>NW_022631042.1:14303129-14323897 GCF_010015895.1 Lontra canadensis
GTGATCCGAAGGGGCACATGCACCCGAATGTTTATAGCAGCAATGTCCACAATAGCCAAACTATGGAAAGAACCTAGATGTCCATCAACAGATGAATGGATAAAGAAGAGGTGGTGTATATATATACAATGGAATACTATGCAGCCATCAAAAGAAATGAAATCTTGCCATTTGCCACGACGTGGATGGAACTAGAGGGTATCATGCTTAGTGAAATAAGTCAATCGGAGAAAGACAACTATCATATGATCTCCCTGATATGAGGAAGTGGAGAAGCAACGTGGGGGGTTAGGGGGGTAGGAGAAGAATAAATGAAACAAGATGGGATCGGGAGGGAGACAAACCATAAGTGACTCTTAATCTCACAAAACAAACTGAGGGTTGCTGGGGGGAGGGGGGTTGGGAGAGGGGGGTTGGGGTTATGGACATTGGGGAGGGTATTTGCTATGGTGAGTGCTGTGAAGTGTGTAAACCTGGTGATTCACAGACCTGTACACCTGGGGATAAAAATACATTATATGTTTGTAAAAAAATAATAAATAAAAAAAAATGCAGAGAAAAAAAAAGATGTGTTACTTGCAATTATATGGATCTCATTTGGATCGTGCTTCAAAAAATAAACAGGAAAAAAATTTATAACTGAAAAAAAAAGTAAAATGAATTTTCTCACAATAAAGGAGCTTTTACTTTCTCTATATCCTCACTAAGAAATACCAGTTTCATTAAGTACTATATATGTGTGTGTGTGTGTGTGTGTACATATATATATAGTTTAAATTTAAAATGAACTATTTCAACTGTCTACTGTTGCATATGATTACAATTTATTTGCATATAATTCTGTAACTTGAACAGCACTTGGCAGTTAAGGCTCTTCTTGGCACCATTTAATTTTGATAAGGCAGTTCAGCTAAGGCTTAACTCATAAGATTCCAACTGTCTGGAAGGACCTGGGCTGGCCATTCCTCTTTTACTTCCTTTCCTTTCTGGAAGGACCTGGGCTGACCATTCCTCTTTTACTTCCTTTCCTTTCCTTTCCTTTCCTTTCCTTTCCTTTCCTTTCCTTTCCTTTCCTTTCCTTTTTCCTTTCCTTTTTCCTTTCCTTTTCCTTTCCTTTGTCTTGTCCTGTCCTTTCCTTTCCTTTCCTTTCCTTTCCTTTCCTTTCCTTTCCTGCCCTGCCCTGCCTCGCCTCTCCTCTCCTCTCCTCTCCTCTCCTTTCCTTTCACCATCCCTCTTTTTCTTCTTTCCCTTTTCCTTTCCCTTTCCCTTCCTTTCCCTTTCTTTTCTTTTCTTTTTTTCTTCTCTGAGAGAGTGTGTACAAGTACCTTTAGTGGGGAAGGGCAAAGGGAGAGGGAGAGAGAATATTAACCAGGCTCCACACACAGCGCAGAGCCTGATGCAGAGCTCAATCTCACAAATCCTGAGATCATGACCTATGTGAAATCAAGAGTTGGGCGCTTAACCGACTGAGACTCCCAAGTGCCCCATCTCTCTTTTTCTCTGTTTATAATATCTTTTCCTCCAATGCCTCTCTCTTTTCATGTGGTTTCTCTTTATTGCAGTATATTTGACTTTATATATATATATATATATATATATATATATATATATATATATATAATAGCTGGCATCCAAGAAGGTAAAAATGAATGCTGCAAAGCTTCTTAAGACCTATGCTCATAAATCATACCAAAAAATTTCTGCTACATTTGGCTGATCAAACAAGTCAAAGAGCCAACCTAAGTTCAGGGGAAGAAAGAGGCTCCTCTTCTACTGGAAAGGGAGTAATCACTAATAGCGTACTTTGCAGACAATCTACCACACAAGGTTTTGCTCTTGTTTTGCCTAAGATGTAACAAAAGTGTTTCCTAATAAGAGAATGGTGCAAAAACCATCATCATCATCGCTCCTTTTCTATAACTACATAATAGTTTGACTACAAAAGTATATCCCACTCTTTGCTTCTCAAAATTCTAAATATGTGAAATTTTAGTGAACACTAAATCAGGTGGAAGGGATTCTTTTATGAGTTATGGTTTAAATAATGGCCCCTAAAATTATGTGTCCAAGCCCTAACCCCTGGTACCCATGTATGTAAACTTTTTTGGAAAAGGAGTCTTTGTAAATGTAATTAGATAAAGGATGAGGTCATCCTAGATTAACTGGATGGGGCCTAAATCTATGACAAGTGTGCTTGTAAGACCAGGAGAAGGCTTGGGAACACAGGGAGAAGAATGCCATGTAAAGACAGAAACAGAGAATGGAGTTATGTTTCTACAAGCCAAGGAATGTCTGGAGCCTCTAGAAGCTAATGAGGCTCACAAGCCTTCACCCTTAAATCCTTGAGAGGTAGTACAGCCCTGCTGACACATTGATTTCAGACTTTTGGCCTTCGTAACCATGAGAGAATAAATTTACATTGTTTTAAGCCAACCAGTTTGTGGTAATTTGTTATGGCAACTCTTAAGAAATTAATACATAGTTCTTTATCAAACTCTTATTGAAAATATTTTACAATATAGTATTTTTAAAGCTTCTACTTCTAGTTCATCTGATTTTAGATGATCTTCACATTGCAGAAAAGAATGAAAAGCTGAAAAATATTTTCATTTATTTCAAACTTAATAAAAGCTCTCTTAATGACAAAATTTAAACATTATTCCTGAATTGTGCGGATTTCCCTCACTGGTTTTGTATCTACACACACAGTATCCAAATTTTCTCACCATTTATATTGGCAGGATGCTCACACTGATCCGTCTAGACCCTTACAATACTATTCTTTGACCCACACAACTATCTCTGTGGTCTCTAATATTTATATCAAGAAGTGATAAGTAAAATATTTCATCATTATCATGGCTTAAATTAATGTCTTTCAAAGAATGGCACTCTTACCAGCAGCAGCAGCAGCAGCAGCAGCAGCAGCAGCATTTAAGAACTTGTTGGAAATGCAATTTCTTGAATCCTACCCCTGCCCTATTGGGTCAGACACACAGCGATTTGTGTTTCAATAAGTCCTCAAGACAATTCTAATACCACTAATATTTGAAACTGCTGGGCATTCTGCTACTTGCTAACTATGCCTATTATTCCAATTATGCTTTCTGGAATTAAGGAAATAACCAGAGGAAGAGTTCAGGGACCTACTGAACCCACTAAGAGAGAGAGTTGAGCTGAAACTCCATTGATGACCTGATCACCATTAGACAGGCTCTCAGTGGTGGACCACAGTGACATTTTGAATATCCTTGAATTGATATCAGTTCTAGAGGCAGTGTCCAGTAATCTTACAAAAATCTAATTATTTCCTTTTTTTCTCGGCACAGCCAACCAAGGACATGATGTCATATTGGGGTTTGAATATTAGTCCCTGCTGCTGGCTGATTGAGCACTCAGCAATGGCTGAAGCCAGGTCAGCCTTGGTGAATGGAAGTCAGTGTCACTTCGAGGGATTATAGATTTCAAATTTTAAGTTATTACTATCTAGTAACTAATAAAAATTTTAATTTGTGGATACGCTGAACATAGGTTTCTCCCAATTGATTTCTTCTTCAGATTTCCTTCCCTTTTAAACCTGCCTCATGCAGCAAGTGTTTTTACTAAGATGGCTGCTGTCCAACATCTGGATCTGAAAGGAAACTACAAAAATCCTTCAAAACACATTTGTTTGATTCCTGTGGGTTTCTGGGTGGGGAATGAGTTTAAACTCTCTGTGAACCTAATGAGGATAAAATAAGCAAGGACAGAAGAATGAAACATTAGGTTGGGACTGCAGAAAACCAACAGAAAAACTATTAGGTTTGTGCCCTTCTATGACAGCCATGCTGTTGGGTATAAAGGAACCGGTGTGCTATGCATCCTATTTTTCACTGCAAATATAGGTATTTATTATGTCATAAATATCCTGTAAGCATCAATGAAATCTTTCTTTTTGCCTCTTTGGATAGAAAGAGCAACATAATTAACAGAACCAATTCCATTCATGGGGTGAATCTACAACAATAAACTCTCTCTCTCCCTCTCAATCCATAGACACTTATTTAAGGAATGAGGCATGGGGCAGAATTTAACAGAAGCTAGACTTAGAAGCAATGCATAGAAATGTGATGAATTTACCAAAAAATTCCAGAATCTACTAGCAGTAATGTAGATTATGGAATTTTGTTTTCTTTCCACACTGGATTTGCAATCTAGTTGCTCTGCTTCTAAGAACATGTATATAGGAATCATATATCTGAAGAAATGGGAGATTGGAAATAGGGAAATTCATTTCTGAGTCTTTGGTAAACTATTTACTGGGTCCCTTCCCAAGGTTAAAAGTTAACTGATGTTTAGTAATATCTGATAACAAGTTCCAAGTCCACAGAAAAGAAATCTTCATACTTTTTATGTTATCTCTTTATGTGGCAATTTTATGAAACTATGATGCTATCACTTATAAAATGCGAAAAAGAAAAAAGAAAGAAAAAAATTACCAACTATATGTTTTTAATTTTACATTTATTAAAAGAACTCTTTTGGACATATTTAGACCAAGATTTTTATCATACGTAACTCTCATGCTTACATCATCAGAAAAACATTACCAAAATAAGTTTGGTGAGCTTCTTCCCCTGCAGAGTTCAACTCTTCTGAATCAGAGGTGTTGATGCCCATGTTTTCTCCCTTACCACCTTAGGGGCATCAGGAAATTGGGCTACAGCCCATACTAAAAAGAGGTTCCACACTTGTGTCCAAGCTTTTCTACCAGACCACTGACATTTGCTTTTCAAGCATTCGATGCTGACACTAAAAAGTCAACCAGAAGGAATCAGTGGTAGGTTTTCAAACAACTAGGACTCACATTACTTTTTAAATAAGTATTTAATATTTGTTTGGTGCGGTGGTCAGAGCTGCAGCTGTCTAGGCATGCCATCAGTCATAACAACAAAGTCATTATACTTATTGTTGAGATTTTCCTTTTGCTCTCCCAAGGCACAAAATTAAATAAAAAGTAGCATGCTTGATCAGTAAGGAAGGACCTCTAACCCATCAATGTCATACTTGATAGGTACCCCACTTCACTTTCCCACCCACAAACCCTAGAGGAGTCTCCTTCTGGTCAGAGAAATACCTTTCTTGTTTCATGTTCCTTTGAGAGGGGGATTCTATTCTGTTTTATCTCTCCCTCCAGCAGACTTTTGACTACTAGTGTATTTGTGTAACTAACATGGCAAGGTGGATTGCTACACCCAAGTTCCCCCATGCGCAGGCAAGGACAATGATTTCCCAACTGCATCCTGGTCCTTAGTAACTATAAGTGATAAGATGCCATCGGCTAGATGGCTGGCATGGCTCAGGGCTACCAAGTTTAGATATTAAATGTCAAAATGTGACAAAAACTGTGACTTTTAGAATATGTGAAAAAAAGTAATTGTTTGATTTTAGGTTTTCTCAAGGGCAATGATCATGACTCATGCACCTCTGTATCCCTGGCACTTAATGGTGATGTGTGTATTATCCAGAGATCAGTAATCATGTTTGTTGAATGAATAAAGTGTTCATACATGGCCAGAAAAATGCTGATAATGCATATCAACAAAGCATGAACCCACAGTTTTGCTTTTCTAATGATAGAAAACAATAAATACTTCAGTCAGATTTTTCCTTAAATAAGAATATGCCTTTCCTATAGCAGTCATGAATTAGAAGTAGAGCTTTGTATGTGCTGTAAAGACTATCCTCAAAATTAAGTGGTGAAAGCACCACTATGGGCAGGAACCCGTTCTTCTTACAGTGTCCCTCTGGCACTCTCCTGACAAGGCCTAACACTGTCCATCTGGCTAGAAGCAATGTTTGCAGGGTCCAGCCCAGTATCACAAAGCAGGGCAAGTGGGAGTAGATTTGGAGCTGGCATAGCAGAAAATTATATTTTATTAACATATAAAAACAAGCTGGCTAAATATAATTTGTCAAAACATCTCACATATCATGTGAACTTTCAAGTAAGTTGGAAAGAGACAAATTTCTGCAGATGTTTTGTCACTGTTAACATGGGAAAAAATCTGCATATAACAATGTACTTTTAGAAAACTATTAGCCACAATGATGGCTCTCCAGGTCTCTTATGTGGACATTCAATAGTTCCTTTTACTTTCATTCCTAGTAACCAGTCATCTTTACATTCAAATAAACCAATATTTGTCATTGAGTGTGGGGAGAAGTTATTCAAGTTGATTGGACTCCCTGCCTCATCTTACCCTCAAATAATTTATCTCATTATTTTACCTTCTATGAATATATATGTTAACTTATTCAAATTGCTATTTTCAAAGGAAACACCCAATTAGTGTAATCATTCAGGATGAAGTAAGAAGGTAAAGCTACACCAGTGATTACTGTGGGCAGGGCATTTTTAACAAAAACATAGTAACAGGGATTGACTATGAAGAGGAATAAAAAGAACCATAAAAAATAAGCAGGGTAAGGAACAGCCACCGCTCTTGGGCTGTGGGAAACAAATCAAGAAAGAAACACTCTCAGATCATCCCACCCCACCCCCAAGGACTGACTAGACTTGCTAAGAAGCCACCCACTGGGGTCCAGTGCACCACTGATGGAGAAGCTGCCCAAGTCCAGGAAGTGTCCTTGACAAGAAAGCTACCCTCAGCAGCTATACCTCAGGATCAAGAAGGAAAGCATCAGTGTAAGGAGAAGAAGCCCCTTACAGAAGGACCCCTCCAGCATTCTCCTGAAAAGGCCTAACATTGTGCCAATGGGCTAGGAGAAATGTTGACAGGGTGCCGCCCCAGTGTCACCAAGCAGGTCAAGAAGGATGGATTTGGAACTGAAAGACAATAGACAACTGGCATAATTAGCTTACCTTTTTTGTTCTTCTACACAGTTAGAAAAACTAGCTTTAGAGCCATTCAAAGCCCAGTACATAAAGACTGACTGGAGGAAGAGAAGGGGAGAAAGTACAGCTTTATAGATCACGGTTACTGTAAGTCTGTAGTATCTAATTTCACCTGGGCCTTAGATGTCCAGCAATGTGGTCATGTTCATGACCACTTCATCTCATCCCCATTCCCTGAAAATAGCCATTTTAAAATGATTTCCTCATGTCTCTACTCTCCAGTCTTGCCCGTTTTTAAAAGTAAATGATTTTGTTGCTTATTTTAAAGAGAATCAAAGAAACCTTTAGAACAAAACTCACTCATCTTGGTATGCTTACTACAAGCTCCTAAGCTCCTGTCATAGAGAAACAAATGTCTCCTTCCTTTATAATGCTTATTCTACCACCTAGTTCTCTAGACCCCACCGTCTCCCATACATCTATGCACAAGCTTTTATCAGTTTTATTCTTGTTTACTTTCCCTTTACTGGAATATTTCTAAAATTGTGGTCTTTCCAATACACACCTCACATTCACTTGGCATATTTAGTTAGAAACAGATTCCAGTGCTCCCCCTCAAACCTACTAAATCAGCAACTCTGTGAGGCAGAACTCAGAAATCACTTTTATCTGAGTGTCCTTGACAATATATTTTTTTATTTTAATCATTTTTTTAATTTATTTTCAGCATAACAGTATTCATTGTTTTTGTACCACACCCTGTGCTCCATGCAATCTGTGCCCTCTCTAATACCCACCACCTGGTTCCCCCAACCTCCCACCCCCCCACCTCTTCAAACCCTTCAGATTGTTTTTCAGAGTCCATAGTCTCTCATTGTTCACCTCCCCTTTTGCACATGCTGAATTTTGAGAACCAGGGCTAGACTATCTTTCTGTTTGTTTACATACATGTTTACTACTTCTCTCTCATTAAAAATATCCCCTGCCTCTTCTCTCCCCTGATTTTAATTTCTTCTTTCTTTTCCCTTTTACAACAAAGTTCCTTTAAGAGTACTGTCTATAGTGGCTAGCAGAGTAGACTGAGAATCATCGTCCAGCCTTCACTTCTGAGATGCTAGGAATAGCCTCCCAGGTCATCATGACATTTTTGTGATAAATTCAAAAGATTTTTTTAAAACTTTCAGCTGTTCTGTAACTAGATTTCTTCAGTGTTTGACACTGATCTTTCCTTTACATTGGCCTTTATTTTTTTTCTTAATTTTTTCCTACTTCTTTATCTTTTGCCTTAATCCTACGCCTGAGCTCTGACTTATCTGCCTATCTCTTAAATACTGGTATATCTATGGTTCTACAACTGACAGCTTCCTTCTCTTTCTACACACTTCCTAAGTAATCTCTTGAAACTCTATATCTGTGCCTACCACTTACGTAATATTGTCAGCTAAGATCTCTCTCCTGAACTTCATATCCCTGTTAAATTCAACTAAATCCTGGATAGCTTTACCTAGATGTTCCATTTTAAACTCAGTGAGTTCCAGTTTTAGGCCTGACTTTCTTCATTCAAGCCCCAGTGTTTCTTCCTCCATCTTTGTGAATAATACTACAATCCCTCCAGATGTTAGAGTAATCATGAATTCTTTCTTCTCCCTCAGCTCATGTCTGCTAATTACACAAACTATGAATCTCTCTCTTATAACTAATTTTTTTGCATTGCCACAATTTTATTTTAGATGACATCATGTGTGTTATGCAGAAATCTACTACATTTTCTTGCCTCCCAAGCTTGCTCCTCTTCTAATACACTTTCCACACTGTCAACACTTTTTTTCTAAATATCAAATGTGATTATGTCACATCCTTGCTTAAAAACTGTTTCCATGTACTATACCAACAAGAAAGACAAGATAAAATTTTGTAAAACATACAATTTGAAATATAATTTAAAATACCAAATACCTAAAAAAAGTAGTCTCAATGATGTGCAATATCCATATAGAGAAAAATATTATTTAGAGAAAAACAGATAAGACCTAAAGAAATGGAAGGTATATAGATAGGAAAGTTCAGTACTTTATAAATTTGTCATTTCTCTCAAAATTGATCCATCCATTCACACAAACCAAATCAATATCCCAAGGTTGTTTTCTAAAATTTTACAAACTGTTTCTAAAATTTACAACATGCAAAGATTCAAGAATAGTCAAAACAATCTTAAAGAACATGCTGAGATAATTTTTTCTACCTTTATTCAAAACTTTTAAAACTAGAACAAGACAGTGGGATGTTAGTTGAAGAAGAGATAGGTACACAAATATTGTTTGGTGATAAAACCATTCCACTCTCCATCCTTGATATTGCTAAGTTCTGCCTTTCTCTTCTTTTTTTCTTGATCACTCTTGCCAAAGCTTATCAACTTCATTAGTCTTTTTAAGAAACATATTTTTGATTTATTTATTTCCTATTTTCTAAAAGGGAGTTCAATTTGTTTTTCATTTTCTATATTCTTGAAATATTTACTTAGTTAGCTTGTTTTCAGCCTTCTTTTCTAATTTATATATTTAAAGCCATATATTTTCCTCTAAACTCAGCTTTATCTATATGTCACAAATTTTATTTTCATTAACATTTAGTTCCAAATACTGATTTCTTCTTTTACTCAAGATTATTTAGAAATATGTTGTTAAATTTCCAAATATTTAGGTAATTATATATTCTATAGTTACCTTTTGTTATGGATTCCTAGAGTACTTACAGTGTGGTAAGGGAACATCCTCTGAATGATTTAAATCCTTCATTATTTGTTGGAAATTGTTTTATGGCCCATCACATGACCAATTTTGGTAACTGTTCCATATGCCCTGAAAAGAATGTGCATACTATCATTTCTGGGTGCAGCTTTCTGCATATGTCAATTAGTCAATATGGTTAATCATGTTTTTAGATATTTATATGCTTACTTATTTTTTTAAGATTGGTCTATCAGCTACTGAGAGAGGCATGTTTAAGTTCACCACTGTACCTATGAATTTGTCTTTTCTCCTTTAAATTTTGCCAATTTTTGCCCTAAAGTGATTAGGTAAGAGATACATACAAATTTTGAATTATTTTTTTCCAATAGATTTACATGTTAGTAAAATCAAATGTCTCTTGTTGACTCTATGAATATTTTTTGCCCTAAAGTCCACTTTATCTGGTATTAGTAGAGCTATATATAGAATATCTTTTTTTATCCTGCTGCAATCTTTTTATATCTTTACATTTAAAAGTTGTATCTTTTAAGGGACATATAGTTTTGTGTTGTTTTATTATTCAGTCTGAAAATCTTTGTTTTTTAATTTGAATATTTAGTACAATCATAATTGGTAATACTGCTTTTATACCTACCAACTATTTGTTTTCTACTTATATGATCTTTTTTATGTTCCTCTGATCAAATATTTAATTGTTCTAATTTTCCCTCCCTTAACTAGTAAGACATGTAAATACATGAATAGATGTATATAGTTTATGTAGCTTGCTATACATTTATAAAGAGATAGGTATATTTACACTATATATTTATATCTATATATTCTCTATTTATCTATACATATACTATATATACATATAGTTACCCCAGAAATTACAATAGGCATCCTTTGAAACTTTAACTTATTATCATCTCATATAATAGTTTTATTCTACTTAACAATGAGAAAACTTATGATTTTTTAAACTTCCTTTAACACCCTCTGATATTTTGTTATTATTATGCATTTAATTTTATTTATGTAAAAATCCCAAAATATTACTAATTTTTATTATAAATATTTTATGTTTATAAATGAATTTTCCAATACCAGTGATATATTTCCTTCTCAAATTTTTGGGTTTTTGTCAGGGATCATTTTACTTCTGTCTGAAGAATCCCTTGTAGTGTTTACCTTAATATTTGATGTGGTAAATCCCGTTTACATCCACTTGAAAACTATTTAATTTGCAATTATAAAGTATATTTTCATTTAGTAGGGATTTCCAAAGCAGTTATTTTCCTTCACCATTAAATATGTCATTACATTGTCTTCTGGCTTCCATCATTTCTGTTAAGGAATCAGCTGTCCATCATATTGTTACAGTTTAAAAAGTAATATATCTTTCATTTCTTTGTTTGCTTCAATAGTTTCTTTCTTTCATTATCAGCCATTTGACTTTGATGTGTCAAATTGCGGCTTTCACTGTATTTACCGTGCTTGGACTTTATACACATCTTGAATATATTACTATCTTTGGTCAGATTTATAAAATTCTTGAAAGATTATCTTTTGAAATATTCCTTCTTCCCTATCCTTTGTCTTTTTCTCTTCATATAAGAAATTGAACTCCAATTTCTTATATGATTGACCTTCCTTAAAACATCTTTTAAGAGATGTGTTTCCAAAAAAAGGAAATGTAACCTAAAGGAAGAACTTCAAAGCAAGAATCAGTGGTAAATAATAGAGGTGACAAACATTGGGGTAAATATGAACAAGAATTTATTATATAGAATATTACTATAATTATCACAACCTATTTGAAGAGTATAAAAATAAGTCAAAAGTAAAATAAGTAAATATTAGATCTGGCATTTAAGTGTTCTAAGAATTTGTGCCTTTTCAGTGAGGGACAAAACTATTAATATTCAACCTTTCAAAGTAACGTGTATGCTTAAAATGTACGACTATTTTAGAAGAGAACTAGAACAAAAGCTTTTAAAGTATTATTGGGTTGTTAAATAAAACAATCTACTAAAAGCTTGGAAGAAGGGGAAAATGGAGTTCAGAGTAAAAACAGAAAAAAATCACAAAATAAGATGGCAAAAATAAATGATGAATACATCAGTTTAATTGAATTTGACAGTTAAATAAAAACTAAGGTTGGATTAACTAAAATGCAGCAACATTCTATTTATAAAAGAGACACACTTAAAATATGAGTATGCAGAAAGATAAGTAAATGGATGGTGATTACACTGTTGGTGGGAATGCAAGTTGGTGCAGCCACTTTGGAAAACAGGGTGGAGATTCCTTAAGAAATTAAAAATAGAGTTACCCTATGACCCTTCAATTGCACTATTGGGTATTTACCCTAAAGATACAGATGTAGTGAAAAGAAGGGCCATCTGTATCCCAATATTCATAGCGTCAATGGCCACAGTTGCCAAACTGTGGAAAGAACCAAGATGCCATTCAATGGATGAATGGACAAAGAAGGTGTGGTCCATATATACTATGGCCTATTATGCCTCCATCAGAAAGGATGAATACCCAACTTTTGTACCAACATGGACAGGACGGGAAGAGATTATGCTGAGTGAAATAAGTCAAGCAGAGAGAGTCAAGTATCATATGGTTTCACTTGTTTGTGGAGCATAAGGAATAACATGGAGGACAAGGGGATATGGAGAGAAGAAGTGAGTTGGGGGAAATTGGAGGGGGAGATGAACCATAAGCAACTGTGGACTCTGAGAAACAAACAGGGTTTTGGAGGGGAGAGGGTGGGGGTTTGGGTGAACCTGGTGGTGGGTATTTTGGAGGGCATGTATTGCATGGAGCACTGGGTGTGGTTGCATAAACAACAAATTCTGGAACACTGAAAAGAAATTAAAGAAAAAGGATTTTATTGTCATAAAAAATCATGGATTAATAAATTAAACATCAAGATCATTTCTTCAAAAATAAAACAAAAAACCAAAAACATTCTACTGCAGGAGTCAGAAGAATTTTCCTGTAAAGGGCTAGATAAGAAATACTTTTGGCTGTATATCACAACTACTGAACTTTGGGACTGTAATAAGAAAGCAGCCATAGACATTATGTAAACAAATGAGCATGCATGGGTTCTAATAAAACTTCATTTACAAAAACATGTGGCAGGACATATTTGGCCCACAGGCCATAGTTTGCTGACCTTTGGTCTATTGAAAGGTCATCATCATCATGGGCCTCATAGATATATGTAAGAGTATTTTAAGATACAAAGAAATAAACTAAAATATCATGGTTTTATAAGAAAAATCAATCTCAGAAGCTAGAATAGGCATTCCACAAAAATAGAGGAAAAGAAACATCAAAATGGTAGATAGCCTGAGTTTTTACTCCCTTATCCATCATTAACCCATCTTTTCTTTCCTTTTCCCTCAGTCCCATCTCAGACCAATTCTACACAAAGTAAAAATCAAGACAAAGGCTTAAGACAGTGATTTCATATAGCACAGTTTATAAGAATAGAATCCCCAAAATGTGTAGGATGGAATGTAAGGGATCTTACAGTTAACAATTCTGGGGCAGTGTTTATGCAGTCACCCTTATGATAGCATAGCTTGTGATAAAAGAGGTTCCCAAAACTACATGCCTCCACTAGCATTCACGGATAATTATTTAGGGAAAGATTAGAGGACACCAATACCATTTATACTTAACATTATAATAATAAACTATGAATGGCATGTAAGTTACTTACTGCCTTCTAATTATAATTCTTACCACTAGGTGGCACTCATCCTAAACTGTATTTACCCAAGAAGATGACTTAGAGATTGCAAACTGACATGGCCTGTCTCTGGCCCACAAAATGTGTTTTGATTGGCACATGATGTTTTCAAAAATTTGTATTATTGGTCTATGTTTAAGATGAGAGAATTCCACATTCAAAAACTATATTTCTTGCTTCTTCACCTGCCAACAGTCAGCTGACTACCAGATGCTTGCAGAGTAGACTAAGAATCATGAGGCCTTGTTTTTCTCATCTTGTCTGCTTTAATCATTTATAGTCCCATCTGGCCCCCATAGGTGTTTAACAGTGTGATCTTTACATTTGCACTAGAAAGTCTCAAATAATGGCTATTTACTCAACAAAACAAAGCAAAACCTAAAAAAAATATAATACTGAAATATATTTCAGAAATAATAGATGTAAAATTAAAAGAGAACAAATAAGACAGAAATTAAGATCTGGTTAGTACCTTATGGAATAAATACCGACTTAATGAAAGTAGAGGAGGCTTAGAGCAAGATAAACAGCAAGACAACATAAAAAGGTAAAAAAAAAAAAAAAGAATAACATCCTGCAAATCAGGTGACTGGGTCCAATACTGGGTTAAGCATTTGATGTAGATTCATGCATTAAATTCTCAAAATCATTCTGTGAAGTGTGTTATTGCCTTTCCATTATACAGATAAGAAATGTGTAGCCCAGAGTTACATAACTTCTCCAAACTCAAACATAGTAAGTGGCAGAAGTGAGTTTGAGCCCAGTAAGTCTGAGCCAAAGCCCAAGCTCTTAGCTTCTACCCTAAGGCCTTGCTTCAGAGAAATTACGTGGTAATTTGTTTGGTATGTACTTTGATTTGTTTTGCTATTCACACTAAATCTTGGTGAGCCCTAAAACTACTTATTCTGATTTCCCTGTTAAGAGATCATTCCGAAAGGCACACAGTAGATGAGTTCTCCTCTGTCTTCTCCATTTTGAAGGAGGGAGGTGAAAGCTCCCTTTCAGATAATGCCATGATCCATTTGGATGCAATCATTCTTCTTCTCTCTCAAGGATTCTCCTTTCTGTTAGAACTCCAAAACTCCCAAGGACCAGAAAACCTGCTCCCTCAGTGGCAGAAGCCATTCTTTCTAACAACTGCTGCCACACGGTGTCGCTATTGAAACGCAGGGAACACAGCCACCCAGGTAGGGTCCCGGGTTGTTGCCGAGTCCCAGGGAGGTGCTGTGGCTGGTGACCACTGCAGAGAAAAGCCCTGGTGAACTAACTATAAGCCCCACTGTCCCCCAACACTTATCCGCAGAGAGAAGAAAGCTCCCTTCAGTGTCCTTTTTCAACTACGATAACTCTGTGCCATTGTAGGCCTGAGTACCCCCAACTTCAGTCTTATTTATAAGAGATTATTTGAGTACACACATAAAGACATTTTTACAAGATCCACGCTCAAATTTCCAGGGTGGTTGAATTTGGAGAGGTTTTTAGTCACAGCCATGTAATTGCCCAGAATTACCACTCTACCCTCCTACCTTCTTTACTAACCCCTAATGTCAAAGAACTTACTCTCCATTCTTGTCCCAACGACCATCCCCTTTTTTATCCAAGGAAGAACAATATTCCTTTATGGCAACACCTGACCTGTTACAAAAGCATGGTCCATTTGGATTCAGTGACTTTAATGCCTGTAAATCTTTCTATTGCTCACAGAGTTACTCTGCATGGATTAAATCACCTTGGTTACAGAGATTTGATGTGGACTGACCATGTGAAGCATCCTCAGCAGTTCAATGCCAAGTGGATGATCCCCAATCCCTTCTTGGTAAAATATAACTGATGTGATTATTATTTGCCATCCAAGAGCTAGGAGAGCAAGCAATGGAAGAACAAAAATATTTAAATAATGTTTCTAATTTAGTAAAATATTTTTCTCTTATAATTACACTGTATGCCAGTGTTCTTTTCCATGAAAATATTTCTGCATCTTTAAGTACAGGTCTGAGATAAAGAGTAAATATGAAGAAAGTTCTGAGCATGGACTCAAGGATCATCAAATGATTAGACCAAAAATGACCTTGGTAAATTGTCCATTTTGTTCTGGACATTTAGTTATATAGACAAATACTCAACTCTCAATTAATCTGAACAGAGAGAAATTCACAAATAACCCAAAGTCAAAGTTGAAATAAACTATGCACCATTTTCTACTGCTTCCCACCTCCCTTCCACTGACTTAGAAGCAGACTATCCCAAAGGTTTGGCTCAAGTTTTCCTAAAGCCACCATCCCTGCTCTGGTCATCTGGAGAAAGAAGAAGGAACTCTAGTGAATAGCAATGGCAATAAGTAATAAATAATTATTGCCTAAATTCTGAGTCCTGCTTCATTATTCCCTTAAATAGGAGTTTGATTACTCAATCCCATTGTAACTGAGAAGTACTTATATCCTAATCTCTAAGGTCCTCCAGGAAGTAGAATTGCATATCCCCTCTTATCAATCAGCTCTAGAGGTAATTAGCCAAGGAAATCATTTAAAAAAATTAGTACATTGATTAATTTCCTTAGGAATTAAGAAAAATAATTTCCTAAGAAGCATTTATCATTAAAATGGAGGGTATTAAGTAACTAGTATTTTTTACATCAGTGATACAACTCCTCCCAAAGCAAAAAGAGAAAGTTTAGAATTCTAGAAAGGTCTTATAGACCATGAAGTTCAAACTTTGACTTTTTCACTTACAGATAAGGAAACTCATTGCAATCAACATTAATTTTCTCATCTGTTGAATGAAGAGATCCAAATGATTTGATCCCAATTACTAGGTTAGTTACTAGGGTGGAAAAATAAAACAACAACTAAAATTCCCATATAAGGCACTTTCTATTACCACATGCTACATTAGAACTAATCATTCATTGTCTTCTAAAACCACTTTTCCCTCCTGAAGTCAATGATATTCCACATTAGAATTCCAGGATACAGCTTTTAGAACATTGGGCTGGAGCTGAGAAGGAAAGTTGCTCGCATTGTGGCTATTCTTTTGTGGTTTACAGGCAATCCAAACAACAGTTGTGTGCTGTTATATTTCAGTTCTCAAAGACTGGTGGGATCCCATGTTATGGTATGCTTAAAATAAAAACAGAAAGACCTCCTTTCTGAGGCTGTGGGATGACATGCAGTTTTGTGCCACTTCATCAGAACTTGGGTCTTTTGACCAGGCATTTATTACAAAGTGCAGTAAAGCACAACACAACCACAAGAGAAACATTAGAGCTCTTTCTCCCTTGTGAATTAGTCTGAGGATATTTTCCTTCAGAAATCATGTGTCTGCTTCCGTGCTCACTATGCCCTGAGCTCTTTCTCACTGAATTAATTTCCCATAGGCTTCTGCAAAGAAAAAAACCCAATTAGTTGGGAACCAGGGAAGCACACACTGGATAGCCTCTTCTATTGAATGTCCACCCTCACCCTTCTCTGGAATGCAACTATATTATCAAGTTATCTTTAGGGGCGAGTGTTGTGTTGGCAGAGATGTACACAGATTTATTCCCAGTGAGTTTTAAGTGTGGGACAGGATATGCAAAGGAAGACATCTTTTGGTGACTGGGAAAAAACTGAGCAAGTCTAATATTTTGGAGTTAGAAAAATTGAAATAAAGGAATTTACTGTATGTGGAGTTAACTCACATACACACAGAAGGCTTCTGCTTTCCAATCCGTTCCTGTCCCAATTTATTGGTTTCATGATGCCTTACCTCACATCTCTGTTCTTTTTCTGTGATCCTGAGATAGTTAAGGATTGAAAAGGATTTCACAATCTGCCTTTTTTTATTTTTAACCTTTATTTTTCCCTTATTCTTAAAAAAAAAAAAAGAAAGAAAGAAACGTTTCACTTGGCTGGAACTTCTATTACATAGTTGCCTGAGGCCAGGTTGGAGCTGGAAAGTTGCAAAATAAATCAAAGCAAGCTGTGCTCTTGTGTTTCTAAATTATTAAACATTTACATTTAATTGGTCAAACAGTGTCTTTTTCCTTAATGTATACACCCTTGATTGAGCAGCAGAGTTTGATGTCAGTAATTTGGAGGATACCTCATTCTATCAGAAGGTATGTTTTGGGCCCAATCTGGCTAAACTTTGCTGATGGGATAGAAAACTTAAGTACAGGGGTGGACTTTTTAAAAAAACTTATACCCGTAGAGTATATAAACAATGTAAACCAGCAAAGCAAAGAAAATGATGTGTTTATGATGCTAATTACTGAACTTCACCAGCTCAGTCCAAGATATATTAAAAAGTTGCTTAGACTGGCAATGTACCTAGTTCAATTGTTAATCTTTAGCCTATTTTCCCCAGAAAGATCAGAGTACCAACCCTGAAGGAAGAGGCCAGAAAATCTGAATAATGTTATAAAGTGATCCAAGAATAAAAGAATGCTTAAGGTACTTTCTACTCTTACGTTTTTTTGGGTTGAAAAAAGTTCATGAAGCTTTCAGAGATGACAGATCTGTAACCAAAAAGGAAATGGACTATAGTGTACTCTAATTTCTGTGTGAGTTGTAGGTGATAATATTTAAGGGTACAATGGAAAATGTTAATAATCTGCTCTGGAAGAAAAATCATTTAGATTAGCTACTTGCTTGTTGCCATTTTCCAAAAACTTTTTTGTGAATATTCTACAATTTGCATACTTTGCAGATTGGGAAATATAGTGGTTATCCACAATAGTTAATGAGAACAACCCAAGATTTCCATTTTTTCCATAGTGTTTCAAAACCTCTAGGCTAAGTCATCCTCTCTTTGACGTATCTTTAAACATTACACCTAGTATCAGATTATTCCATCACATAGCATTTTGTTAAAATATACTGAAACAAGTATATAATATGATATTTCCTGTGGTACAATATTCCCACCTTGCAAATGTCCCCACTAGAGACCACTCATAATCACATTATGCCTGAGTGGTGATTGAGGGAATGTCTAATAGATTAACTTTCCCATTCTCCTGCATAGTCAGCTCTTCCCAGGCTCCCATTAATAGTTGCTTTTAACTGGATTTCTCTTGAATGATAAGATAAAAGGGCCAGGAATCAGAAAAGTTGTAAACCGATAACCACTGTGCTGCTTTATGTCCCAGTATTAATCTGGGGCATTGATGAAGAGAGAGTTACGTGAGATAGAGGTAATTCTTTGGGTCTTTATCTTTTGTCCTGAAGCCCCAAAACCAGTCTGTCCAATTTGTTCTGAAGAATATGTTCAGGCCTCAGAAATCACAGATTCCAATATCCCACACTCTTACCACCACCTCCTGACCTTCTTCTTCTCAAAGGATCTCCTTGTCTTTACCCCCCACCCCGCCCCCCGCCCTCCCTCTCTTCAGTTCCTCATCTCACCTCACCCAAGTGTGTGTGTTCCCTCACTAGTAGCTTTCCAACTTGGTCTGAACCTCATGATTGATCCTCTCTACCTTCTCACTAGCCCCTCAGTTACCTACAATCTATCTTTCTGTTACCCATACTACATACTCCCTGACCCTGGACAAAAGGCAAGAAATAATCCACTTTTTCTCCTACTCTGTTGAGGATAGTGAGCTCTAAATTGAACAACACTGCAGACTGATAAAATCAGACATCTGGGCTCTGACTTCACAAGCCACTTGTGCCTCCTGTCTGCCCTTCTATCAGCTAATGTAAGTTTCCCTTTTGTTTCATGCAATGACTCTTCTCAATGTAAACCATGACTTTCCTTCTGCCATTAAATTCACAAGCTATCTTTTTGTCCTCACACATCTTCTCAATGTCACCTTCTACTCAGAGTATGCTCAAAGCATTCAGTGATTTGAGTGCTTTTTAATATTTTTTCTCATTCTGAATTTTCCATCCCATCTACAAATTTATTTACTACCAGTCCATTTTTACCTTCTTTCCTCTGGTCTAACTTCTCCCTACTCATCCTTCCAGTTGTTTCTGTTGGGGTCCATAATAATGTTGTCACCAAATTTAACAGCCTTACTAGATCCCTCTAGTTTATATAACACTGATAATGTTATTCTTTTTAAAATGTTCTCCAAGATACACTACTTTATTTTCTCCAAGATATACTATTTGTTTTCTAAGACACACTATTTTCTTACTTCTACCCCCATTTCTATGAGTGAATCTCTTTCTTTAATGTATTCTTAATTTTGGATTCTTTTTTCAGTTCCCTGCCAAAATCATAGACAAAAGGTATCTAAAATTAATGCATCTTCTGTATTTTGAACTATCATCAGTATAGTCTGACTTCCAAATCTGTATTTTCAACTCAACTTTCTCCCCTTCTTAAGATTTTCACTAGCTGGCTGGACCCAATTATAATTTTTTGAGAAAACCTAAATCCAGTATTTTCTAAAAGTAATCTCTTTTCACTGCATTCTTTCCTCAAGCACTTCTACATAACCCAATATGTACTGGCTATACAAGCAGCCACCCTAAATCAAGCTTAAAGTCTGATATATCTTTTAGCTCCCTCCTCCCTCACTGTTTATACCACACTCTTAACTTAGTCATGGATTACAACTCTCTTCTTTAGCCATAGTTTTATTGCCAGGCATTAGGCTGCTATCATAACCCACTTGGAGACGCAAGAGATGCCTACATACTCTCTCTGCTATGTATTTTATCCCTTCATTTTCATTCTCCACAAAGTTTCTAATTACTCTTCTTAGATGAAGGCTGATTACATCATTTTCTTGTTTAACACCCTTCAGTGACTGCCTACAGAATAACGTCTAGGCCACTTACTGGGTACTTCTTCATGATCTAACCCTTGCCTACCTCTGCAGCTATGAATGTCAGAAACCCTGACCTCAAACTTGCTGCTACTGTAGTGACATGGAATGGATGGTATTTTCCACATTCTTTTTTTTTTTCCAAATTTATTTTATTTTTTTTTATAACCATATAATATATTTTTATTCCCAGGGGTACAAGTCTGTGAATCGCCAGGTTTACACACTTCACAGCACTCACCATAGCAAATACCCTCCCCAATGTCCATAACCCCACCCCCACCAATCCCCTTCCCCCCATCAACCCTCAGTTT
Source organism: Lontra canadensis (assembly GCF_010015895.1). NCBI lineage: Eukaryota > Metazoa > Chordata > Mammalia > Carnivora > Mustelidae > Lontra > Lontra canadensis. Next base: position 14,323,549 of record NW_022631042.1, read on the forward strand.
CTTTTGTGAGATTAAGTCACTTATGGTTTGTCTCCCTCCCAATCCCATCTTGTTTCATTTACTCTTCTCCTACCCCCTTAACCCCCCATGTTGCATCTCCTCTCCCTCATATCACGGAGATCATATGATAGTTGTCTTTCTATGATTGACTTATTTCGCTAAGCATGATACCCTCTAGTTCCATCCACGTCATCGCAAATGGCAAGATTTCATTTCTTTTGATGGCTGCATAGTATTCCATTGTGTATATATACCACCTCTTCTTTATCCATTCGTCTGTTGATGGACATCTAGGTTCTTTCCATAGTTTGGCTATTGTAGACATTGCTGCTATAAACATTCGGGTGCA
>NW_022631042.1:14328897-14503129 GCF_010015895.1 Lontra canadensis
TTGAGAGATATGAATTTAGTGCCATTGTATTGCCTGTAAGGTGACTGTTATTGTATATTGTTTCTGTTCCTTTCTGATCTACTACTTTTAGGGTCTCTCTTTGCTTAGAGGACCCCTTTCAATATTTCCTGTAGAGCTGGTTTGGTATTTGCAAATTCTTTCAGTTTTTGTTTGTCCTGGAAGCTTTTAATCTCTCCTTCTATTTTCAATGATAGCCTAGCTGGATATGGTATTTTTGGCTGCATGTTTTTCTCGTTTAGTGCTCTGAATATATCATGCCAGCTCTTTCTGGCCTGCCAGGTCTCTGTGGATAAGTCTGCTGCCAATCTAATATTTTTACCATTGTATGTTACAGACTTCTTTTCCCGGGCTACTTTCAGGATTTTCTCTTTGTCACTAAGACTTGCAAATTTTACTATTAGGTGACGAGGTGTGGACCTATTCTTATTGATTTTGAGGGGAGTTCTCTGAACCTCCTGGATTTTGATGCTTGTTCCCTTTGCCATATTAGGGAAATTCTCTACAATAATTCTCTCCAATATACCTTCTGCTCCCCTCTCTCTTTCTTCTTCTTCTGGAATCCCAATTATTCTAATGTTGTTTCGTCTTATGGTGTCACTTATCTCTCGAATTCTGCCCTCATGGTCCAGTACCTGTTTGTCCCTCTTTTGCTCAGCTTCTTTATTCTCTGTCATTTGGTCTTCTATATCGCTAATTCTTTCTTCTGCCTCATTTATCCTAGCAGTGAGAGCCTCCATTTTTGATTGCACCTCATTAATACCTTTTTTGATTTCAACTTGGTTAGATTTTAGTTCTTTTATTTCTCCAGAAAGGGCTTTTATATCTCCCGAGAGGGTTTCTCTAATATCTTCCATGCCTTTTCCGAGCCCAGCTAGAACCTTGAGAATCATCATTCTGAACTCTAGATCTGACATATTACCGATGTCTGTATTGATTAGGTCCCTAGCCTTTGGTACTGCCTCTTGTTCTTTTTTTTTTTTTTGTGGTGAATTTTTCCGCCTTGTCATTTTGTCCAGATAAGAGTATATGAAGGAACAAGTAAAATACTAAAAGGGTGGCAACAACCCCAGGAAAATATGCTTTAGCCAAATCAGAAGAGATCCCACATCGTGAGGGGGGAGAAAGGGGATAAAAAGAGGTTCAGAAAGAGAGAGAGAAAAAAGAAACAATAAAAAAAAGAAAACCAATAATGAAAAAATATAAAAAGGAAAAAAAATATATATATTAGGTAAACTAGTTTAAAACGTTAAAAAAGAAAAGGGTAAAAATTAAAAAAAATTAGCAGAAGAATAGAAAAAAAATTGAAAAAGAAAAAAAAATTAAATTAACTGCAAGGCTACAGAATCATGGGGAGAAAGCCATGAGTTCCGTGCTTTGCTTTCTCCTCCTCTGGAATTCCGCTGCTCTCCTTTGTATTGAAATTGCACTCCTTGGTAGGTGAACTTGGTCCTGGCTGGATTTCTTGTTGATCTTCTGGGGGAGGGGCCTGTTGTAGTGATTCTCAAGCGTCTTTGCCCCAGGCGGAGTTGCACTGCCCTTACCAGGGGCTGGGCTGAGTAATCCGCTCGGGTTTGCTTTCGGGAGCTTTTGTTCCCTGAGTGCTTTCCGGAGAGTTCTGGAGGTCGGGAATGAAGATGGTGGCCTCCCAGTCTCCAGCCCGGAGGAGCCGAGAGTCCGGGGCCCCACTCCTCAGTGCGCCCTCAGAGAATAGCGCCCAATTACTCCCGTCACCCTGGTCTCTGGCCGCGCTCTGAGCTGACCGAGCCTGTGAGCGGTTCAAGGTAACCCCGAGCTGTGAGCTCACTCCTTGACTCTGTCTCTGTAGCCGGCTTCACCGTTCTAATACCTGTAAGCTCTGCGACACTCAGACACCCCCATCCTTCTGTGAACCTGCGGGACCTGAGACCACGCTGACCCCACGTGGGCTTCACCCCGGTTAAGCCTCTGGAGTGATGTCCCTCAGCAGAACAGACTTTTAAAAGTCCTGATTTTGTGCTCCGTTGCTCCACCGCTTGCCGGGAGCCGGCCCCTCCCCCCGCGGTCTATCTTCCCTTTGCTTTGGATTCACTTCTCCGCCAGTCCTACCTTTCAGAAAGTGGTTGATTTTCAGTTTCTAGAATTGCTGTTCTTCTTCTCTTCGATCTCCCGTTGGATTTGTAGGTGTTTGCAATCTTTAGATAAGCTATCTAGCTGATCTCCTGCTACCTGAAGTAGTCTCAGCTGCTACTTCTCCGCCATCTTGACTCAATCCTATTTTCCACATTCTTAAAACTGTTTGTCTTAGCTGCTTTCACTCACGTGATATATTTTTCCTTTTTTTTTTTTTAAATGGAAGCTTTGTAAGGAGTATATCCAGGAGAAACTGTATTGTGAAAGATTTCCATAAACAGTGGGAGTTAGAGGTAAATACCCTCTGATAATCTTTTCCCTTTTTGTCCTCTAGGATCCAATACATACCCACCCTCTATTATTATTTTTCTATAAAATGAAGCTATTCAGCACAAGTTTGCCCATCATTCTTATGAGAATAATTTCCTGTAGTGGATATATATATAATGACACATAATTTTGGCATACACTGAATCTAATACTGATTGAGAAGTTATAATCCTCTTCTGAGATGTCTGCTCAAGTCCAGATCCTTCAGGACCTGTGGGAAGATGCTAAAAATCATAAGGAGCAAGGAGAGAAAAGAAACTGACAGACTCCCCAAGACAAATGTCCTTGCTATAGCTGAAGACAGCATATGTCACTAGTTCCCTCCCTATTTCCTAATGCTGGTGCACTTTCTCATTACCATGTTGTGAATTTTAACAGTGTTGGATGGATCCTGAAATAAGGACATAATGCCAAAAAATGGCAATGAGAGAGTTTGGAGGTTGTTTGTAAAATCTTGGTCTAAAATGTATTCCTTTGAATCAGATTTGACTGTTGTGAAGAGCTGTTGTCACTTCAGGCTCATTTGGGTAGGTTATTGTCTTTTTAAAGAGAGGAAACAGCAAGCAGCAACCTTTGTTTTTATTAAGCTTCTCTTATGTCTCATAAGAACCATAACTTCAGAAAGTCTAACATTTTTTGCCTAAAATTTCCTACCTCATTCCCTATATCATTGCCACTTGTGCCTGCCTTACACCTTCTCAGCCTCACCCTTGATTTCAGCCATGTTATGGCAAAGAACTCTGTGAACATTTTGTCTAATGACATACTAACAGGACTAACACCTCAGGTGCATATGTTCCCTGCTCAGGGCTTCTCACTGTAGCAGCACAGGACATAAAAGACTGCTCTGGATGAATTTGTAGTCCACAAGCTCAGGAGTATTAGCAACCTGTTGAGGAACCCTCAACCAATGGGGGTCAGGAAGTGACAGATAGCAAATGTTCTATGTTACTCCTCAGGAGAATAATCCTGAGAGGTATCTACACACTCCTTAGGGATCCAGCCCCAGCAACTCATGGACATGGTTTATGACATTTGAGCACATAGCAGTAGTGCATGTGGCTGACAAAAAAAGAGTGACAGGGACTCCTACTAAGAATCAGGTTGATGCCATGTTGGCAAAACAGGAACAGTGGAAAAAACCACATAAAAGGAAACTATTAGCCACCCCATCTGTCAGTACAATGCATCCCTTCCTTATAATCAAAAGAGGAAAACTGCAGTGAAACACGTTATGTCCACAGAAATGCAAATAAAGATGAGCACACAACCAGTAATCACAATATATCTGTGGGAAAACTACTAAGTAATAGAGTTAATACAGAAAACCAAATTAAACTTTAGAAAATGTATAAAGGGAGCCAGCTTCCCCCCAGAGAGGTTCAGGAAGATATTGTATTCACCAAATACTCAAATAGAGAGCTACACAATTTAAAAACTGATTAGTTTAAAAGAATATTCTGGAGATTGGATAAATAGAAAAATTAATAAAGACAAATTAGTGAGCCAAGAATCAAACTAAGGAATTCTCCCTAAATGAATTCCAAAGGAATAAACTGACAGAAAGCATAGAAGAAAGGATAAGAGACATAGCAGGCACATCTCTAGAAATTCCAGAGGCAGTTCCAGAGGAAGACGGCCCAAGAGAACAAAGGGTCGTACATAATATAAATTAAAAAAAAAAAAGAGGAAAATGTGTGATAACTGAAAAGCTTAGTGTAAGACTGAATGAGACTGCTTCAGTGCCATGCAGAGTAGATTAAAAATAAATCAAATAGAAAACTCCAACTTTCATACACACAGAAGTAAAATATCAAAACATCAAGGAAAAACTCTAAAATGTAGAAGAGAAGAAAATACAAAACACTAGTTATAAAATAATAAGTATTAATTTTCCTTGATAATGAAAGGATTGTGGCTACTGGAAGATTGTCCTTATACTTTAGAGAAGTATGCTGAATAATTAAAGGTGAAATCCCATGATGGCCAAAATGACTTTCAAATGGTTAAGCAAAAGAGCATACACACATGTAGAGAGGGGGATACCAAACAAATGTGGGTAAACCCTCATGTAGGTGACAAGTACATGGGTATTCCTTATACTATTCTTTTGACTTTCCTATTTGCTTGAACAGTTTTTTTCTTTACTATAAAGTTGGGGAAAAGTTCTCAGGATCTTGTTGACTGTCAATTAACCAAAAATTACCTCTAAACAACCAGGTGTCAAATTGAAATCGGACATCTCACTAGTAACACTCAATACAAAGGGATAATGGAATGGTATCTTCTAAGTTCTGAGAAAAATACCTTTTGACTTTCACAGCCAGCCAATCTATTTTTCAAATATGAAGGCAAACTGTATTCCAATAATATTAAAGCTAATTAATGGAAGATGAAATCAAATTAAGTATGAAATACATGGAGTCAGTAAACTATTCACCTAATCTCCCCCCGCCCAATCCTCTGGAAGAGATTATGCTGAGTGAAATAAGTCAAGCAGAGAGAGTCAATTATCATACGGTTTCACTTATTTGTGGAGCATAACAAATAGCATGGAGGACATGGGGAGTTAGGAGAAGGGAATTGGGGGAAATTGGAAGGGGAGGTGAACAATGAGAGACTATGGACTCTGAAAAACAATCTGAAGGGTTTGAAGAGGTGGGGGGGTGGGAGGTTGGGGGAACCAGGTGGTGGGTATTAGAGAGGGCATGGATTGTATGGAGCACTTGGTGTAGTACAAAAACAATGAATACTGTTATGCTGAAAATAAATTTTAAAAAATGATTAAAAAATAATATTAAAGAGAAAAAACTGCCAAATACAAAGAAAACATGGGAAGAGGGACAGAAACAGAGGAGAAATTTCCAATCAATTTCTAGAAAACAACATGTATAGATTTAATGATACTGAGGAAGCTCCGATCACAAAGCTGGATAGTGCATGCAGAGTGACAGCTTACTTGCTAGGACTGAGAGGGGTTTAGGACTAGGAGAATCAAAGTACAGATGAAAGTAATAAGAAGGCAAAGGGCAAAACTGAATTTCTGTACACTACAAAAGTTGCGTGCAGTTATCCTCCATCCTCCTTCCTGTATTATATATTGAGCTAAGCTCCTCCCATTTCCCCACCTTAGGCAAGAGATTTGCAATTTTTTCTTTGCAGAACATAGCAGTCCTTGGGATATACCTCTACCAGTGGTTTTTGTAGAACAAGAAAAACAGCCAATAAGAGAGAAGTCATCAAGCTAAACCACATGTGGCTTTTGATTGACTTATCAGAGTCTCACTATGAAATATTCATGGGAATGAAATTGTATGAGGCATTTGAGAAAGGGCTCCAATACAAAGAAAGAGAGCACAATAGTGGGGAAAACAACCTTGGAGTTCTTTAAAGGTTTTCTTCAAAGTGTTATTTTTAATTACTATCCTCGGAGCCATTAGAGCAGATAGTCTATAAAACAAGAGAATGCTATGGAAAATAAACAACTGGAAAACACAGCTCTTGAACTATTTAAAGGACAATCCAAGGATTGAAAGATAAAAATTAGGGAAATCTCTCAAAAAGCATGACCAAAACTCAATGATGAGTGGGAAAATGTGATAAAAAAGACAATTAACTCAAGAGACCTAATATCTTATTAATAACAAGTTCATAAAAAGAGAAAAATGAAAGGGATAACTTTTTTTAAAGATTTTATTTATTTATTTGTCAGAGAGAGAGCATGAGAGAGAAGACAAGCAGGGGGAGTGGCAGGCAGAGGGAGAAACAGACTCCCTCCTGAGCAGGTAGCCCCATGTGGGACTTGATTCAGGATCCTGAAATCATGACCTGAGCGAAAGGTAGACATTTAACCAACTGAGCCACCCAGGTGTCCTGAAAGGGATAAAATTTTAACACACTAATGCAACCAAATTTCCTGAGGAAATTTTCGCTAATCAAAATGGCCCACAAATTGCCTAGCATGACAGGTGGCCTTTTATTTACTTAATATTTTATATTCAATTAATATGTTAGTAGATGTAAAGAAACATATTAAGTAAATTTGTTAGAACTTATGAAATAAATAAATTTGAATAACTTTTTAACAAATGTGTCTTCTAAAATTGAAAATTATAATATTGTAGTTTTGAACATCGAAAAATTTCAGAAAACTAATCTTTCATAGTTAACAAACTAAAACCTGTAGGCCACATTCAATTTGCAGTCATTTTCATACAGCCTGGAGCTAAGAAGGGTTTTTACATTTTTAGATAGAAACAAAACAAAATAATGAAGAATATATGACAGAAACCATATGTGGCCCACAAAACCTAAAATGTTTGCTACCTTGGTTTGCTAACCACCTACACTAAGCATAATAATGAAAGTTATATTCTGTCCCTCCATAATGCTAGTCCTCCTCCAGAACATGAAAGATATTCTATAACACTCCATCACTAAGAAACTGAGAAATAGGGGTATCTTGGATTCATGGAATGTCTAAACAGCTTCTGCCAAGTGGTACCTTACATCACAGGGAGTCCTAGTACAAAGGGTTTCATGCTGGGTTTCTTAGTTACATGAGAAACCTCCTAGGGTTGTCCAATGTCCAGGAGCAGTGTAGATGTCAGTGAGGGACTAGAGAGAACACACTTAACTAAAGACATTCACATTAAAAACACCCAAAATGTGCTGTGCTGACCAATCAATAGATCCTATTTGTGTAGACTAGTTTGATTTGTACTAAAGTCATTGCTATATGGATAACTGTCATCTTCTAGAATTTCTGATGCTTCTGAACTTTATTTTATAATTTTCATAGATAGCTAAGAACAAAATTTTTACTTATACTGAAGCAACCTTCTCTTTTCACATATTTGTGAATTTCTTGGCTTAATATACTTCAGGTCAAAGATTTTCATGAGATCCAGTAGAAAAAAAATCTTAATGCAAAAGGAAATGTGGCTTTGGGCTGAGCTTATAATGACCTAATGCAATAGACCAATACCCCAGATGACCTCCAATAATCCCTGCCTCCTGGTAGTCCTACTCGGTATAATGCCCTCTCCTGGAATGAGGGCTGGATCTCTGACTTGTGTCTAGTGAGTAGAATACTTTTATTGATTAGATTTCAAAATGATGACTTCTGTCTTGCTAGAAGACTTGCTTGCTGGCTTTAACAACTTTGGCCAACAGCCAGCAGTGAACAAAGAGGCCTTTAGTACAATAGCCAGTGAGGAACTGAACTCCATGGGCAACCACCAAAATAACCTGAAGTGGGCCTGCCCCACATGAATGTGGAGATAGCTGTGAAAAAGACCATGGTTACAGCCTTGTGAAAATCCCTGAGCCAGAGGACCCAGATAATCTAGGCCCAGATTCCTCCTGATCAATAGATCCTATAAGATAATCAGCACGTTGTGTTTTAAGTCTTTAAGATTTGGTGTGATTTGTTACATAGCAATAGATGACTAAAATACATTATCACAGGAAGAAATTGTTTTCCATGTTGTTCCAGGGTCAGTTTGTGTTTCTGCCAGCATCTCAAACCAGTGAATATTCTACAGAATTTAGGAGGAACTGTGCCTATACCAAGTCTTTAGTTCAGCTTAATTCTGCATCCAAACATTTCTTCCTCTTTGACTTACTCATTTTTCTTATTACTATAACCCAAATATCTAAGATTTAAAAAAAATAAGAGTCACCTTTATTCTCAGTAGAAATTCATTTGTCTTTTTGAGAAATGAATTAGTACTTTGCCAGATCCCCTTACCAAATAACAGATCCTGTGATAACTAGAAATATTTATTTTAGAATACTTGGCTACTCTTTAAATAAATAAGTAGATAGTATTATCAAGTAATGTTCATTCAAAACATTTTAATATTGAAAAATATTCAGTAATTTTTATTTTTCATCTGAAAGAGAGATAATATTATTTTATTCTTTTCTTCTGTTTTAGAAGATGAAAGCCCACAGTATGAGACTTTTCACATGTTTTTGCTTTTTAGATCATATTTATGTCTGTTTCATATTCTTTAAAATGATATCTTACCTTATTTAATGAGCTCAAAGTCGATTACAATTTTTATTTAATGATATGATTCTGCAATTTACTGCAAAATAATGTGTTTGGTGGAGGGAGAAGAAGAATGGCTCAGGGGCTACATTAGAAAACACTAGCCATGAGTTGATGGTTTTTGAAGCTGCTGGTGGATACATTCTACTATTCTTTCTACTTTTGTATACATGTGTAATTTTCCATATGTATGACAAACTTCTATATAAATATTTCATCTCCCCCAAGGATCCTACTATAGTACTATATGAATTTTTTTTCTATAAAGCCACATGCTTGTTTCAAGTTCCTTGCTACACCAACCAGCAACAAGAACATGTTGAACATTTGCTATTTCTAATGGGACTGTTCATTCTGAAGGAGATATGTTGTAGAGACAGTTTTAATAATAACAACTTTTAATAATGACCAAACTTTATTGGAGACTAACAATGGAACAAATATTATGCTATATGCATTGCATGAATTATTTCACTTGAATCCACACAGGGATAGTTTTATCCCTGGGGCGAGAGGTTACTAGGAACTTACCCGCATAATTTACCTGAATAAATTACCAGTAAAATATATACATGAGAAACTTATCTTACAGGTTGAGTAAAAGTCAGAATCTCTATGAAAGCCTGTATACATTCTTAAGGACTGTAAGCCACACTATGGCATTGTTTTCTCCTATTGTAATGCTTCTCTGGGAAGTTCTTTGATGTCCTACCAAGTTTAGTATCATCTGTTTAAATACTTGATAAATTGTGCATCAAAATACTTCCTGACACAGATTCTGGTAGACATTTATAATTTATTTTTGAAGGGCAAATAACATAAATGAGTCAGTAATTTTTTTAATTAAATTTAAGAATTTTTTAATAAACATATAATGTATTTTTATCCAAGGGGGTACAGGTCTGTGAATCGCCAGGTTTACACACTTCACAGCACTCACCATAGCACATACCCTCCCCAATGTCCATAACCCCAGCCCCTCTCCCCCCCCTTCCCCCTGCCCCCCCTCAGTTTGTTTTGTGGGATTAAGAGTCACTTATGGTTTGTCTCCCTCCCGATCCCATCTTGTTTCATTTATTCTTCTCCTACCCCCCAAACCTCCCACATTGCATCTCTACTTCCTCATATCAGGGAAATCATATGATAGTTGTCTTTCTCCAATTGACTTATTTCGCTAAGCATGATACCCTCTAGTTCTATCCACGTCATTGCAAATGGCAAGATTTCATTTCTTTTGATGGCTGCATAGTATTCCATTGTGTATATATACCACCTCTTCTTTATCCATTTGTCTGTTGATGGACATCTAGGTTCTTTCCATAGTTTGGCTATTGTGGACATTTTCACTGAGATCCTGCTTAGGATGGTATTAGAAAATTAGAAAGCTGAATAGTTTGATTTAACATTGGTCAAAATTATAGTCAACACAAGAAACCACTAGGTTTCAAAATAGTTAAAAGGAAAGCACTGAAACAATAAGAAGATAGTTGATAGGAGGATCTGTAAAATTCAAAGATTGGTCAAGGTACTGAGAGAAGCTGGAAAATATTTAAGCCCCATTATTCTGTATTCTGACATAAAATTTTGACTTTGCTCTTCCAAGAAATTTTCCTATGGTTTGCTTCTGCATAACAAAAGACCAGAAGACAATGATGTTTGTTTTTGTGGGACACTGTATTGTCATTGTTCATTTGCTATAGTTAAACTTACTCATTCCCCTTGTGGAAATCAACCCACTGCCTGTGATGTCACTGTTGTTGCTATAATCAACCCAACCACCAATAAAAAAGCAGTGTAGATTCTCTAGGAGTTAAAATAAGCATTGGTAAGCTTTTTTTCTTTCTTGAAAATATTATGGCAGATTTGTTTTTAAGATACAACATAAGGTCTCCAACTTTCATCTCCATTTAGTTACTGAGTTAGCTGTCCTAATAAATTATCTGGGTTTGAATCTTGGCCTGCTTTATACTCTAGGGCCATGGGAAAGCCTCTTTGCTTTTCCTGGTCTGCTTCTCAGTCAGTAAAATGGAAACTCAGGCCTTGATCTAAAGATAGTTATATGGTATATGGCATAAGAATCATAGCAAGTGCTCAAAAAAAGATGTTTCTCCCTTCATATAGGATGCAGGTTAACTTTCCTTTTCTCTCTATAGAAACTTTTCTTTTAAACAAATAATAACTATTTCATAAGGAATTACTTATGATTTTCATTTAGTTGAAAGATGCTGGTTAGGCAATTCAGTATGATTATATTATTATTACAGAAGATGAGACAGATGGGAAACTTTATGGGTATGAATCTGATAAATCATCATCCTCAAACTTAGAAAAGATTTAAGGTATCAACTAGACATTCCTTACTTAAAAATATGTCTAGTCAATGGGAGAGTTATTTCTAAATACATATTATATTATTTGTAAGTTGAGTGCTCTATTATTATTTTTTTCTCAGGGCTACTTCCCTATATCTGCTCAACGTTTCCAGACTTCTCTGATCATGAGGTCTCCTCAATTAAAAACAAAGTTCAGAATGTTCAGATCCCCACCTCTGGAGAGGCTGATACATTGGAGCTAGGGCAGAAATCCTGTATATTTAATTGTTGTCCCAGGTGGTTCTTAGGCAAATATAGGACAGAGTGTATCAGTTGATCTTCTCATTTTGCTGATTGGGGGAAAATGTGTATGTGCAAGCCAACCACTAAAATTACATTTTTCCAAGTTGTAGCATGCTTAAACTCAATCACTGATTCCTCGGAGCTAACAGTGGGTTAGCAGCCTGCAAGGCCGAAAAGTTAATTACAATGAAGATTGAGAAGATGATTTTGCCTCACAGTCTCTTTGAGCCAGGGTTATATTTCAGAGTTAATATATATGTTTTCCAAGCAGTTCCCCTCTTCAGTGCTTTCTTGATGGTACACTGAGGATCTCTCTTCCTCTTTCCTACCCTCCTTTTCTCCTTCCATCTTTTCTTCCATCCATTTACCCAACCATCCACCAAACATCAATGTAGAAATAAAGACTAAAAGAAGCTGCCTTAGTCTGTCTGGGCTGCTATAACAAAATACCATATACTGGGTGGCTTATAAACAAGAGAATTTTTTTTTCTGAAGGCCAGGAAGTCCAAGATCAAGTCTCCAGCAGATTTGATCCTGGTGAGGGTCTGCTTCCTGATAGGCAGCTGTCTTTTCACTGTAACCTCATATGATATAAGGGGCTAGGGAGATCTGTGGAGTCTCTTTTGTAAGGGTACTACTCCCATCCATGAGGGCTCCACCCTCATGGTGTAAATCCCTCCCAAAGTCTTTACCATCACATTGGGCATTAGGTTTCAATATGAATTTTATGGGGGGATAAATGAAATTCAGTCTGTACCAGAAGGCTTTGGCTTCAGTGTCATAGTAAGGTTAAGAGATATGCTTATCAAGTTCAGATCAACATAGAAGGAAAAGAGAGGAAGACAGGAAAACAAAAAGAGGAGGGGGAAGGACTGGAATGCTCAGAGAAACAGAATATATATTCTCTGTCAAGTAATTTTGTTCCTCCCCTCCATTCAGTATCACATTTATGCACCGATTATAGTCTGATTGCCCTTTATAATAATAATATTTGTGTGTAAATGCCATATTTGTGTCTTGCCAAAATGCTAGAAAGCCCTAAAGGACAGGGCATCCTCCATCACTATATCTGCTGAGCTACTTAGTAGTTGACCTGGCACATAAAAGATGGTCTCATGTTTTCACAAACTTTAAAGGGCTACATACAGTGGTTCACATCATTAAATGTGAAATAAAATGTTAATGATTTTCTGTGCCTACCTGGCTTCCAGCTTCCATAATCCCCTCTCTCCTCCTGACCCCAATATTATGGCACTAGAATAAATTCTCACCTTGGCCACAATGCCTTCTCTCTTTTGCTAATAGTCTGGTTTGTCAGTAAGTGATCTTTGACCTCACTTTTGTTCTGACATTTTGTCCTAATTCTTAGGACTGGACTTCTGTCTTATACTTTGTTCTCAAGAACATTTCTATGTAACTTGACCACTACTTCTCTAGCACCTCTAGGACTGGGCTCAGTCTTTGTCACAGGTTGAGCTATGGTCCCCTATAAAGATATGTTCAAGTCATAACCCCCAAACCTCAAATATGTCACCTGGAAATAGGGTTGTTGCAGATATAATTAGTTATGATGAGGTATTAGTGAAGTAGGATGGTCCCCTAATCCAAAATGATTAGTGCCCTGATAAGGAAAGAAAGATGTCTGAAGACAGACAGATAAGGAGAGTGCTATGTGATGACAGAGGCCAGGTCTGAAGTGACACAGTTGTGAGCCAAGGAGCACCAAGTTTTGTGGCAGCCACCAGAAACTATGAAAAGGCAAAGAAAGATATTCCCTAAAGCTGGCAGACTGAGCAAAGTCCTACTGACAATTTGATTTCAGATTCCTAACCTCCAGAACTGTGACATAATATATATTTCTGTTGTTTTAAGCCACTCAGCTTGTGGTACTTGGATGGGGAGCCCTAAGAAACTAATGCAGTCTTGTTACTAGTTTCTTTGTAGACATTACAGACAAGTGCTGAGCATCAGCAGTCATTATGCCTATCCCATATATAAACATTAGAACACCTACAACTAAGGAAATCTAGGTAAGAAACCTATATTTTTAGGAGTACTCCTTAGATACCTGCTGGTCAAATTATCTTTTCTTCAATTTCCACAATGATTCTGTTCTTCAAGTATGTCACAAATTCCATGGAGGGGTTGGTCCAATTCTAAGTCCTACAAAATATTAAAGTAATGTTCTGATACATGAATAAAAAAATAAGAAAGTAAGAAGTTCCTTATTTGAAGATTGACTGAAGGATACCATTCTCACTATAAAAGCTGAGCACAGGAGCACCTGGGTGGCTCAGTTGGTTAAGCATCCAACTCTTGATTTTATCTTAGGTCACAATCTTTGAGTGATGAGATGGAGCCCTGTGTTGGGCTATGTGCTGAGCATGGAGCCTGCTTAAGATTCTCTCTCTCTCTCTCCCCCTACTCACACTCTAAATAAATAAGTAAATAAATAATTAATAATTAAAATAAAAGCTGACCACATTCTAGAGTTGAAACACTGCTCAGAAACTTTGAAAAGCAGAAGCTCAAGAAACACAGATGCATGTATATTAAACTTCAGGCAGATAGACTAGTAGAATATCAACTACCATCAACAAAATTTCTTAGGTGAATTATAGGTAAATTGTGGATGTACTAGTAGTCATGTTTGAGAAAAGATATATGGGTAGGGAGAGTTAATTGAAAAAGTGAGGATGATGATATTGTGATAGGTGGATATTTGAAAGCCTGAGAAATGTTAAAAACTTGGAGGTTAAAACAAAATGGAATAGAGAACTAGAAAGTATCTAGCATATAATGATCAAGATTTATTGGAAAATATGGTCAGTCAGAGCATATGTATGACCTCTCTCCTCTCCAATGGCATTTAAAAGTACCCAAAAAGGGGTGTGGATGTGTGTGTGTGTGTGTGTGTGTGTGTGTAGCAAGGGAGAGAGAGCATAGCCTGCATTATTAGTATAAGAAGTTGATAAGGAATGCCAACTCCAGATAACAGGCATTGGCTAACAGCTGCCCCTAGTATAGAAGTCTCAAGAATATATACACACACAGTGCCAATCAGACCAGATTGGAATAAACAAATAAACAGAAATGCTCTTGGGTTCCAAAACATACTATAGTTACGAAGGGCAAAGGGCAGAGGCAACATTTGAAAGTCTGAGAGGGACTCAGACCAACTGCCTTGGCATGGTGAAGGGAAAATTCAGGGACCATTTGGTAGTAAAGTCAGATGCAGTAGAGGCTTTCCTGAGTAGTAGGTTATGTGGGTAGCAGTTCTGGAGAAGTGCCCCAAGCGTCTTTAGTTGACCCACTGGCAAGTGCCTTGTTGAAGTCAGATGCTAGGAAACATTTGCTAAGCATTTACTAAGAACAGCAGGACATGGACAATGCAGCAATTACTTTGAGGTATGGTGTTCCCAGGTGACCAGGGTATATGGTTAATATATTGAAGAGCTTCTTGTTAAGTTAAGCATGGGACTGAGTAAATGTGTAGTAACACCATAAAATAGGCCATCACCAGTGGTAGAACATGGACTATCTTCCTCAAAAGACAAGGCTGCTCTACACTAGTAAAGAGGTCTGTGGACACTGGGCCTAGATCTGGCAAGGTAGCTTCACCAAACAGGAAATGGGTGGTTTGAAAAGGGCAGACACTAACAGATGCATCAATGCTCCAGGTCTTTTTCCTACTTGTCTAGGCAGTGCTGGAGAACTAAGAGAGTGCCTAAGATAGCATCAAAATGAAAAATGAGAATCCAGAAAGAAACCACTCACATGAGAAAACAAGACCAGGATAGAAAACTCATTTAATAATGAGTAATGAAGGTAGTATCTCAATGTGGTTTGATTTTAATTTCCCTGATGGCTAATGATGTTGAACATTTTTCATATGTCTGTTAGCCATTTGTTTGTCTTCTTTGGAGAAATGTCTGTTCATGTCTTCTGCCCATTTTTTTTTTTAATTTTCAGCATAACAGTATTCCTTGTTTTTGCACCACACCCAGTGCTCCATGCAATACCTGCCCTCCATAATACCCACCACCTGGCTCCCCCAACCTCTCAACCCCCGCCCTTTCAAAACCCTCAGATTGTTTTTCAGAGTCCATAGTCTCTCATGGTTCACCTCCCCTTCCAATTCCCCCAACTCCCTTCTCCTCCCTAACTCCCCTTGTCCTCCATGTTATTTGTTATGCTCCACAAATAAGTGAAACCATATGATAATTGATTCTCTCTGCTTGACTTACTTCAATCAGCATAATCTCTTCCAGTCCTGTCCATGTTGTTACAAAAGTTGGGTATTCATCCTTTCTGATGGAGGCATAATACTCCATAGTGCATATGGACCACATCGTCTTTATCCATTTGTCTGTTGAAGGGCATCTTGGTTCTCTCCACAGTTTGGCAACCGTGGCCATTGCTGCTCTAAACATTGGGGTACAGATGCCCATTTTTTGACTTATTTGTTTTTTGGGTGTTGAGTTTAAGTTCTTTATAGGTCTTGGATACCAGCCACTCATCTGTAGTGTCATTTGCAAATATCTTCTCCCACTTTATGGGCTGCATTTTAGTTTTGTTGACTGTTTCCTTTGCTGTGCAGAAGTTTTTATCTTGATGAAGTCCCAAAAGTTCATTTTTGCTTTTGTTTCCCTTGCCTTTGGAGATGTATCCTGAAAAAAGCTGCTGTGGCTGATGTCAAAGAGGTTACTGCCTATGCTATCCTCTAGGATTTTGATGGATTTCTGTCTTCCATTGTAGTCTTTCAACAATTTAGAGTTTTTATTTAGAGTTTTATTTATACACAATTTATCTTTGTGTATGGTGTAAGAGAATGGTTGAGTTTCATTCTTCTGTATATAGCTGTCCAATTTTCCTAGCACCATCTATTTCCATTGGATATTTTTTCCTGCTTTATCAAAGATTAGTTGACGATAGTGTTGAACACCTTACACTGGTTAGAATGGCAAAAACTGACAAGGCAGGAAACAACAAATGTTGGGGAGGATGTGGAAAGGAGAGCCCTCTTACACTGTTGGTGGTAATGAAAGTTGGTATAGCCACTTTGGAAAACAGTATGGTGGTTCCTCAAAAAGTTACAAATAGAGCTACCCTATGACTCAGCATTTGTATTTACTCCAAAGTGAAAAGAAGGGGCACGTGTGCCCCAATGTTCATAGCAGCAATGTCCACAATAGCCAAACTGTGGAAGGAATGGAGATGCATTTCAACAGATGTATGGATAAAGATGTGGTCCATATACACAATGGAATATTACTCAGCCATCAGAAAGGATGAATACCCAATTTCTGCTTCAACATGGATGGAACTTCAGGAGATAATGTTAAGTGAAATAGGTCAAGTAGAGAAAGACAATTATCATATGGTTTCACTTATATGTGGAATATAAGGAATAGTATAGAGGACATTAGGGGAAGGAAGGGAAAAATGAAGGGTGGGAAATCATAGAGGGAGATGAACCATGAGAGACTATGGGAAACAAACTGAGGGTTTCAGAGGGGAGGAGAGTGGGGGGGGGGTGGGTTAGTTTGGTGATGGGTATTAAGGAGGGCATGTATTACACAAAGCACTGGGTGTTATATGCAAACAATGAATCATGGAACACTACATCAAAAACTAATGTTGTACTATATGGTGACTAACATAACATAATAAGAAAAAGAAAAAGAAAACAAAACAAAAGGAATGAGTAATGAGAAAAAGTAGCCTATGGAAAAGGTTTTGTGGCTTAAAGAACACCTAAGAAAGGACATATAAATGACTAAAGAAAACAAATTTTTAAGAATACCTTTCCAGTATTTAAACTCCTTCACAGGAATTACAGAGCCTTTTGTGACTTAGTACTGTATATTTCTCTTATTTTACCTTTTGCCATACTCAATCCCTTCTGGAATTCTATCCCCTGCCTTGTAATAACAAAGTATCCCTCATATTCCATACTGGGATAGTGTCAGAGAAGACCCAGTGGGGAGTTAGACCCTCATCAATTGTGAACACAACTGAAATGAATGAAATTTGGAATGAAAAAGATAAAAGTCTTAGCAAAGAAACAGAAGATAAAAAGGAGTGGAGACTTTTTATAACTGAAAAACACAATAACTAATGGATGGACTCAACAACTATCAATTTTGAATGACATCTAGAGAAAAGAGACTTAAGAAAAAAATAGATAATTACAACACTGTGGGACAAGATCTTACATTGCTGTAGTCAGAATCCTGGAAGATAAGGAAAAATGTATGGAGCTGAAAAAATGAAGATATAATGACTGAAAGCTTCCTAAGTTAGGTAAAATACTTTTTTTCTTACAGATATAAGAGCTGAGGGGATCCCAAAGAGAATGAACCAAAAGAAGTCTATACCAAGATATGATATAGTCAAACTTATAAAAACTAAAAACAAAGAAAAAATCTTGAAAGCAGTGAGAGAGAAGTGACCCCTCACTCTTAGGGGAAAAACAATTCCAATGATGGCATATTTCTCATCAGAAACCAAGGAGGCCAGGAGGAAAAGACACAACTTTTTTCAAGAGCTGACAGAAAATAACTCAATCTAAAATCCTATATCCACAGACAACATCCCCTTCAACAATGAAGAGAATATTAAAACATTATCATATTGGATTCTAACCCTATCACAATTTAAGTAAATGCATTTTCACAATAAGAAAATTATCATATGAGGGAAAACTAGAATTTGTTGCCAGCATAATTATCCTCAAATAATGGCTAAAGAAAGCCATCAAAACAGAAAGGAAATGATAAAAGGATAAACTTTGGAATATCAGAAGGGGAAAAGAATAAACAAAAATATGTGTAAATACAATAGACTTTCCTTCTCCTTCTGATTTTTCTAAATGATTTTTGTTGGTGTAATTAAACTATAACACCATGTGGTTATAAATGCATGTAGAGCAAAGATTTAATGTAATTATATGATAAATGGAGAGAATAAAGGAATGTAAAGAGAAGTAACTTTTATACTTCACCCAAAGTGATAAAATGATAACACCAATGATTGTAATAAGTTCTGTACAAATATAAAGAAATGCCTGGATAAACCACTATAAAAGCTATAGAAAGAGATATACCCCAAAGTACTCTAAATAAATCAAAATGGAATCCGTAGGAATGTTCAAGTAACTCATAAGAAGTCAGGAAAAAGAAAACAGAAAAACAAATAAACAAACAAACAAAAAACCCATAAGACAAAGAAAAAATTACAAACCTAAGCCTTAACACATTAGCAATTACATTAAATGCAAATAGTCTAAATATGTTAACCAAAAGGCAGAGATTGGCAGAGCGGACTGAAAAACATGTCCCAACTGTATGCTTTTTACAAGGAACTCACTTCAGGTATTAGGATATAGGCAGGTTAAAAGTAAGATGATGAAAAAGATATAATATCCAAATCTAAATAGAGTAAAAGTAGAAGAAAAATTAAAAGTAGAAGAAAAATTAAAGTGGCTGTATTAAGTAAACCTCAAGGCAAAGAAAATTAACAGAGATAGAGAGAAACGTTTACAATGATAAAGGATCAATCTGCCAAAGAGACACAGCATTCCTTAATGTGCATACACCAAAACCTGATAGAGCTGAAGTGAGAAATACATAAATCACAATAATTATCTGAGATTTCAACACCAGTCTCTCAAAACTTGATAGAGTCAGTAGGAAAAAAAAAATCGGCAAGGATGAAGAATAACTCATCAACACCATCAACTAACACTATCTAATCAACACTTATAGAATACTTGGATTCAAAAATATCAATACATATTCTCTTCAAGTGCACAGGAATCATGGATCAAGATAGATCACAGACTATAAAATGAATCTCAACAAATGTAAAAGAAATAAAATGAAAAAGAGTGTGCTCTCTGACCATATTAGAATCAATAATAGGAAATCTTCAAAGCCTTGAAAACTAAAGAAACCTTCTAAACAATTCATAGATAAAAGAGGGAGTCTCAAGGGAAACAAAAAAATCATTAAATTAAATTAAATGGAAATGCAGCATATCAAAAATTGGGGGACATAAATAAAGCAATGCTGAAAAGAAATTTTACAGCATTAAATACACTAGAAAAAAGAAAAAGTTTCAAATCAATAATCAAAGCTTCTACTTCAGGAAAATAGGAAAAGAAGAGCAAAATGAAGCCAAATCAAGCAGAAGGAAGGAAATAATAAAGATAAGAGCAGAAGCCAATGGAATTGAAAACAGAAAAACAATAGAAAACACCAATGAAAGAAGAAATGATTCTTTTAAAATGTCATTAAAATTGGTAAACTTCAACAAGACTGATAAATAGGGAAATGATACAAATTATCCATATCAGAATATCTCTACAGACTTTCAGGAGAATAAAAGGACAATAAAGAAATACTACAAACAGGGGGTGCCTGGGTGGCTCAGTGGGTTAAAGCCTCTGCCTTTGGCTTGGGTCATAATCCCAGGGTCCTGGGATCAAGCCCCACATCAGGCTCTCTGCTCAGCGGGGAGCCTGCTTCCTCCCCTCTCACTCTCTGCCTGCTTCTCTGCCAACTTGTGATTTGTGTCTGTCAAAAAAAAAAGAAGAAGAAGAAGAAGAAGAAGAAGAAGAAGAAGAAGAAGAAGAAGAAGAAGAAATA
This sequence comes from Lontra canadensis, assembly GCF_010015895.1. Classification (NCBI taxonomy): domain Eukaryota; kingdom Metazoa; phylum Chordata; class Mammalia; order Carnivora; family Mustelidae; genus Lontra; species Lontra canadensis. The sequence goes on from NW_022631042.1 coordinate 14,348,682, forward strand.
CTACAAACAAATGCTATGCTCATAAACTGAACAATTTAAATGCTATAGACCTATTCCTTGGAAAAGCAAATTACCACAACTCAGCCAGAATGAAATAGTTTGAATAGTCCTATAACTATTAAAGAAATAGAATGTATATCTTAAAAGAAATATCCAGATCCAGATGATTTCTCTGGAGAATTATAAAGCTACACTAAGTAAGGCGCTGTGTTATTTGTATAAAGACAGACATATAGATCAATGGAGTAGAATAAGGGTTCCAAAAATAGACCCACATACATAGAGCCAATTGATTTTCAACAAAGATGTCAGAACAATTCAATGTGGAAAGGATAATTCTTTCAATAAATGGTGTTGGAATATTTGTATATGCACAAATAGAAGAGCCTCAATCTATAAAATTTCTAGAGAAAAACATAGGAGAAAATCTTACTGACCTAGGGTTAGGCAAAGATTTCTTCAATATGAATATGATATACACAAACAATTTAAAAAATAGGTAAATTAGACATTATCAACTAAGAAACTTTGTCTCTTCAAAAGGCAGTCTTAAGGGGCGCCTGGGTGGCTCAGTGGGTTAAGCCGCTGCCTTCGGCTCGGGTCATGATCTCGGGGTCCTGGAATCGAGTCCTGCATTGGGCTCTCTGCTCAGCAGGGAGCCTGCTTCCCTCTCTCTCTGCCTGCCTCTCTGTCTACTTGTGCTCTCTCTGTCCAATAAATAAATAAAATATTTTTTAAAAAGGCAGTCTTAAGAAAAGTGAAAAGGCAAACCACAGACTTGAAGAAATTATTTGCAATACCTATATTCAACAAAGAATTTCCTTCCAGAATATGTACTGGAATCTTATAACTCAACAATAAACCAACCAACACAACTAAAAATTGAGTAAAATATTTAAGAAGATAATTTAGAAAATAAGGTCTAGGGGTGGCTAATGATCACCTAAAAAGAAGTTCAATGTCTTTAGCCACTAGGAAAATGCAAATAAAATCACAATGAGAAATCACTATATGCATATTATCATGGCTCAAATAAAAATACCTGACTATCAAGTGTGGAAAATACACAATTAGTATAAATTCTTGTACATTGAGCAACTGGAATTTTCACAGATTGCTGGTGAGAATATAAGCCATACAGTCATTTTCAAAGTTTGGAAATCTCTTATAAAGTTATACATACAGTGACTATATAGCCCAGCAACCCACTCTAGGTGTTTTCCCACAGAAAAAAATTTGTGTTCCTGCAGAAACCTGCACAGATGTTTATAGCAATTTTAATAAACATCCAAATGGGAAACACAAATAACCAAACAAGCCTTTATATATCTATATAATATAATACTGCATAATAAATAAAAAGGGACAAACTATGGATACATGAAACAATGTGGATTCATGTTAAAAGCATTATGCTATGAAAGAAGCCAAATAAAAAGTAGTACTTACACTATCATTCCATTTTCAAGAAATTCTAAAAGAGAAAATTACAGTAATAGAAAGCAATTCAGCAGTTGCCAGGAGCTAGGGGATGGAGAAAGGGCATAAGGGATATTTGGGGGTGACAGAAATGTTCCATCTTATGATGATGAGTATATTTGTCAAAGTAATCAAATCTGCACTTAAAAGTTGTAAATTTTTTGAAGAGACTGTCTTTTTTCCACTGTATATTTTTTCCTGTTTTGTCAAAGATTATTTGACCATACAGTTGAGGGTCCATATCTGGGCTCTCTACTCTGTTCCACTGGTCTTTGTGTCTGTTTTTATGCCAGTACCATGCTGTTTTGGAGATCACAGCTTTGTAGTAAAGCTTGAAATCAGGTAACGTGATGCCCCCAGTTGTATTTTTGTTTTTCAACATTTCCCTATTGATTCGGGGTCTCTCCTGATTCCATAAAAAATTTTGGATTATTTGCTCCAGCTCTTTGAAAAATACCAGTGGAATTTTGATGGAATGGCATTAAAAGTATAGATTGCTCTTCAATAAATGGTGCTGGGAAAACTGGACAGCTATATGTAGAAGAATGAAACTCGACCATTCTCTTACACTGTACACAAAGATAAACTCAACGTGAGACAGGAATCCATCAGAATCCTAGAGGAGAACATAGACAGTAACCTCTTCGATATCAGCCAGAGCAACTTCTTTCAAGATATGTCTCCAAAGGCAAAGGAAACATAAAGCGAAGATGAACTTTTGGGACTTCATCAAGGTCAAAAGCTTCTGCACAGCAAAGGAAACAGTCAACAAAACAAAGAGGCAACCCACAGAATGGGAGAAGATATTTGCAAATGACAGTACAGACAAAAGGTTGATATCCAGGATCTATAAGGAACTCCTCAAACTCAACACACACAAAACAGACAATCACATCAAAAAAAATGGGCAGAAGATATGAACAGACACTTCTCCAATGAAGACATACAAGTGGCTATCAGACACATGAAAAAATGTTCATCATCACTAGCCATCAGGGAGATTCAAATTAAAACCACATTGAGATACCACCTTACACCACTTAGAATGGCCAAAATTATCAAGACAGGAAACAACATGTGTTGGGGAGGATGTGGAGAAAGGGGAACCCTCTTACACTGTTGGTGGGAATGCAAGTTGGTGCAGCCACTTTGGAGAACAGTGTGGAGATTCCTCAAGAAATTAAAAATAGAGCTTCCCTATGACCCTGCAATTGCACTCCTGGGTATTTACCCCAAAGATACAGATGTAGTGAAAAGAAGGGCCATCAGTACCCCAATGTTTAGAGCAGCAATGGCCACGGTCGCCAAACTGTGGAAAGAACCAAGATGCCTTTCAACGGACGAATGGATAAGGAAGATGTGGTCCATATACACTATGGAGTATTATGCCTCCATCAGAAAGGATGAATACCCAACTTTTGTAGCAACATGGACGGGACTGGAAGAGATTATGCTGAGTGAAATAAGTCAAGCAGAGAGAGTCAATTATCATATGGTTTCACTTATTTGTGGAGCATAACAAATAGCATGGAGGACAAGGGGAGATGGAGAGGAGAAGGGAGTTGGGGGAAATTGGAAGGGGAGGTGAACCATTAGAGACTATGGACTCTGAAAAATGATCTGAGGGTTTTGACGGGGCGGGGGTGGGAGGTTGGGGGAACCAGGTGGTGGGTATTATGGAGGGCAGGTATTGCATGGATCACTGGGTGTGGTGCAAAAACAAGGAATACTTTTACACTGATAAGAAATCTAAAAAAAAAGAGATTGTTCACATATCATTAAAATAGTAGTTTATAGATATCTACTGAACCTTATTACTTTCCGCTTTCAAAATTGTTTTCAGGAAAGACTTTCAACACTGAAGATAGATTCCTGGAAAAAAATTATATTTAACATATCATTCTTATGTTATTCCTATGTTAACATTCTTATGTTAATATTTAACATATCATTCAATAATGATTGCTGTGCTTCATCTTGGACTTGGGGCATTGCACCTTTTTGAATAAAATAAAAATAGGTTATCAAAAAAAAGTTGTAATTTTTTTTTAAGGTTGTAGATTTTATGTACACTAGACCTCAATAAAATAATCTTCCAACACAAAACTAGTGAGTAAAAGAAGCAAATAGGAAGATAAGCAATTCACCTACATTGTCTTCAAAAATAGACGAAACTTACTTTTGCTAAAGGACAAAACATACATAGGAAAAAAGCAGTAAGAGTCAGGAAATAAGGAGTTAATATAAATTCCTGTACATTGATTTATCACTAAAAACAAGGGAAGGAGAATAATCCAGGAGGATACCATAAATAGATTCTAGGGATGATGATACACTTTTTTTTTTTTTTTTGGCCTTGGTATAGGTAAAGATGTGGACATTTTATAATTGTTCTTTAAACAAAATTAATATATTCACATACACTTCATTGTTAGAATGTTATATTTCTCTGTATTTTTTTAACTTAATGATAGGTATTGAGGAATAGAAATACAATCTACAGTTTCCAAATTAATAAAGGGGAAAAAAGATTATAGAAACTTTATTGATTTGAGGCAGGGGAAGATAAAATATAAAAAGACACAGTTGATATTGAAAACAAGATAAACATCTCTCTCGATCAGAAATTGAAAAAAAAAAATTGCAAGTGGTCAGCGGGCTGAATCTACACGCCTCCTGAGCTCTGGGTGTGGAAGCAGAGTCTGGGAGTTTCAGCTATGTAAGGTAACATACCAGAAAAAGATCCATCCAAGACAAAAAATTAGAGAGCTAGACTCATGACTCAATGCCAGGGACTGGAGTAGAGTTGCTGTGGTCACGAAAGCGCAATGAGAAGGGGAAAAAAAATCAAAACAACCAACAAACCATGGCTGACCAACACACCATCTGGCTACAGCTTTTAAGAAGCTATGACCTACACTCTGGAAAACAGTATGGAAGTTCCTCAAAAAGTTGAAAATAGAGCTACCCTACAACCCAGCAATCGGACTACTGGGTATTTACCCTAAAGATACAAATGTAGTGATCCAAAGGGCATGTGCATCAGATTATTTATAGCAGCAATGTCCACAATAAACTATGGAAGGAACCTAGATGTCCATCAACAGATGAATGGATAAAGATGTGATATATATACATATATACATGTATATATAAGATGTAAGATATATATATATATATACACATATATATATATCAAAAAATATAAAAAAAAACAAATCTTGCCATTTTCAGTGATGTGGATGGAAGTAGAGGGTATTATGCTAAGCAAAATAAGTCAATCAGAGGAAGACAATTACTATATGATCTCTCTAATATAAGGAATTTGAAAGGCAGGCAGGGTGGGGTGTCATGGGGTGGAAGGGAGGGGAAAAATGAAACAGATAGGACAGGGGAGGGAGACAAACCATAAGAAACTCTTAATCTCAGGAAGCAAACTGAGGGTTGCTGGGGGTTGGTGGAGGATGGCTGGGTGATGCACATTGGAGAAGGTATTGCTATGGTGAGTGCTGTGAATTGTGTAAGCCTGATAATTCACAGACCTGTACCTTTGAGGCAAATAATACATTATATGTTAATAAAAAAAAAAAAAAAACTTAAAAAAATCATACTGAGAAGAAAAAAAAAAAAAGAAGCTATGGCCTAAGGAAACAGGAAGACACCTAAACAGCCTCATAAACAAGAATGGAAACCAAGCACCCACTATCTCAGATCTTGATCTGCTTTATGTCCATGTCACAGAAGAACATGAGCATTAATCCCTCATTATATTACACAGATTTGGTTCTAGACTGGGAGCCATATGATTCTACTGGAGTCAACTACACACCTAAGACAAAAAGACTGAGAGACTGAAAGAGAGAGAAACCTTTCCACTCCAAATGAAGCTGCAAACTAAATTCTAAAATACAGAAAATAGCTAAAGACAGACAACAAAATCACTAATCAGAATGTTTTGACAAAAACCTTTAAAATCAGTGGGTTTTGAATACCCACTGAAAATAAAAAGGAACAAAGTTCTAACACAAGCTATGATATGGATAGACCTCTAAGGTGTTATGCTATGTAAAATAAACCAGATACAAGAGGACATATGATTCCATGTAGGTATCCAGAAGAGACACACCACTGGAGACAAAGAGTAGATTACTCATGATCAGAGCCACAGGAGGAATAATGGGGAGTTGCTGCTTAATGGTTATGGAGTTTCTGTTTGGACTAATGAAAAAGTTTTGGAAATAGCAGTGATGGTTACATAATACTGTGATTGTAATTAATGACACTGAATTGTACTCTTAGAAATCATGAAAATTATAAATTTTATGTTATATATCTTATCATGATAAAAATATATAAGGCAAAAATGGAACTACAGGGAAAGAGTATACATCCACAATTATAGTGGAGTATGCTTACATGTACCTATCATAAAATGATAGGATATAGTGAACAAAAATTAGAATGGCTACAGTACACTTTAATACCAGAACTAACTGCTTGATTTGGTATATTTACATAAATGTGTATATAAAGATTACTCCCCAAAACCACATAAAATATATTACTTTAATGTGTACAGAGAATATTTAGAAAAGCTGCCATACATTGCTGGTATCTGGCCAAAGAATCATTAGCATGTAAATTATGACCTTTGACTGTAATACAATAAAATTAAAAATAAATTTAAGATTGTTTAAAAGGAAAATTTCCTTTAACACTCTGCATTTGAAACCTAAAAATGTAAAGAGGATATCATAATAGAATAATCATAAATGAACACCTGTGAAAGTACTATATTAAAGTTTATGAGATGCAGTTAAATGGAGTTTAGAGGTAAATGTATACAATTAAATGACTATATTTTAAAAAATGAGATGATTTAAAATTAATTAGTTCAACATTCAAATAAAAACACTAGAGGGTATTATGCTTAACAAAATAAGTCATCAGAGAGAGACAACTATAATATGATCTCCCTGATATGAGGAAGTGGAGATGCAATGTGGAGGATTTGGGGGGTAGGAAAATAATAAATGAACCAAGATGGCATCGGGAGGGAGACAAACCATAAGAGACTATTTTTTTTTCACCATTTTTAAAGATCTAATTGTTTAAATCTTTACCTGAACCATACATTTTGTTTCACTTTTAAATAATAGCTGAAAAATACCAGAGGAAGCATATATACTGAAGAATTTTGAAGAAAAAGCATATTACATACCTTTAAGCTATGTGGTCGCCAAAAAGAAAAAAAAATAAAGGAGTCAATGGTGACCTGGCATTTTTGTTGAATTTTAATTTAGATGCTAACAAACATTTTCTTCCCTTTTGGGGAGACAGAAGGTTTTTTGATTGTTTGCTTTGCTTTTGTCTTTTGCTTTGAAAAAAAAAATTATTTCTTTTCAACGTAACAGTATTCCTTGTTTTTGCACCACACCCAGTGCTCCATGCAATACCTGCCCTCCATAATACCCACCACCTGGTTCCCCCAACCTCCCACCCCCGCCCCGTCAAAACCCTCAGATCATTTTTCAGAGTCCATAGTCTCTAATGGTTCACCTCCCCTTCCAATTTCCCCCAACTCCCTTCTCCTCTCCATCTCCCCTTGTCCTCCATGCTATTTGTTATGCTCCACAAATAAGTGAAACCATATGATAATTGACTCTCTCTGCTTGACTTATTTCACTCAGCATAATCTCTTCCAGTCCCGTCCATGTTGCTACAAAAGTTGGGTATTCATCCTTTCTGATGGAGGCATAATACTCCATAGTGTATATGGACCACATCTTCCTTATCCATTCGTCCGTTGAAAGGCATCTTGGTTCTTTCCACAGTTTGGCGACCGTGGCCATTGCTGCTCTAAACATTGGGGTACTGATGGCCCTTCTTTTCACTACATCTGTATCTTTGGGGTAAATACCCAGGAGTGCAATTGCAGGGTCATAGGGAAGCTCTATTTTTAATTTCTTGAGGAATCTCCACACTGTTCTCCAAAGTGGCTGCACCAACTTGCATTCCCACCAACAGTGTAAGAGGGTTCCCCTTTCTCCACATCCTCCCCAACACATGTTGTTTCCTGTCTTGATAATTTTGGCCATTCTAAGTGGTGTAAGGTGGTATCTCAATGTGGTTTTAATTTGAATCTCCCTGATGGCTAGTGATGATGAACATTTTTTCATGTGTCTGATAGCCACTTGTATGTCTTCATTGGAGAAGTGTCTGTTCATATCTTCTGCCCATTTTTTTTGATGTGATTGTCTGTTTTGTGTGTGTTGAGTTTGAGGAGTTCTTTATAGATCCTGGATATCAACCTTTTGTCTGTACTGTCATTTGCAAATATCTTCTCCCATTCTGTGGGTTGCCTCTTTGTTTTGTTGACTGTTTCCTTTGCTGTGCAGAAGCTTTTGACCTTGATGAAGTCCCAAAAGTTCATCTTCGCTTTATGTTTCCTTTGCCTTTGGAGACATATCTTGAAAGAAGTTGCTCTGGCTGATATCGAAGAGGTTACTGTCTATGTTCTCCTCTAGGATTCTGATGGATTCCTTCTCACGTTGAGGTCTTTTATCCATTTTGAGTTTATCTTTGTGTACAGTGTAAAAGAATGGTCGAGGTTCATTCTTCTACATATAGCTGTCCAGTTTCCCCAGCACCATTTATTGAAGAGACTGTCTTTTTTCCACTGTATTTTTTTCCTATTTTGTCGAAGATTATTTGACCATAGAGTTGAGGGTCCATATCTGGGCTCTCTACTTTGTTCCACTGGTCTATGTGTCTGTTTTTATGCCAGTACCATGCTGTCTTGGTGATCACAGCTTTGTAGTAAAGCTTGAAATCAGGTAACGTGATGCCGCCAGTTTTAGTTTTGTTTTTCAACATTTCCTTAGCAATTCAGGGTCTCTTCTGATTCCATACAAATTTTTGGATTACTTGCTCCAGCTCTTTGAAAAATACCAGTGGAATTTTGATCAGAATGGCATTAAAAGTATAGATTGCTCTAGGCAGTATAGACATTTTAACAATGTTTATTCTTCCGACCCAAGAGCATGGAATTGTCTTCCATCTTTTTGTGTCTTCTTCGATTTCTTTCATGAGTGTTCTGTAGTTCCTCGAGTACAGTTACTTTACCTCTTTGGCTAGGTTTATTCCCAGGTATCTTATGGCTCTTGGTGCTATAGTAAATGGAATCAATTCTCTAATTTCCCTTTCTGTATTTTCATTGTTAGTGTCTAAGAAAGCCACTGATTTCTGTACATTGACTTTGTATCCTGCCACGTTACTGAATTGCTGTATGAGTTCTAGTAGTTTGGGGTGGAGTCTTTTGGGTTTTCCATATAAAGAATCATGTCATCTGTGAAGAGAGAGAGTTTGATTTCTTCATTGCCAATTTGGATACCTTTTATTTCTCTTTGTTGTCTGATTGCTGTTGCTAGGATTTCTAATACTATGTTGAACAAGCGTGGTGAGAGTGGACATCCTTATCGTGTTCCTGATCTCAACGGGAAGGCTGCAAGCTTTTTCCCACTAAGGATGATATTTACTGTGGGTCTTTCTAGATAGATTTTATGAAGTTCAGGAATGTTCCCTCTATCCCTATACTTTGAAGCATTTTGATCAGGAATGGATTGGAGATGCTGGATTTTGTCAAATGCTTTTTCTGCATCAATTGAGAGGACCATGTGGTTCTTCTTTCTTCTCTTATTGATTTGTTCAATCACATTGATTGATTTGCTCATGTTGAACCATCCTTGTAACCCAGGGATGAATCCCACCTGGTCATGGTGGATAATCTTTTTAATGTGCTGTTGGATCCTGTTTGCTGGGATCTTGTTGAGAGTCTTGGCATCCATATTCATCAGTGATATTGGCCTGAAATTCTCCTTTTTGGTAGGGTCTTTGCCTGGTTTAGGGATCAGGGTAATGCTGGCTTCATAAAAAGAGTCTGGAAGTTTTTCTTCTGCTTCAATTTTTTGAAACAGCTTCAGGAGCTTAGGTGTTATTTCTTCTTTGAAAGTTTGGTAGAATTCCCCAGGGAATCCGTCAGGTCCTGGGCTCTTGTTTTTTGGGAGGTTTTTGATCACTGCTTCAATCTCGTTACAAGGTATCGGTCTATTCAGATTGTCAATTTCTTCCTGGTTCAATTTTGCGAGTTTTTGTTTTCCAGGAATGCATCCATTTCATCTAGGTTGCTTAGTTTATGGCATAACTGTTGATAATAACTTCTGATGATTGTTTCTACTTCCTTGGTGTTAGTTGCGATCTCTCCCTTTTCATTCATAATTTTGTTAATTTGGGCTTTCTCTCTTTTCTTTTGGATTAGTGTGGCCAATGGTTTATTGATCTTATTGATTCTTTCAAAAAACCAGCTTCTAGTTTCATTGATACGTTCTACTGTATCTCTGGTTTCTACCTCATTGATCTCTGCTCTAATCTTGATTATTTCCCTTCTTATGTGTGGAGTTGGTTTGATTTGTTGTTGATTCTCCAGTTCTTTAAGGTGTAGAGACAGCTGGTGTATTCTCAATTTTTCAATTTTTTTGAGGGAGGCTTGGATGGCTATGTATTTCCCCCTAGGACCGCCTTTGCTGTATCCCATAGGTTTTGGACCGAAGTGTCTTCATTCTCGTTGGTTTCCATGAATTTTTTAAGTTCTTCTTCGATCTCTTTGTTGATCGAAGCATTCTTAAGCAAAGTGGTCTTTAGCTTCCCAGTGTTTGAGTTCCTTCCAAACTTTCCCTTGTGATTGAGCTCCAGTTTCAAAGCACTGTGATCTGAGGATATGCAGGGAATAACGTCTGTCTTTTGGTATCAGTTGAGTCCTGATTTGTGACCCAGTATGTGGTCTATTCTGGAGAAGGTTCCATGTGCACTTGAGAAGAATGAGTATTTTGTTTTAGGGTGGAATGTTCTGTATATATCTATGAGGTCCATCTGGTCCAATGTGTCATTCAATGCTCTTGTTTCTTTATTGATTTTCTGCTTCAATGATCTATTACTGAGAGAGGCATGTTAAGATCTCCTACTATTAATGTATTCATATCAATATGACTCTTTATCTTGATTAATAGTTTTCTTATGTAATTGGCTGCTCCCATATTGGGGGTGTAGATATTTACAATTGTTAGATCATCTTGGTAGATATAAGAATTATGTAGTGTCCTTCTGTATCTCTGACTATAGTCTTTAGTTTAAAATCTAATTTATCTGATATCAGAATTGCTACCCCGGCCTTCTTTTGAAGCCCATTGGCATGAAAGATGCTTCTCCATCCCTTCACTTTCAGTCTGAGTGTATCTTTAGGTTCAAAATGGTTCTCTTGTAGACAACATATGGATGGGTCCTGTCATTTTATCCAATCTGCAACCCTGTGTTGTTTTATGGGCGCATTTAGGCCATTCACATTGAGAGTGATTATTGAGAGATACGTTTTTATTGACATCGTGTTACCTTTGAAGTCTTTCTTTCTGTAGATTGTCTCTATATTTCTGTTGAATGATATTTTTAGGACTTTTTCTCTTTTATAGAACTCCCCTTAATACTTCCTGCAGTGTCAGCTTGGTGGTTACATAGTCTTTTAAGCCTTGCCAGTCTTGGAAACTCTTTATCTCTCCATCCATTTTGAATGTCAATCTTGCTGGATAAAGTATTCTTGGCTGCATGTTCTTCTCATTTAGATTGCTGAATATATCTTGCCAGCCCTTTCTGGCTTGCCAGGTCTCTGTGGACAGGTCTGACGTTATTCTGATGGGCTTTCCTCTGTACGAAAGGAGCTTCTTTGTCCTGGCGGCTTTCAAGAGGGTCTGCCTACAATTATAATTCTTCATTCTTACTATTAGGTGTCTTGAGGACTTCCGAGAATCTATAATCTTGGTGGGAAACCGTTCTGCCTCTAGTACATGAACGCTGGTTCCATTCGCGAGATTTGGAAAATTTTCATGGAAAACTTGTTCCACTATATCCTCTAGACTTCTTTCTTTCCCTTCAGGGATTCCAATAATTCTGATGTTGGAATGTTTCATCGCATCATTTATTTCCCTGATTCTGTTTTCATGGCTTCTAAGCTATTTGTTCCAGGCTTCCTCTTGATCCTTTCTTTCTATCTGTCTGTCCTCCAGATCACTAATTCTATCTTCTGTCTTAGTAACCCTAGCTTTTAGAGAATTTAGATTCAATTGGAACTCATTGAGAGCATTTTGAACATCATCCCTGGTGGCTTTCAGTTCTGTCCTAACATTGTAAACATCATCCCTGGTGGCTTTCAGTTCTGCCCTAATCAATTCCATTTCATCATCCACGGCTTTCTGCACCCTAGCTATTGCCTGGATAATTGTTAGCCTGAATTCCCTTTCTGACATATTGTCTATGTTGATGGCCATTAGCTCTGTTGCAGAAGGCCCATCCTCTGTATTTTTCTTCTGTTGGGCATTCCTCCTCCTAGACATTTTGGTGAGAGATGACTGAACGGATGTAGCTGGATATATTGACTGTGGTGCAGTCAAGGTGCACCCTGGAACGCTTCTGAGCATTCAGGATTTCCCACCCAAACGAGAGAAAAAACAAAACAAAAAAAAAAAAAAAGAAAAGAAAAGAAAAAAGAGAGAGTGAGAGAGAGAGAGAGGAAAAAAAGGGACGATAAAAGAGAAGGCTCAGCCCAAATGGGCCCCAAGGTAAGATTTATGAAGTATACAAAGAGAAACAGACAAACAAAAAGACTGATAAAAGTATATTACAAGAGAGAAAAATATATATATATAAAAGCAAAAAAGGGAAGAACCTCATCAAAAAGAACCCCAGGTATAAGATTTATATACTATCAGGACAAACACAAATACACAGAAATACTGGTGGAATAAAAAGATGGGAGAGTGGTTATAAATTCTCAGTGTGGGCGAGGAAGGTTATTTTGATTCTTCCTGGATGTATCTTGATATGTTTCTTAAAGGATTCAACTTTCCTAAGATAAAGGGGGATTAAAAATTGGTTTACCTATAGGGGTAGCATTGATTGGGGAAATGGGATTACCTTGAAGTTTAACTCTATATGCACATTAGAAAATAAAAATAAAAAAAGAATAAACTAAACTAAACTAAAATTAAAAAAAATAGAAAAGCAAAAGAAAAACACGGGTGTATGTATTAAAAAGTTCAGGTTAGAAGATTATTATGGAATTTGATGTACTGGACAACTCACTGTGATGGTAAATCGGTTAAAAAATTATCTATATAAAAAAAATGAACCAGAATAGTGGGAACAAGTTAAAAATAAAAGTTCTATCTATGAAGTAGTGGTGGTTGTTCTCTTGTTGTCTTTTTTTTTTTTTCTTTCCTGGTTGGTTTTCTGGGCGAGGGGCGTGCCATGTGGGTTTTCAGTCAGTGATGTTCCCTGAGTTAAGTCCTCCCGCCCCCTTCAAGAGGGTGGGCTCGAGGAAACCGGTTTTTTCAGGCTTTTGTTCTCTGGAGGTTTTTATGTTTATTCATTTGTTTTCTCTCACCTTGACAGCTTTTGATGGTTTGTGTAGGTTTAAAGGAAAGCAAACTGCACCCCGACCTCCCTCTCAGAGAAGCCTCAGTCTGCTCCCCTGTGGGTGCTGCAGAGCACATAAGGCCCCCTCGGCTGCTGGCAGAGCAGGTTCCCAGTCACAGTCCCTGGGGATGCAGGATCTCCTGCTTTTACCCAAAACCATGGCAGCGGCGGCTGTCTGGGCAGCTCCAGACTGACAGAGAGGTTCCAAGCAGTGATCACACACTGAGATTTTCCCACTGGCCCGGGCTGGGAGTACCTGGTCTTTCCAGGTCCGAGAGCACCCGGCTGGCACCTGCGCCTACCTCTCCCAGGGAAGGGTATTGGGGTGCACACGTCTCAGGCTGTGATAGCACGGCATGGGTCTAAGAGCTCCAGGCTGGGCCTTCACGCACCTCTCTCAGGGGAGTGTGTGGGGCACGCATGTCTCAGGCTCTGATAGCACGGTGTGGCATTCTGCCATCTGGCGAGGCTCCCAGCCCCTCACAGGAGCTGGACCCCACACATTCTTGGGTGCGCTGGCAGCTCAGGGACCAAGACCTGGTTTCTCTGCCACACTCTCTCTGGCTCAGCACCAGGGGAGGTTGTCCTGGGTCCGGGGACTTAAGCCCCTGTCCCTAACCGCCCCGATTCCCACAATTTCCCCCTGCGATCCTTTGCACTTTTTGAGTGCTTTCAACCAGACTCCAAGTTAATGCTGGTCCCCAGATGCAGGGCACCCTCGTATTGGGGTATTACTTTCCAATCGGTCACCTCTGGTGGCTCCTTCCCCCTTTTGTTTATCTTACGATATCAGTCCGACGTTCCCACTCAGCTTTACCTGCCTGCTGGCGTCTTCTGCCCCTGTAGAGATCCAGACGTGTATAATTCTGATCTCAGGCTGATTTCATGGGTGATCAAAGTTCTTTGGTAGGTAATCAGCTCACTTTAGGGTACAGGTTGAAATGGCACCTCCTCCTACTTCCCCGCCATCTTGTCCCTACCCATAAGAGACTCTTAATCTCACAAAACAAACTGAGGGTTGCTGGGGAAGGGGGGTTGGGAGAGGAGGGTGCGGTTATGGATATGGGGAGGGTATGTGCTATGGTGAGTGCTGTGAAGTGGGTAAACCTAGTGATTCACAGACCTGTACCACTGGGGCTAATAATACATTGTATGCTTATAAAAAAATAAGAAAATTATAAAAAAACACTAGAAAAGGAACAAGAATAATACAAAGAGAATAATAAACTTGAAAGAAAAATAAGTGAAAGTGAAAATTTTTTAAAAAGGGAATTCACGTTGTTTTTTTTGTTTGTTTGTTTCAGGTATAGGATTTAGTGGTTCCTAACTTACATACAACACCCAGTGCTCATCACAAGTGCCCTCCTTGATAGCCATCATCCATTTAACCCACCCACACCATACCTCCCCTAAGCGACTCTCAATTTGTTTCCTATAGTTGAGAGTCTGTTTTATGGGGGCACCTGGGTGGCTCAGAGGGTTAAGCACTTCCCTCTGGCTCAGGTCATGATCTCCAGTCCTAGAATTGAGCCCCACATCAGGCTCCCAGGTCAGCAGGAGTCCACTTCTCCCTGTCCACCTATTTGTGCTCTCTTGTCTCTTTCTCAAATGAATAAATAAAATCTTAAAAAAAAAAAGTGTCTGTTTTATGGTTTGCCTCTCCCCCCCCCCATATTCACCTGTTTTTTTTTTCTTAAATTCCAAATTTGAGTGAAATCATATGGCATTCATTTTCTCTAACTGACTTATTTGGTTTAGCTCCACCTGTGTCATTGCAAATGGCAAGATTTCCTTCTTCTTTATGGTTAAGTAATAGTCCTGTGGGGTGATGTGTGTGTGTGTGTGTGTGTGTGTGTGTGTGTGTGTACCACATCTTCTTTATCCATTCAGCAGTCGATGGACATTTGGGCTCTTGCTACAATTTGGCTATTGTTGATAATTCTACTATAAATATCAGAGTATGTGTATCCTTTGAAGCAGTATTTTTGCGTCCTTCTGGTAAATACCTATTACTGCAATTGCTGGGTCATAAGGTAGTTCTATTTTTAGCTTTTTGAGGAACTTCCATAATGTTTTCCAGAGTGGCTGCACCAGTTTGCATTCCCACCAACAGAATAGCAGGGTTCCCCTTTCTCAACATCTGTTGTTTCCCCTGTTGTCAATTTTAGCTATTCTGACCAGTGTAAGGTTATATCTCACTGTACTTTTGATTTATATTTCCCTGATAATGAGTGATGTTGAGCATCTTTCCATGTCATATTGGCTTTTAACAGTACGCTAGTTAAAACAATAATAATAATAAACATGTGATGCAAGAATTGAGAAATAAGAGCCAAAACTCTTTCTATTTTAGATTCTATTAATTGCTACATAGAAAATTCAAGAAAATTTACAGATAAACCCTTAGACTCAATAAGAGTGGTTAGTGATTTTGCTAGATACAAAGAAAAAATCTATTGGATATATATATGTCCAATTATATATTAGACTTTTCTACTTCTATTAGGGTCGTAGAAAAAATATTCCATTTATAACAGTGGCCAAAACTTATGGGTGCCCAGAAAGAAATCTAATGGTTTTTTACAAAGTAAACCACAAAGCACTTTTGAAGGATGGAAAAGAAAATCTAAATTAACAGGAAAAATACCAACTCCAAAACCTGGAAACCGCTCCAGAAATTCTCATGGAGGACATTAGGAGAAGTAGAGGAAAAGAGAATTGGGGGAAATTGGAGGGGGATACAAAGCATGAGAGACTGTGGACTCTGAGAAACAAACTGAGGGTTTTGGAAGGAAGAGGGGTGGGGGGATGGGTGAGCCTGGTGGTGGGTATTAAGGAGGGCATGGTTATTGCATGGAGCACAGGGTATGGTGCATAATCAATGAATCTTGGAACACTGGAAAAATAAGATTAAAATTTAAAAAAAGGAAAAGAAAATGTTCCAACATAAAAGAAGAAATTCTCTTCATATAAATCTACAAATTAAATATAAGGATAAAGTCTCATCAGACTTTTCCATGGAAACTGACAAATAACCAAAGCTCTCAAAGACAAATTTGAAGAACAGGAAGATAAACATGTTATAAAGCAATAGTATTTGAGATTATCTAGTATTAGCTCAGGGATAGATAAATCAAGCAAATAAAACAGAAGTGAGCAGTAGACTCAAAATAGCCCTTCTCTCACATATATGTGGAAAACATGAATGACAAATATGTGCAAATGGATTGACCATTCAAAAAAGGGGGGATCCAGCTGATTATGAATACAGAAAGAAATTACACTACTACCTAACATAATACAGAAAATAAATCCCAGTTGAAAAAATACCTAACTGCAAAAGGAAAACTAATGTTTTAGGAAAAAAGATAACATATTTATGACAGTATTGATATTGATAATTTTTATTTACATTGCAAGACTTGTGATAAAAAAAAATTATAAGGTAAAATGACAGTCTACTGACATCTCCTAGCTCTTATTGTAGTGAAGCTTTTGAATAGGTGGACTTTGAAGTTGCCAAGAAAGAGGAGCAGAGAGATGACAGAAGTTCACTGCTTTTAGCTGGTCTGGAAGTAACATGTACTTCCACTTCCACTCCATTAGTCATGATTAGTCCCAACTTCACTGCAAGGGAGCATGGGAAATGTAGGGGTGCACTTGAACCTGGGTTGTATGGGTGACTAATACCTGGCTACTCTACAAGTTATTGATCTATGGTCTCTGTATTTCATTTAATCAAACACTTAATAATTTTCTATTGTTGCTGTACCGAACTACCAAAAGCTCAATGCCTCAGAACACCCCAAATTTATTGCATTGCACTTCTGGAGGTCAGAAGACCCAAGTGGATTTCATTGTTCTAAAAACAAAGATATTGGCAGGGCCATATTCCACTGGAGTCTCTATGGGAGAATCAATTTTACTTGTCTTTTTCATCTTCTACAGACTGCCAATATTCCTTGAACTATGGCCTTGACCACCAATCAGATAACTCTAATCTCTGCTTCTATCATCACATCTGCCACTCAGACTCTCATGTATACCTCTTTCATTTATAAGGACCTTAATGATTAATTGGATATACCCAGGTAATATAAGATAATCTCCCCATTTTGGTATCCTTAACTTAATCATATCTGCAAAGTCCCTTTTGCCAGGTAAGGTCACATATTCACAAGTTGTGAGCATTAGGATGTGGACATTTTTGTAGAGCCATTATTCTGCCTACCACACATGGTATGATCCCATTTTTGTAAAAAAAAAAAAACAAAAAACAAAAAACAAAAAAAAAACAAACAAACAAACACAAAAAACCAACCAAACCAAAACCAAAAAACAAACAAACAAACAAACAAAAAAAACATGCACACACATACACACATAACTGGAAATTTATATGTGCCCATAAATGCAATTCTCTATGTGTAAGCAGGATGTTAAATTTAAAGATATGAGGTTATATTCTAAAAGGCTTACTAAACTATATTCAGAATTTGAAATTGGGTAACTAAAACTGGTTAAAGTTGAGAGAAGATTTTGCAAAAAATAGTTCTTTAGAACAGACTATACCTGTCTGTGGAAGGGTGTAGATTATTTTAGAGGATACTAACCTTCTCAAGAAGGAGTCCTGTAAGAGCACTCAGAGGGCATGTTATGAGTTCTCTGGGAGTTGCGTGGTTGGGTGTCACAGAAAACTAATACCTGGCAAAGCCCTCAGAACTCTAATGGAGAGGAGCTGTGGATATCACCTTGGGGTTGCAGAACTAAACATACACCGCTGTGGCACAAAGGATGCAAGGGCATTTCCGGTGGATCACAACACACAGGAGAGAGAGCAAGCCTGGGACCTTTAAAAATCCTACTCATGAGACTGACCTTGAGATGGGACCCCAGAAGAACATCAGAATGGAGTGCACACTAACAGAGACTGAGGAGTACAGAGATGCAAAGATAAGAATGCATTAGTAGCCTTATAGGAACAGCAATTCTATATGTGTAAACAGGATGTTAAATTTGGAGATAAAATAGATGTATATTCCAAATTACTTAATAAATTATATACAGAATTTGAAATAGAGAAAGTAAAATTGTCAGTGAATGAAGAACATGTAAAGAACACCCATGCCCAGGAGTGACAACAGTATGATGGTGGAATAGGAAGCCCCAGTCCCCTGTTTCCCCATAGAGACACCAACTCAATGATGTATTTGCTAAATTGCCTTTGTGAGAACTCAAGAAACCAGTTAAGAGTTTGCAGCACTCGATGAGAGCAAAGTCAAGAAGATCCACAAGGAATCTGGTAAGAAAGTTTGTTGCATTGACCTGCCACATCTCTTCCCCTTCTGCAGCACAGAATAAGCATATTGGTAGAAAACTTCCAACTGATGGCTCTTCCCTAGGGAGAGCAGAGAAGAGTGGAACATTATCAAACACATTGACCTTTCAGAGGGCTTTTCCAAGGACAGTTTTTGTCATTTAACTCAGTTCTGAAAGGAACCAATAAAGTTGGAATGACTTGGGGCCACCTAGAGCAAAGGCTAGGATGGTGGCTTGTTGCAACACCAGAGAGACTGCATTACCACAGACAGAAGCAGGGAAAGCAAAATATTACAAACTCCTGAAAAAGAAACAAGTTCAAGCTTCTTTAACACAGAAATTACATGCACAATCCCAGAGAAGTCACGCATGCCTAAGACAGTTAAGATGCTCCAGAATCTCTAGTCAGCTTGGTTGTTGAAGATCTTCCACTGTACAAAGCCAGTCCATAAAGACTGGGAGAGGATGCTCTTTTTTCAAGTGCCCCAATTTCAATAAAATTACAAGACATGCAAAGAAACATGAAATTTGGCAAAATCAAAGTAATAAAACAAATCTCCAGAAACCAACCTTAAAGAATTGGGGATCTAGAATTCCCCTGGGAAGCCAGGTGGCCCTGGACTCTTCTTTGTGGGGAGATTTTTGATTATTGCTTCAATTTCCTTCCTGGTTATGGGTCTGTTCAGCTTTTCTGTTTCTTCCTGATTCAGTTTTCATAGTTTATACATTTCTAGGAATGCATCCATTTCTTCCAGATCACCTAATTTGTTGGTATATAGTTGCTCAAAATATGTTCATATTTATTTATTACTATTTTAAAATTTTTATTAAGTTCAATTAGCCAACATACAGTACATCATTAGTTTTTGATGTAGTGTTCAATGATTCATTAGTTGTGTATAATACCCAGTGCTCATCACATCATATGCCCTCCTTAGTACCCGTCACCCAGTTACCCCATCTCCCTTCTGTAACCCTCAGTTTGTTTCCTGGAATCCAGAGTTTCTCATGGTTTATCTCCCTCTCCGATTTCTTCCCATTCAGTTTTCCCTCCCTTCCCCTATGATCCTCTATGCTATTGCTTATATTCCACATATGAGTGAAACGATATAATTGTCTTTCTCTGCTTGATTTTTTTCACTTAGCATAATCCCTCCAGTTCCATCCATGTCGATGCAAATGGTAGGTATTCATCCTTTCTGATGGCTGAGTAATATTCCACTGTATAGATGAACCACATCTTCTTTATCCATTCATCTGTGGAAGGGAATCTTGGTTCCTTCCACAGTTTGGCTATTGTGGACATTGCTGCAATGAACATTGGGGTGCATGTGCCCTTCTTTTCACTACATCTGTATCTTTCAGGTAAATATTTATGTTCTTATAATTGTATTTCTTTGGCGTTTGTTGTGCTCTCTCCTCTTTCATTCATGATTTTATTAATTTGAGTCTTTCCCTTTTCTTTTTGATAAGTCTGGCTAGGGGTTTATAGATCTTAAATCTTTCAAAGAACCAGCTCCTGGTTTAGTTGATTTGTTCTACTGTTATTTTGGTTTCTATTTCATTGGTTTCTAGTCTAATCTTTATTAATTTTCTTCTCCTGCTGGGTTTAGGCTTTATTTGTTGTTGTTTCTCCAGCTCCTTTAGGTGGAAGCTTAGGTTGTATATTTGAGACTTTTCTTGTTTCCTGAGAAAGGCTTGCATTGTTACATACTTTTCCTCTTAGGACTACCTTTGCTACATCCCATAGGTTTTGAACAGCTGTGTTTTCTTCTTCATTTGTTTCCATGAATATTCTTTATAAATTATACTTTAATTTCCTGGTTGATCCATTCATTCTTTAGTGGGATGTTCTTTAACTTCCATGTGTTTGTGTTCTTTCCACATTTACTTTTGTGATTTGAGTTCAAGTTTCAAAGCATTGTGGTCTGAAAATATGCAGGGAATGATCCAAATCTTTTGATACTGGTTGAGACTTGATTTGTGACCCAGGATGTGATCTCTTTTGGAGGATGTTCCATGTGTACTCAAGAAGACTGTATTCTGTTGCTTTCGGATGTAATGCTCTGAATATATCTGTGAAGTCCATCTGGTCCAAGATGTCATTCAAAGTCCTTGTTTCCTTGTTGATTTTCTGCTTAGTTGATCTGTCAATTGCAGTGAGGGGGGTTGTTAAAGTACCCTAACAATATTGTATTACTATTGATGTGTTTCTTTAATTCTGTTAGTAGTTAGTTTATGTAATTGACTGCCCTTAACTTTGGAGCATAAATATTTACAACTGTTAAAACTTCTTGTTGGATAGACCCTTTTAAGTATGATATAGTGGCCCTTTTCATCTTTT
Organism: Lontra canadensis; assembly: GCF_010015895.1. Taxonomy (NCBI): domain Eukaryota; kingdom Metazoa; phylum Chordata; class Mammalia; order Carnivora; family Mustelidae; genus Lontra; species Lontra canadensis. The sequence goes on from NW_022631042.1 coordinate 14,369,344, forward strand.
TTTTTTTTTTGCAATTTACAAATCTTACTTTATTTGTAAATCTGTCAAATGTAAATAAGCATGTTTAAGGTAATTGAAAAAGTTTGGTTCTGTTCATAAACTAAATTTCTTCAAACAAGTTTTATAATTCTAATGTATTTTTTTTTAAATTTTTTAATTTATTTTCAGCATAACAGTATTCCTTGTTTTTGCACCACACCCAGTGCTCCATGCAATCTGTGCCCTCTCCAATACCCACCACATGGTTCCCCCAACCTCCCACCACCCCCCCCGCCCTTTCAAAACCCTCAGATCATTTTTCAGAGTCCATAGTCTCTAATGGTTCACCTCCCCTTCCAATTTCCCCCAACTCCCTTCTCCTCTCCATCTCCCCTTGTCCTCCATGCTATTTGTTATGCTCCACAAATAAGTGAAACCATATGATAATTGACTCTCTCTGCTTGACTTATTTCACTCAGCATAATCTCTTCCAGTCCCGTCCATGTTGCTACAAAAGTTGGGTATTCATCCTTTCTGATGGAGGCATAATACTCCATAGTGTATATGGACCACATCTTCCTTATCCATTCGTCCGTTGAAAGGCATCTTGGTTCTTTCCACAGTTTGGCGACCGTGGCCATTGCTGCTCTAAACATTGGGGTACTGATGGCCCTTCTTTTCACTACATCTGTATCTTTGGGGTAAATACCCAGGAGTGCAATTGCAGGGTCATAGGGAAGCTCTATTTTTAATTTCTTGAGGAATCTCCACACTGTTCTCCAAAGTGGCTGCACCAACTTGCATTCCCACCAACAGTGTAAGAGGGTTCCCCTTTCTCCACATCCCCTCCAACACATGTCGTTTCCTGTCTTGCTAATTTTGGCCATTCTAAGTGGTGTAAGGTGGTATCTCAATGTGGTTTTAATTTGAATCTCCCTGATGGCTAGTGATGATGAACATTTTTTCATGTGTCTGATAGCCATTTGTATGTCTTCATTGGAGAAGTGTCTGTGTTCGATTTAAAATCTAATTTGTGTGATATAAGATTGTTACCCCAGCTTTCTTTTGATGTCCATTAGCTTGATAAATGGTTCTCCACCACCTCACTTTTTTTTAATTGTGTTATGTCAGTCACTACACAATACATCATTAGTTTTTGATGTAGTGTTGCAAGATTCATTGTTTACATATAACACCTACTGCTCCATGCAATATGTGCCTTCCTTCATACCCACCACCAGACTCACCCATCCCCCACCCCCAACCCTCTAAAACCCTCAGTTTTTTTCTTGGAGTCTATAGTATCTCATGGTTCATCTCCCCCTCTGATTACCCCCCTTCACTTTTCCTTTCCTTCTCCCAGTATCCTCCATGTTATTCTTTATGTTCCACAAGTAAGTGAAACTATATGATAATTGACTTTCTCTGCTTGACTTATTTCACTCAGCATAATCTCCAGTCCCATCCATGTTGATGCAAAAGTTGGGTATTCATCCTTGCTGATGGCTGAATAATATTCCACTGTATATATGGACCACATCTTCTTCATCCATTCATCTGTTGAAGGGCATCTTGGCTCTCTCCACAGATTAGTTATTGTGGACATTGCTGCTATGAACATTGGGGTACATATGGCCCTTCTTTTCACTACATCTGTATCTTTGGGGAAAATACCCAGTAGTGCAATTACCAGGTCCTAGGGTAGCTCTATTATTAATTTTTTGAGGAATATCCAAACTCACTCACTTACTTTCATTCTAGAGGTGTCTTTGGATATCAAATGAGTCTACATCAAGGGGTCTTTTTTTTTTTTTAAATCCAATCTGATACCCTGTATCTTTTTATTGGGGCTTTTAGCCCTTTTACATTCAGAGCAAGTATTGACAGATATGAATTCAGTGTCATTGTGTTAACTGTAAGGTCAATGTTTCTGTACATTGTCTCTACTCCTTTCTGCTCTATGTTGCTTGTAGGCTCTTTCTTCACCTAATGTATCCCCTTTAATATTTCTTGCAGGGCTGGTTTAGTGATCACAAATTCTTTAACTTTTTCTTTGTCCTGGAAGCTTTTTTTCTCTCCTTCCATTTTGAATGACAACCCTGCTGGATAAAGTATTTTGGGCTGCATAATTTTTTTTTTCTAATTTAGCATTCTGAATATATCATGCTAGTCCTTTCTGGCCTGCTGGGACTCTCTGGATAGGTTTTCCTGCCAGTCTAATGTTTCTACCCTTGTAGGTTATAGACCTCTCATCCCAAGCAACTTTCAGGATTTTCCCTTTGTTTCTGAGACTTGTAAGTTTTATTATTAGATGATGGGTTGTGGACCTATTTTTATTGATTTTGGGGGGGTTCTCTGTGCCTCCTGGATTTTGATGATTATTTCCTTCCCCAAATTGGGGAAGTTCTCTGCTATAATTTTACTCCAATATATTGTCTGCCCCCCTCTCTCTTTCTTCATCTTCTGGGATCTCAATTATTCTAATATTGTTTCATCTTGTGGTGTCACTTATTTTTCACATTCTCCCCTTGTGATCCAGTAGTTGTTTATCTCTCTTTTTCTCAGCTTCTTTATTCTCCAGCATTTGGTCTTGTATATCACTAATTCTCTCTTCTGCCTCATTTATCCTAGCAGTAAGAGCCTCCATTTTTTTAAAGAGTATTTTTTAAAGATTTTTATTATTATTATTATTTTTATTTGACAGAGAGAAATCACAAGTAGGCAGAGAGGCAGGTAGAGAGAGAGGGGGAAGCAGGCTCCCTGCTGAGCAGAGAGTCCAATGTGGGGCTCGATCCCAGGACCCTGAGATCATGACCTGAGCCGAAGGCAGAGGCTTAACCCGCTGAGCCACCCAGGCACCCCAAGAGCCTCCATTTTTTTATTGCACCTCATTAATAGCTTTTTTTATTTCAATTTGGTTAGATTTTAGTTCTTTTATTTCTCCAGAAAGGGATTTTATTTCTGCAGAAAGGGATTCCCTAGTATCTTCTATGCTTTTTTCAAGCCCAGCTAGCATTTTTATGATCGTCATTCTGAAATCTAGTTCTGACATCTTACTAATGTCCATATTGATTAGGTCCCCAGCCATCAGTACTATCTCTTGTTCCTTTTTTGGGGGTTGAGCATTTCCACCTTGTCATTTTTTCCAGAGAAGAATAGATGAAGGAGTGAACAAAATGCTAAAAGGGTAACAATGACCCCAGAAAAACATATACCTCCAGAAAGTGGTCACTTTTCTGTTCATAGAATTGCTGCTATTCTTTGAGTTTGTAGGTGTTTAGAATGGTTTGATAACTATCTAGCTAAATTCCTGGGACCAGACAAAATTTAGATCTCCTACTCCTCCACAATTTGATCCTCCTGCTGTTGGTTTATTTTTATTGATTTTGAAGGGGGTTCTCTGTGCCTCCTGGATTTTGATACCTGTTTCTTTCCCCAAATTGGGGAAGTTCTCTGCTACAACATTTTCCAGTATACCTTCTGTCTTTTTCTTTCTTCTTCTTCTGGGATCCCAATTAGTCAAAATGGTTTTGCTTTATGATATCACTTACCTCTTGAATTCGCCCCTCATGATCCAGTGGTTGTTTAACTCCTTTTCTTAGCTTCTTTGTTCTCCATCATTTTCTCTTCTATATCACTAATTCTCTCTTCTGTTTCATTTATCCGAGCAGTTAGAGCCTCCATTTTTTTTATTGCATCTCATTAATAGCCATTTTATCTTGTCTTGGCTAGATTTTAGTTCTTTTATTTCTCCAGAAAAGGATTCTTTAGTATCTTCTATGCTTTTTAAGAAGAATTAATACCTATTCTTCTGAGGCTGTTTTAAATAATAGAAATGGAAAATTTGAAAACTATTTCTATGAAGCCAGCAATACCTTGATCCCAAACCAGACAAAGATGCCAACTAAAGGGAGAATTATAGACCAATATCTCTGATGAACAATGATGCCAAAATTTTCATCAAGAAACTAGCCAATAGGATCAACAGTACACTGAAAGGATTAAGTTAAAAATAGAACAACCCTATGACCCAGAAACTGAACTACTAGGGATTTACTGTAAAGATACAAAAGTAGTGATTCAAATGGGCACCTGCACCCCAATGTTTATAGCAGCAATGTCCATAATAGCTAAATTATGGAAAGAGCTGAGATTTCCATCAATGGATGAATGGATAAAGAAGATGTGTTATACACACATACACACAAACACGCAGAATGGACTACTACTCCGCCATTAAAAAATGAAATCTTGCTGTTTGTAACAGTGTGGATGGAAATAGAGTGTATTTTGCTAAGCAAAATAATTCAATCAGAGAAAGGCAATGATCATATAATTTCACTCATATGTGGAATTTAAGAAACAAAACAGAGGAGCATAGGGGAAGGGAGGGAAAAATAAAAGAAGACAAAAATCAGAGAGGGAGACAAACCATAAGAGACTCTCAGCCATATAAAACAAACTGAGGGTTGCTGGAGGGGAGGGCTGTGGGGGGATGGGGTAACTGGATGATGGATATGAAGGAGGGCACATGATATAATGAGCACTGGGTATTATATAAGACTGATGAGTCACTAAACTCTACTTCTGAAACTATTAATACAGTATATGTCAATTAACTGAATATAAGTTAAAAAGAAAAGAAAATTTAAAAAGAAAAAGGGATCTATGAAATACCTGATAATGACAATGACATTAAAAATAGCTTTTTTAAAGCTTCTTGATGTGTTAAAAGAGAATACTTATGGAAAAGTAAATGAAATCAGGAAAATAATGCATGAGTAAAATGAGAATATCAACAAAGAGATACAACCTATTAAGAAAGGGATCAAAGAGAAATTCTGAAGCTGAAGTATACAAAAACAGAACAAAAATTCACTAGTAGGATTCAACAACAGTCTTGATCAAGCAGAAGAAAGAAGCCATAAACACAAAGACAGGTCATTTGAAATTACAAGTGAGAATTTTAAAAGAAAAAAGAATGAAAAGATGTGGTAGGAGCCAAGGGACTTACAGGACAAGATCAAAAGAAGTAATATATGCATTATGGGAGTCACAAAAAAAGACAGGGAAAGGGACAAAAAGGTCTATTTGAAGAAATAAAGGCCAAAAATGTCCCAAATTTGAGAAAGGAAATGGACATACAAGGTCAAGAAATAAAAAGAACTCCAATTGGGATAAATACATAAAGGGTCATGCTGAGACGCATGACAATTAAATTGTCAAAAGTCCCAAAGAGAGAATCTTGAAAGCGCAAGAGAAAAGTGACTCATTATATATAAGGGAGCTTCCATGAGATTATCAGTCGATTGCTCAATAGAAATCTTGCAAGGACAATATAGTAAACATGATGAAAGAAGAAAATGACCAAACAAGAACACTGTAACTGGCAAAGCTGTCTTTCAAAAATGAAAGAGAAATTAAGACTTTCCTAGACAACAAAAGGCTGAAGAGGTTCACTGCTACAAGAACAGCCCTACAAGAAATGCCAAAGGTGTTTTTCAAATTGAAGCAAAAAGACACTGGACAGCAACATGAAGACATACAAAATTATAAAGCTCTCTGGTAAAGATAAATATATAGACAAACATAGAATCCTCAAGTACTGTAATGTCAGCTCATAAATCACTTTTAATTCTGGCATAGAATTTAAATGACAGAGGCATAAAAATAACTATAAACCTATATTAATGTATATACAGTATAAAAAGATGTAAATTTATGATATAAAAAACATAAAGTTGGGTGAACAGAGATGTAAATGGATAGAGTTTTTGTATGCAATGTAAGGTAAATTGTTATCAGTATTAGATGGATTGTTATGGGTGAGGGTGATAGATGAAATAGGTAAAGAGGATTAATGGTAGGATTAAGAGCACTTTATCTTGATGAGTTCTGAGTAATGTATAGAATTGTTGAATCGCTATATTGTACACCTGAAACCAATACAATACTATATGTTAACTATACTGAAACTAAAATTAAGAAAAATAGAAAAGTAAAATAAAATGGATTATTGTAACTTTAAGATGCTTTATGATATCTCCATGGTAATCACAAATAAAATATTATAGAAGATACATAAAAGGAAATGAGAAAGAATCAAAGTATGTAACTACAAAAAAATCAATGAAACACAAAGGAAGGTAGTAAGAGAGGAAGAGGGACAAAATAAGTACAAGACATATCGGAAACCATTAACAAATGGTGATAGTAAGTCCTACCCTATTATTAATTACTTTAAATGTAAATATCTTAAACCTCCCAATTAAAAGACATTGAGTTATTGAATGGGCTGAAAAAACACAGGATCCATCTATATGCTGTCTACAATACTAATTTTAAAATCTAAGGGCATACATAGGCTTAAAGCAAAAAGATAGGAAAATACATAATGTGCAAATAGTCAATAGGTGGGATGGAAATAATTATAATATAAAACAGGTAAGTCAAAAACTGTCACAAGAGATTAAGGACAATTTATAATGATTAAAGGGGCAATTCATCAGAAAGATATAAGAATTATAAATATATGCACTTAACATCAGAGCTCCCATATATATAGGAAAAAAGTTGTCAGAATTGACAAGAGAAATAGACAGTAATAGAATTATAGTAGGAAATTTCAACAGCCCTCTTTTAATAATGGCTAGAACAATCAGACAGAAAATCAATATGGAAACAGAAATCTTGAACAATACTGTAGACCAATTAGACCTAACAGGCATATACAAAACATTCCACCCAAGCACAGCAGAACACACATTCTTCTCAAGTGCACATGAAACATTCTTCACAGTAAACCAAATGTTGGGCCACAAAACAAGTTTGAACAAATCTAAGAAAACTTAAATCTTGCCAAAGATCTTTTCCAACCACAATGACATGAAACTAGAAATCAATAACAAAAAGAAAAACTGTAGACTTAACAAACACATAAAACTTAACACACTCTTAAACAATCAATGGGTCAAAAATTAGTCACAATATCTTTAGACAAAAAAAAAAAAAAAGAAAGAAAACAGCATACCAAAATTTATGGGATGCAGTGAAAACAGTATTAAGAGGGAAGATTGTGATAATAAATAATTACATTAAAAATGAAGAAATATCTCCAATCACTCAAATCAACAACCTGACCTTCTACCTTAAGGAACTAAAAAGGATCAAACTTAATCCAAGTTAGCAGCAGGAAGAAATTAATAAAGATTAGAGAAGAAATAAATGAAATAGAGAAGAGGAAAATAGAAAAAATCAAAAAGACATATAGTTTTTTAAAAAAGAAATAAACAAAATTGGCAAACTCAGCTAGTCTGAGAAAAAAAGAAGACCCACATAAATAAAATTAAAAAATAAAAGAGAGGTGCCTGGGTGGCTCAGTTGACTAAGTGTTCAGCTCTGGGTTTTGGTTCAGGTTATGATCTCAGAATCATGAGATGGAGCCCTGTGTAGGGCTCCCTTTTGGGTGTTGAATCTGCTTAAGATTCTCTTCTCCCTCTCCCTCTACCCCTCCTTTCCCCACATGCTCTCTTTCTCTATAAAAAAATTTAAAATAAAAGTGAAAAAAGCCTAAATAAATAAAAGAGGAGATATTACACCTAATGCCACAGAAATATAAAAGATTTTAAGAAACCACTATGAATAGTTAAACACAAACAAATTGGATAATCTAAAAGAAATAGATCAAATTACTAGAAAGATAGACCCTAACAAGACTGAACCATAAAGAAAAAAAATCCAAACAGACCTATAATCACTAAGGAGACTGAATCAGTAGTCAAAAATCTCTCCCAAAAGAAAACTTCAGAACCAGATGGCTTCTTTGGAGAATTCTACCAATATTTAAAGAGGAAAATATGAATATTCTTTAAACTCTTCCAAAAAATTAAGGAAGGAACACTTCCAAACTCAGTTTGGGAGGCCAGAATTATCCTGAAACAAAGCCAGAGAAAGACTACAAGAAAACTAGAAGCAAATATCTTTGATTAATATTGATATAAAAATCTTCAATAAAATACAAGCAAACTGAATTCAATAGGACATTAGAAGCACTCCACAATGACCAAGTGGGATTTATTCCTGAAATGTCAGGATGGTTCTACACATGAAAACCAATCAATTTAATATATGACATTAACAGAATGAAGGAAAAAAAAAACTCCACATGATCATCACAATTGATGAAGAAAAATCATACAACAAAATTCAACACACTTTCATGATAAAAACACTCATAAAATCAGGAATCAAAGGAAATTACCTCACATAATTAAGCCATATATGAAAAGCCCACAACTAACAGTATACTCAAAGGAGAAAAACTGAAAGCTTTTCCTCTCAGATAAGGAACAAGAGAAGGATTCCCATTCTCATCTCTTCTATTCACTATATACTAGAATTCTAACCAGAGGAATTGGTCAGGAAAAAAAAAAGACATCTAAATAGGAAAGGAAAAAATAAGATTATCTCTGTTTGCCAAGTGACATGATCTTGTATGTAGAAAACTAAAGAATAAACACAGACACATACACACAGACACACACACATACAAATGCCGTTAGAATAAACAAATTCAACAAAGTAGTAGGATATAAAAACAACACCCCCAAATCATTTGCATTTCTATACATTAACAACAAACAACCCAGGAAGGAAATAAAGAAAACAATCCCAACTACAATGACATTAGAAAGAACAGAATACTTAGAAATTAACTTAACCAAGATGGAAAAAGATTATACACTTAAAACTACAAAGTTTTAAGAAATAAAAGAAGATACAAATACCTGGAAAGACAACACATGTTTATGAATTGGAAGACTTCATATTGCTAAAATCTCCGTATTACCCAAAGCAATCTACAGATTTAAATCAATATCTATGAAAACCCCAATGATAGCTTTGTAGAAATAGAAGAAAATTCCAAAATTCAGATGGACTCTCAAGGTAACCCAAATAAATCTTGAAAAAGAACAAAGTTGGAGGCCTCACACTTCTTGACTTCAAAACATATTACAAAGCTACAGTAATCAAGACAGAGTGGTACTATGTAAAGACAGATGTAGTGACCAATAGAACAGAATAGACAGGTTAGAATAAACCCTCATGCATTTGGTCATATGACCTTGGACTAGGTTGCCAAGACCACATAGAATAGTCTTCAACAAAATATGCTGTGAAAACTAGGTATTCACATGTGTTCTATATGTTTCTGTGATTTGTCCCAGGTAACCAATCACCTGGAGCAGCAAGTACAGAAGCAGGCTAAGAAATGTTGTTTGTGAGACTCATGTTATATGAATAACCTTGGGAGCCTGGTTATTTAAAATATTTATTATCTGGCCTCCAGGTCAGAACTGGCCCTTCTATTCTGGACTCCAAGAACTACAAATCTTGTCTCACATCCCCTCCTGCTCCAGGCTGGGCTGGCCCCCCAAAGTGGAATCCTGGAGGGGAGGCAGACACATACAGCTCAGCTACTTGAAAATATAAATAGATAACATAGAAATACAGCTCACTCCAAACTGCACGTAGGCAAATTAATGTTTATCTTCAAACCCTGTAATTTGCCCTAAAAATATGGTCCTTATGAGGATGGTCACTTGGAAGTCTCATTTGAGGTGAGGATGCTCCACCCAGGTCTCTCAATTGGGACTCCAGCCTGGCTGTTTCTATTGGGCTTCCCCAGCTAATGAGGTTGGATGTTGTAATTTGATGTAACTTTGCCTTATTCTCATTTATTGTCTACTATTACCTTCATCTATGTGTAGATTCTTTTTCTCTTCTGTTTCTACCAGGTTTCAATAATAATAATAAAGTTTTCTTTCCTTTTCAAAACCAAAACACAGCTGTTGTGAATCTTTTATTCAGAACATGCAAAAGAATGAAGTTGGACCTTTAGCTTATAGTATTCATGAAAATGACCTAAAAATGTACTAAAGACCTAGAGGTAAGACATAAATCTATAAAACTATAAAAAATATGGGTATAACTTCATGGCAATGGATTTGGCAATAATTTCTTAGACATGACACTAAATACACAGGCAAAAAAAGCAAAAATAGATAAATGGAACTACACTAAACTTAATAACTTCAGTGCATGAAAGGAAGCAATCAACAGAGCAAAGACAACCTACAAAATAGGAGAAAATATTTGCTAATCATATATATGGTAAGGGGTTAATATCTACAATATACAAAGAACTCCTATGACTCAACAACAATAACAACAAAACCCTGATTTTAAAAATGTGCAAAGCACCCAAACAGACATTCCTCCAAAAGAGGAATATACACAGAAAATATACAAATGGCCAACAAGCGTATGAAAAGATGTCGACCATCACTAATTATTAGAGAAATGCAATGAGGTATCGATAAAAAACCCAGAGAATAACAGTGTTGGTGAGGATGAAGAGAAATTGGAACTGTTAGTGGGAATATGCACTGTTAGTGGGAATATAAAGTTTCTCAAAAAGTAAAAAAAAAAAAAAAAAAAGTAAAAAATAGAATCATCATATGACCCAGCCATCCCACTTCTGGGTATCTATCCAAAAGAATGAGACAAGGATTGAAGACATTCTGCACACTCATGTTCATTGTAGCATTATTCACAATGGCCAAAAGGTGGAAGCAACTCAAATGTCCTTGAAGGATTAATGGATTAAGAAAAAAAGGGTTATATACATACAGTGAAGTATTATTCAACCTTAAAAAAGAAGGAAATCCCAATACACTCTATAACATAAATGAACCTTAAGGACAATATGCTAAGTGAATTCAATCAAAGAAGACAAAGAAATATATAATACTTACAAGAAATATCCCAAGTAGTCAAACTCATACAAACAGAAAGTAAAATGGTGTTTGTCAAGGGTTGGAGGAAAGGGAACATGGGGAGCTGTTGTTCAATGGTACAGTTTCCGTTTTGCAAAACAAAAGAGATCTAGAGAGCAACTGCACAACAATGTAAACACAGTTAACACTATGGAATGGTACACTTAAAAATGGTTAAGATGGTAAATTTCATTTTTTTTAAACTACAATTAGAATACAAAACACCCAGGCCTAATTACCATGGAGCCTTCTTTTAAAATTCATTAAAAGTTAACACTTTCCTACCTGCCTACCTCCCACACTCATCTCTCTTTCTTCCCTATTTCCCATGCCTCTAGCTCCAACTAGAGTGGGTCAAATATCACTGCCAGTAAGAGGGAAAGAAGTACTAAAAAGAAGGGAGAAGAGGGGCACCCTTTCTCTATCAGCAGGTGATCTACTGCCCAGTCAAGGGAGGAAGGGATGGCTTGTGTTTGGGAGACTGAAGTGCTGATCAACATATAGTGTTTAGCATTCTAATTTCTAAGATAGGATTATAATTTAAAATTTAGAGTTAACTAGGAAGGAGCAGAAGAGTTAAGAGATATGCCCAGTTTTAACCTATTGACAGAGAAAGAAACTTCCCACTAAGCCTGTTTAAAGATAGAACAGGAAACAAAAAGATGTTTTCAATGTATATCCAATGTTTTTCACCTGTCCAGTATACCAGTTTCAAATGCTAATGTATATCATGCTAATATACAGAGAAGGGGGATGGGGGATGGGTGAACCTGGTGGTGGGTATTAAGGAGGGCATGTATTGCATGGAGCACTGGGTGTGATGCATAAACAATGAATCTTGGAACACTGAAAAAATAAAATAAAATTAAAAAAATAATAAATAAGAAAAAAAATAAGAATTCTATAGGCAAGTTGCAGCTGATTTTCAAATTATGGTATGTTATTGTCAACAAATCCAATAAAATCAATAAACTGTAAAAAAAAAGTTGGGAAGGCTGTACACTCAATGGATTAATAGACATCTTTAGGGGGCATTTGAAAGATTTTTAATCTTCACTCACTCTACATCTATAATATTTGGATTATTTGCAAGGAGCATGTATTCATATATAACTTATGTAAGTGATATGGGATTTTTAAAGTCAGAATTTGGAATTAACATATTATGCAGCTTTATTTTATACAGGTAATGAATCTGCCTAAATATTGTCCCCTTTGTTATAACCAGACATTAGAGAACTTCATGGGAAAGACAAACTTTCCTTGAAATTATTGGTATCCAGCATTTAAAAATGAGGCCAGGTGTGAAGACTGTGTTTTCTAACTTTTTCTTCTTTTTCTGTAGCAAAAAGAGGAAGAAGGAAGTAAAAAATAAAGGACAGAAGGAAGGAAGGGAGCACGAGTTAAATCCAACATTTTCCTATAAATTCTTAAACTGGAAAGAACAAAACAAAACCCTTACTAACTCTATCAGTTTCTGCTAATAGTGAATTTCACCGAGTGAACATTAGCATTACAGTTCTGTCTGTATTATTACTTTTTTTTTTAAAGCCTCTTAATGAATAGCACAACTTCATGGAGAAATTTTACATCAACATGGTGCTTTCAAGAATTACTAACAGTGCCTTTACTTCTTTTTTTAAAACAGAAAGGACATCAGCTTACTGACTCTTTTATAAAAAGACTAAGAGAACCTCCAGTAGGTCAAAAAAGCAATCTGGAAAAGTTTCTTTGAACATAATTAATGATAAATGGTAAACATTGCTTTCCTGGATATTCTGCCATTATTTTGGCCTTTCCTCACATGTTACCACTAGAATCTTATAGGAGCTGCTTCCTGCCAACATAAGCATTGTGTGAAAACTTTAGAAACATCACTGGGAAGAACAAACCAATGACCTCTGTATGACTTCTTAACAACTTTGCAAGACAGAGGACTAATTTGACATGTGGATTTGATGGTTTGCCCAGCCTTGGCTAACATCAGGTCCACATGGAAGAGGGGTGTGCAGTGGCTTCATACCCCAGGGAACCAGCTCAGTCTCATGTGCCATGAGTCACAGTGGTAGAAGAGAGCCTCCTTCCTGGCTGTCTTGACTCACTGTGGAGCAGGAGAGGATGTTCATCAGGGTTGTGGTCCTATTACGTGAGAGACCGCGGTGAGCTAAACAACCTCACCAAGATGCAACCAAATCCCTCAAATTAGGAGAGAACAGGATGAGAAAGACCAAATTCACTGATGGTTTGAGTTGGCAAGATTCTATGAAAGTCTAACATTAGCTCTGGGCTCATAAATAATGTTTTCCTGTCTTCTCGACTTCTAGTAATTAAATTGCTACAATTGAATTGTCTTTTGAACAAATGCTATAGGAATTTCCATTCTGTTTAAGAGTGAATCAACATTTAAATTCTATCCTGGATCAGACCTAATGCCCCAACTTGCCTCCAAATCCATGTCTCTTTGGACAGTACACATACTGCCCTTCCCAGTAGCCATCGATTATTGTGTTCTTCTCCAGTAATGGGGTATTGTTTTTTTAAATTAAAACCTCCAATGCCAGGTTTTTAACTTTTTTACTTATATGGTAGTATCATTTTATGGGAACTAAACTGTACTGTATTCTCATGATTTGTCAAATTCCTAAATTACTAGAAGGATTGTCCCTTTAGATAAACTCTTCAGGCTGTTTTAGTTGCAAACTAAAAAATAATAAAGGGAATATAAGGAAAACATTAGACCAAAATGTGTTAATCCCTCTTTTCAGTGTATGACCAAAGATAGCTTCTCTCAGAATCTAAAATGATTAATCAGGTTAGATAATAAAGGGACCTATAGTTTCATGTATCATTCAGTCAAGGCTACCCTCAAGGCTGCTCACACGTTGTTACATCCTTTTCTTTTCCTATAATGCTTGTCCTTCTTCATCTTCTGTTTACTTTCTTACTGCTTTATATTACATCCTTAAAATCTAAGTTATATGTGTGTATATAATACACACACATACATATACATGTATATATACATATACATATATGTATATATGTATGTATACATGTATACATGTATATGTATATGTATATGTATATGTATATGTATGTATATGTATATGTATGTGTGTGCATTTATTTTAGAGAGAGGGAGAGAGACAGGAAGAAAGGTGGGGAGCAGAGGGAGAGAATCTTCAGGTAGACTTCCCACCGAGCAGGGAGCCTGATGCTGGACTCAGTTTCATGACCCAGAGATCATAACTTGAGCCAAAACCAAGAATCAGACAGTCAGCTAACTGAGTTACCCAGGGCTCCCCAAGTTACAATTAATCTCTTTAATTAAATCTTGGCATAGGTGCCTCACTCTGCTAGGATTTCTATTCTGTATTCCCTTATTATTATTATTTTTGAAGTATAATTAACATATTATGTAATATACATATTATATGTATTATATATAAATATTATATGTATTATATATAATATACATATTACATATAATATACATATTATATGTATTAGTTTCAGGTGTACAACATACTGATTTGACAATTCTATACATTATTCAGGGATTAGAGAATCACTGTACATGTTATTACAATATTATTGCTATATTCCCGATGCTGTACTTTTCATCAACATGACTTATTTTATAACTGGAAGTTTATACCTCTTAATCCCCTTTATCTACTCACCTCCCTTCTGGCAATCACCAGTTTGTTCTCTGAATTTAAGAGTCTGTTTGTTTCTTCGTTCATTTGTTTTGTTTTTTTTTAGATTCCACACACAAAATCATATGGTATTTGTTTTTCTCTAACTTATTTTACTTAGCATAATACTTTCTGGGTCCATCCATGTTGCCACAAATGGCAAGATCTCATTCATTTTATGACACACAACACATACAAATGGCTAATGAAAATGTGCTCAATATCAGTAATCATCAGGAAAATGCAAATCAAAACCACAATGAGATATCAGCTCACATCTGCCAAAATGGCTAGAATCAAAAAGCCAAGAAATAACAAGTGTTGTAAGGATAGGGATGCACTGTTGGTGGGAATGTACACTGGTGCGCCTTCTTGTAGAAAACAGTATGGAGATTGCTCAAAAGATTAAAACTAGAAATGCCCTGAGATCTGATAATTACACTCCTGGATCCTTACCCAAAGAAACACTAATATGAAAGATATATTCTATATTTCCTTAATTCTTGCTCACTCTGATTTAAATCTTTGCCACATGATCATTTTTAAAACATGGCTTTCTCTGGTCACTCATGACTCTTTACTTGGCGCTTCTCTGATCTCTGAATTCACTGTGTCTAAGTTACCTTTTGGTCTCTTCTGCTTTCACCTACTCCTTAACTGATGATATACTCAGGATTCTGCCCTGGGTTGTCCTCCTTCTCAATCTGTGCTCTTCCTGAGTGATACCATCCTGAAGTGTCTCTCCTGAACTATGTAGGTTTATTTTATTTGTTTAAAGATTTATTTATTTGAGAGAGAAAGAGAGAGGGAGGAAGGGGGCAGAGGGAGAGGGAGAATCTTAAGCAGACTACCTGCTGAGTGCAAAACACCACACAGGGCTGGATCCCAGGATCCTGAGATCATGACCTGAGCAAAAATCAAGAGTCAGACACTCAACTGACTGAGCCACCCAGGTGCCCCTGAACTCTCTTGGTTTATAATCTAAATGCCTACTAGACACAAAATTCCAAAAGAACCACAAATATTTCAAACAAAATGTTCAAAAGGGAGTTTATAACACAAACCCTATTCAATCCAACTTTATTTCTGAATTCCTGATGAAGTTAATGGTGATATTCTCCAACTAATCCCCCCTTCTCTATTCTTATTTTCCCAAGTAAATAGTCAAATCTTGTCCATTCTATTTAACAGCTTACATACGTATTCATTGCTTTCTTTTCAATCCATATGAATGCATATTACTGATTTCTATTATAAACATAACTACTGCAAGCCTGCAGGCTTTCATCGTATCTCATAGAGACTAACTAGTGGCAGCATAGAGGACAGATTAAATGGAAGCACTGTATTGCATGAGCATTGTAAAATGCTTATTCATCGTATCATCATTCAGCAAATATTCCTAAGCACCTGATCTGGGACAGAAAACAGGTGTAGCTAGCCAAATGGGAAGTCAGAGGAGGAGTGGCAGATAGGTTGGGCATATAGTGGTAGAATCTTCTGTATTAAGTTCTATTTTTACATTTACATTCTGCTGTAAATACGTTTCGTGTAATTTAGGTGTAAATTAGATAATTCTTCCATATTTAAATAGCTATAGGTCTTTCCACTACCTCAAATCCATGGATGTTTGGGAAAGAGAAGAAAACTCTTTTAAACATTTTTCTTTGGAGTGGGGAGAGGTCATTGAATCGCTACTTTCTAAACTGAAGTGAAATTCACATAACATAAAATTAACATTTTAAAGTAAACAATTCAGTGGTGTTTATTTATGCACTCCAAACATTGTGCAACCACCATCTCTCTAAAATTCTAAAACTTTTTTGTCACTGCAAAGGAAAACCTCTTATCCCTCAAGTGCATGCTCCCATTCTACTCCCCCTTCCCTGATAAGCATAAATGTACATTCTCTCTATGGATTTACCTATTCTGGATATTTCATATAAATGGCATTATATAATACATGATATTTTCTGTCTGATTTTTTCACTTAGCATACTGTTTCCAAGGTTTATTCACATTGCAGCATGTTTCAGTACTTTATTTCTTTTTATGACTAAATAATATTCCACTGAATGTATGTACCAAATTTTGCTTACCCATTCCTTTACTGATGGGTGTTTTAACTGTTTCCACCTCTTGGTTATAGTGAATAGTGCTGCTGTAAATATGTGTGTACATATATTTATTTGACTGTTTTTTTTTTTAAGATTTTTGTTTATTTGACAGAGAGAGATCCCAAGTAGGCAGAGAGGCAGGCAGAGAGAGAGAGGGGGAGGAAGCAGGCTCCCTGTGGAGCAGAGAGCCCGACGCGGGGCTCGATCCCAGAACTCTGGGATCATGACCTGAGCTGAAGGCAGAGGATTTAACCCACTGAGCCACCCTGTTTTTTTTTTTTTTTAATTTTTGAATGCACCTGTAAATAGAAACGTTGGGTCGTACCATGTATCACTTTTTGAAGAATGCCAAACTGCTTTTCACAAAAATTGCATCATTTTACATTCCTAGCAACAATGGACATGGGTTCCAATTTTTCCACATCCTTGCTAATACTTTTATTTTCCTTTTTTGTTGGGGGTACTGTTTTTATTTTTTTTGTTTGCCATTCTAGTGGATGTGAAGTGGTACTTCACTATGGTTTTGATTTTCATTTCCCTAATAATTAATGAAGGATATTGAGTATCTTTTCATGTCTCATTGGCCAATTGTATATCTATTTTGAGTAAATGTCTATCGAGTCCTTTGCCTATTTTTTTATTTGATTATCTTTTGTGGCTGAGTCATGGGAGTTCTTTATAAAATCTGGATATTAGACTCTTATCAGAAACATTATTTGCAAATGTTTTCTATAATTCTGCAGGCTGTTTTTTCACTTTCTTGATATTGTTCTCTGATGCACAAAAGTTTTTAATTTTGATGAAGTTCATTTTATCTATTGTTGTTTTTCAAAATTTTGTTCTCAAAGCTAAGAATCCACTGTTAAGTCCAAGGATATAGAGATTTATCCCTATGTTTTCTTCTTAGAGTTTTATGGTTTTAGCTCTTATATTTAGGTTATTGGCTCTTTTTGAGATAATTTATATGTGCATGTTTGTGTGTGTGTGTACATATGTATACACACACACACACACACACACACAATATATGTATCAGTGAGTTAGGGGTCCATTCCTATTCTTTAGCATATATATGTCCAGTTGTCTCAGAATGATTTGTTGAAGAGACTATTCTTTACCTTATTGAATGGTGTTTGCCTCTTTGCTGAAAATCACTGTGCTACAGATGTTTGGGTTTATTTCTGGACTCTCAATTCTATTCTATTGACCTATATGTCTCTGTTCCAGTATCATACTGTCTTGATTATTGTAGTCTTGACGTAAGTGTTAAAACCCAAAATATGGGTTCCTCAAATTTATTCTTCTTTTTCAAGACTGATTTGTCTATTTGGGGCCCCTTGCAATTCTATATAAATTGGAAGATCAGCCTTGCCCTTCCAAAAAAATGCTATTGATATTTTAGTAGAGATTGTACTCAATCTGTAGATGATTTTGAGAAGTCTGCCATCTTAATAATACTGTTTTCAATCTATGAACATGAGATGTCATTCCACTTAATTAGTTCTTAAATTTCTTTCAGCAATGTCTTATAGTTTCCAGTATAGAAGCCTTTCACCTCATTGGTTAAATTCATTCCTAGCTTTTTTTTATACTCATGTAAATGGAACTGTTTCCTTAATTCCATTTTCTTATTGTTTATGCTAGTGAATATAAACACCTGACCAGATTTTTTGAGTTGATGTTGTGCCTGCAACTTTGCTAAAATCATTTATAAGCTCTAGTTATTAGCTCTACTTTTCTTCCTTTCTAATTTGGATACCTTTTATTTCTGCTCTGTTCTTTTTCTACCCAGGGACCAAGGTCCCATACCTGGAACATAGGTTCCCATCTTTAGGACCACTGTAGAACCTGGAGGAGCCTGGTCAAGGGCAAGTAAAAACACCCAAAACTATTTTACCATTGCAAAGTTCCCTTTTCCTTAATTCAGCAGGTGTTTGTGTTATAAAATTTTGTCTGTTTTCCAGACTTCTGAGAGAGTTGATTCTGACAGCTTTTGCTTAATTTTTTAATGTTTCTGTAGGTAAGTAGGTTATTAGAGCTGCCTACTCCACCATTTTCACCTTTGTCATTCCAAATATTTTTCTTTTGGTGCACATCACTATTCTAGGCCAAGGACACCAAAATAATAATATTCACACCTGTCAACATACTCGATCCATTTTGAGCTATAATTTACAATTTGGTATCAGACCAACTTCCTACCAAGAATAACCACAATGCTGGATTAAGTTTGAAAAGAAAACAGTTGCATCAGAGAGTAACCAAAACAGCCAGCAGAGACAGCATAGGTATCTCATCTTAGGTAGTGCAGTAGAGATTTTTGTCACCAGCAGATATACTTTAAAACTTAACAAAGAATGCAATAATTTCAAATGTAATCCCAGAAAAGCATAAAGTAATAAAAGGCGAAGTAAGGGAAAATATATGGATAAATATAAATTCTTCTATGTGAAATAAAATAATATTTTGTTGGGTTTTTAAATTTAATAGAATTTAAAATACATGACAAGGGAACACCTGGGTGGCTCAATCAGTTAAGCGGCTGCCTTTGGCTCAGGTCATGATCCTAGGGTCCTGGAATTGAGTCCCACATCAGGCTCCTTACTCAGCAGGGAGCCTGCTTCTCCCTCTGCCTGCTGCTCTCACTGCTTGTACTCTCTCTCTCTGACAAATAAATAAATAAAATCTTTAAAAAATAAAATAGATGACAAAAATTGCCCAAAAATCAGGAGTTGGGTAAATGAAATTAATGTTCTAAAATCCTTGAATTTTCCAAAAATTAGAAAAAGTATTAATTGTAGTATATTCTAGTAAAATGAATATTTTATAATGATAAAGTAAGCCACAGAGTAATAAAAATATACACAATACATATATCTGACATAGGAATCATATCTAAAATGTAGAAAAACCTGAAAATGACATAGATAGTCTACTTTTTAAATAATTAACATAATGTATTGTTTGTTTCAGGGGTATAGGTCTGTGATTCATCAGTCTTACGCAATACACAGCACTCACCACAGCACATTGCCCAATTTTAAACTGGGTAAAAGACTTGAACAAGTGGCATATAGACATATGAAAAAGTGCTAAACTCTTTTTGTCATCCAGGAAATGCAAATTAAATCTACAATGTGATACCCCTACATATGCATCAGAATGTATAAAACCACAAAAAGATTTTTATGCAGTTTTCCATAGTGGCTGTACCATTTTACATCCCCATGGTGTACATGAATTCTAATTTCTCCATATCCCATCAACACTTGTTATCTTTTATTAATATCCATCCTAACTGGTGTGGAGTGTATATCTCATAGTGATTTTGATTTGCATTTCTCTGATTAGTGATGTTAAGCACATTTTCATATATCTCTATTGGCTATCTGTATGTCTCCTATTGAGAAATGTCTACTCAAGTCTTTTGCCTTTTTTTAAAAATTGGGCTTTTTTTTTTAAATTGAAGAGTTGTAGGAGTTTTGCGGGGAGGGGGACTATATAAAGAGTTCCTTATATATTTTGCAGGGGGGAGGTTATAAGATACATGGTTTTCAAATATTTTCTTCCATTTTTAGGTTGCCTTTCCATTGTACTTTTTCCCTTTATTATGAAAAAGCTTTTGTTTAATGTAGTCCCACTTGTCTACTTTTGCTTTTGTTTTCTTTTTGCTGTCCAGTCCAAATAGCCATGAAATCACTGCCAAGACTAGCATCGTGCAATTTTTCCCTAGAAGTTTTACAGTTCCAGATCTTATATTTAAAGCTTCAATCCATTTTGAGCTGGTTTTTGTGTTTGTTGTGAGATAGGACTTTATTTTTATACTTCTACATGAGGATATCTAATTTTTCCAACTCCATTTGTTGAAAACACTATGTTTTTCCCATTGTGTATTCTTGACACCACTGTTGAAGATTATTTGCCTATATATGTGTGGGTTTATTTCCAGGCTCTCTAGTATGCTCTATTAGTTTATGAGTCTTTTTATGCCAGTATCATATTAACTTCAACTGCTTTGTATTATATTTTGAAATCAGGAAGTATGATGCCTTCAGCTTTGTTCTTTTTCAAGGTTGGTTTGGCTATTCTGGGTCTTTTGCGGTTCTACATAAATTTTAGGATTATTTTCTATCTCTGTATAAAATGCCACTGTAGTTTTGATGAGAATAGCATTGAATATGTAGGTTGCTTTGGTAGTATGGTCATTTTATTTATTTATTTATTTTTAAAGATTTTATTTATTTATTTGACAGCGATCACAAGTAGGCAGAGAGGCCGGCAGAAGAGAGAGGGAGCTTGATCCCAGGACCCTAGGATCATGACCTGAGCCAAAGGAAGAGGCTTTAACCCACTGGGCACCTAGGTGCCCGAGTATGGTCATTTTAATAATATTAAGTCTTCCAATCTATAAACACAAAGTGTCTTTTCACTTTTTAATGTTTTCTTTAAAAAAAAAAGATTTTATTTATTCATTTGAGAGAGAAAGAGAGTGTGTGTGTGCATGTGTGAGAGAGCACAAGTGGTAGAATGGGAGAAGCAGGCTGCCCATCCAGCAGGGAGCCTGATGTGGGGCTTGATCCCAGCAGCCTGGGATCATGACCTGAGCTGAAGGCAAATGCTTAACCGACTGAGCCACCCAGGTGCCCCTGTGTCTTATTTAATTGGTTTCTTTAGTGTATTATCATTTTCAGTACACAAACCTTTCACCTCCTAAATATTTTATTGTTTTTGGTGCTAATGTAACTGAGAACATTTACCTAATTTCCTTTTTGGATAATACATTGGTAGTGTATGGAAATGCAACTTATTTTTTTAAAAGATTTTATTTATTTATCTGAAAGAGAAAGAGAGTGCAAGCAGAGGAAGAGGGAGAATCAGGCTCCCCGATGAGCAGAGAGCCCAATGTAGGGCTCAATCCTAGGATCTTTGGATCATACCTGAGATGAAGCAGATGCCTAACCGAATGAGCCACCCAGGTGCCCCAGCAAATGACTTTTATAAGGTGATTAAAAAAAAATTTTTTTTAAGATTTACTTATTTATTTGAGAGAGAGAGCATGAGCAGGAGGGGCAGAGGAAAGGAGGAGGCAATCTCAAGCAGATTCCACCCTGAGTGTGGAGCCCAACCGGGGTCTTGATCTCATAATGATGAGATCATGACCTGAGCTCAAACCAAGAGTATATGGTGATTTTTATACCCTGCAACTTTCCTAGATGTATTTATTCATTCCAACAAATATGTGTGTGTGCATGCATGTGTGTGTAATCATTAGGGTTTTATATATATGACCATATGTGATCATATAATCTGCAAACATAGACTATTTCTTTTCGAACTTGGATGCCTTTTATTTCTTTTTCATGTCTAATTGCTCTGGCTAGGTCTTCCAATATTATGTTGAATAGTAGTGGTGGGAAAGGACAAATTCATCTTGCTCCTGATCTTAGAGGAAAGGTTTTTAGTTTTTCAGTATTAAGCTGGAGTTTAGCTGTGGGCTTGTCATATATGGCCTTCATTATGTTGAGGTGTATTCTTTCTATAACCGATTTGAAAGTTTCAACAACATGAAGGGATGTTGAATTTTGTCAAATAGATTTTCTGCATCTATTGAGACAATCATATGATTTTTATCCTTCATTCTGTTAAAGTGTTTTTTAACACATTCTGGCATCCCAGGAATATAGTTTATTTGATCACAATATATGATCCTTTTAATACGCCATTGAATTCTGTTTGCTAGAATTTTTTGTTACAAATTTTTGCATCTAGACTTTTTTTTTTCTTACAGATTTTTGCCTCCATGTTCATCAGAGATATGGACCTGCAGTTTTGTTTTCTTGTAGTGTCTTTTTCTGGTTTTGGTGTCAGTGTAATGCAGGCTTCATACCATGAGTTTGAAAGTGCTGCTTCTCTTTAATTTTTTGGAAGAGTCTGAGAAGGAATGGTATTAATCCTTTTACCCATTTGATAGAATTCACCAGTGAAGCTATCTGGTTCTGGGCTTTTCTTTGTTGGGAGCTTTTGATTATTGATTCAATTTCCTTTACTTGTCTATTGGTCTGTTCATATTTTCTATTTCTTCTACCATATGACCTAATAATTCCATTCCTGGGTATATATCCAAATTGAAATCAGGATCTCAAAGAGATAGCTGTACTGCCATGTTTATTGCAGCATGATTCACAAAAATCAGGATTTAGAAATAGTCCAAATTACCATCAGCAGATGAATGAGTAAATACAATGTGGAAGATGCATACAATACAATATTATTCAGCCTTAAAAAAAGAAGGGTATCCTACCATTTGTGACATCATGCATAGACAAGAAAACATGCATTTTTCAAGCATTTAACAAGAAGTGCATATTATCTACACCTCTACATTTTTATCAAAATCCATTTCTCATTTTAAATGTCCTTTCATCTAAGTAACAATTACTTTGAAGCAAAAGCTAAAGTGTTAATTCATGCATTTCTGGGCTTACAAATTTAATTGGGTAAGAAATGATTCCATTATCTAGTTCGATTGCTTAAAAGTGGCCTATCATGTGATAGGCCAGTTATACAACCAGAGACATGTTCTTACTCTGATTTGTTTTACTCAGTTCAATTATCACTTTTTCTTTACAGCATCTGGCTTGCCAAGACAATTCCTAGGGATTGCTGGAATACAAAATCCAAGGCCAAAACTTGTCCTGGACATCCAGGCAAACATGGATCCCTGGAGCCTGAACCAGGAGGGAGCAGGGAAATTTTTAGGCTTAGGTGGTAGGTCTGGGGAAGTCTGAGGTGAGGGATAAGAGGGGCTGCAGATAGAAAGGAGTAGAAGGTGACCGACCGTCACCACAGCCCTCTTACCTGCTGTGGTCCCCTCACGATGATTATCCTCAGGGCAGACACTGAAGACCAGCCCAGTTTGGGGCTTTCATGAGGTTCTGTGTGAGGAACAGGAGATATCATATCACCATGGAAAACATTATGCCTGGAAATAAGTCAGTCACAGAAGAACAAATGCTGCATGATTCCACTTACATGAAAAATCTATGTTAGGCCATAGTTAACAACAGGGTGTTATGCACTTAAAAACTTGTTAAAAAGGTAGATCTTATGCTATGTTCTCTTACCAAAAAGAGCAACAACAAAAGCAAGGGGACACAAGAAATATTTTAGTGATGATGTATATGTTTATTATCTTGTTTGTGGTGATGGTATCATGTATATGCATACACCTAAACTCATTAAGATTTCTGTATTAAATATATGCAACTTTTTGTGTATTCGATTTGTCTCAATAAAATTGAAAACAGAAAAAAAAAGAGGATGAGCACAAAACAAAAATGAGAATATCAAATGTTGGAAAAGATGTAGAGCAACTGGAATTTTCGTTCACTGCTAGTGAGCTGTAAATTGGTAAACCAAAACAAAACACTATTTGGCAGGTTCTACTAATAGTGAATACAAGCATATCCATGGCACAGTAATACTATTCATAGGGATGTATCAAAATCAAATGTGTAACTATGTGCATCAACAGAGATCTACAAGAATATTCATAGTACTATCACTTGTGGCCACCCCAACTTCAAACAACTTCACCTCAAGCAATATTAGAATAAATAGAGAAACTTTGGAAATGTATACAAAAATGAAAACAAACAACTACATTCTTTAATATGAATCAATATTATAGACATAGTACTGAGCTAAAAGAGCCACACAAGAGCACATACTACCTCTGTCCATATACAAAGGTTCAGGCAGGCAAAACTAATTTTGGTAGTAAAATTCAACATAGTAGCTATTTCTGTTTAGGAGTGCAATGACTAGAACAAGTACAAGGAGAGATTCTATGTTCCTGGTAAATTTTCAAAATCTTGATCTAGGAGATGCTTGCACAAGTTCATTCACTTTCCTACCAAGACATACACTCATGATTACTGCACTTCTTTTGCACACGTGTTATCCCTCAAAAATTTTTTCACACTGATCAATTCAGAAATTTTTTTAAATTATATATTTTTTCCATTTTAGCAAGTGCAGGGAGTTGCTCATATATTACAGGTAGGAATGCAAGTTGTAACAGCTACTTAAAGGAACAAATGAAAGAATGTACTATGAAGATTTAAAATCTGCTATGAAGAATCTACTCTGAAAATTCTCTATCCAGCACATTCACTTGCTAGTATTTCTACCCTGGAGAACACCTGGATACAGGTACAAAAAGGAGCAGCATTTATGTATGTATGTATGTATGTATGTATGTATGTATGTATGTATTTTCAGCATGCATTTATGTTCAATGCAGCAATGCTTCTGATAGAAAAACAAAAAAGAGATTAAGTACATATCCAACGGTAAGGAAATAATAAATTGTATCTATTGGTTCCGAGGACTGCCATGAAGTATCTTAAAAGAATGACGTAGATCTATATAGAGATACGGAAAAAATCTCAAGAATATAATATTGATTGAAAAAAAAAAAAGGCTACACATATGTAAATGCATAGGAACTAGAAGTCATCTAATAGGGACTGGGTTTATAATTAGTGCCTGAAAATGATTTTAGCCTATTTGTAACGTTTACATTTACTATTATGTGTAATTTAAAATTAATCATGGCACTTAGAACGTCTACTTTGAAAGGCTATCCATCCAGAAAGTAACAGTGGTTCCCTCCAATTGGCGAAATGAATGCCTGAGAAGTTGGAAGCGGAAAAATTTTCACTCTATGAGCTTCTACACCTTTAAATATTTGAACTATATATCACCTATTGGTAAAAAGATCTTTTAAAACTTAAAGGTAATTTGAATTAAAACAATCGTTAAAAGGAGCCCCATCTCGTGGGAAAACAAACCTAATTATATGTGACTACTATTATCGGAGTGTTAATTATGCCACAGGAGAACAGAGAAAGGGTCTCCTAAATAAGTCTGGGGGCTTTGAGGAGAATTCAAATTGGAGGGGACGCTTCAAGAGAGAAATGGAAGGTCCTACTTTTTCATTCCTGGAGAGCACAGTGGGAGGTACCAGGGACCCTGAAATCCAGGCCATGACTATTTTCCACGAACTGGAACCTAACTCTCCACCACGAGACTGCAGGAAAGCGAAAGAAGCAAAATCTCCCGCACGGGGGAAGCCGCCCATTAACAAAACACTGTGACCACACTCAGTCAAAACCAACCAGCTCGAGGTTCTCAAAACGAAGTCTAGATTCACACCCTCCCCTCGGGCCAAGCCAGCCCGCCCTTTCCCGGCTTCTCGTGTCGCTTACTGGGCAGCAAATGAGCGACAGACGCTTGTACCAATCGCTGGCTCTGTTACGGTGGCGGGGGGGGGGGGGGGGGCACGCAGGCCCCAGCCCAGTCTTTGGTCCCTCCGGCGAGATGAGCCTCTGTGCGTCGACGTCAGCGTGTTGACGTCACGGGTCGGATACTCGAAGAGGGCAGGGGGTGGCTGACTGCTGGCGGTGGGCTGCGCGCCGGCTGCAAGGCTTGGTGCCCAGGCCCGCCCCGCCAAGCCCCGCCCCTCCGCCCGCTTGGCGCGGGCGCAACCACGGAACCGCTGTCCCCGGGCCAGCCTGGGGCTGCCCGCCCGAAACCACCCGATAAGGTAGGCTGGGTTTCTCGTCACCCTATTTGACAGATTGGAAAACTGAGTCACCCGGGATCAGATGACTTGCTCGGGGCTCACGGTAGACCCGTGAACGGAGGCCAGAGCCGGAGCGTCGGGTGTTTGCGGAGGGCTGCGCGGTCCTCGGGGAGGAGGAAGGGCTAGGCAGGCTGTGTTTATAAAGGATGCAAAAGTGAAGTTGCAGAATGCTGAGCCCCACCTCGTTCCAGCGCTGAGGCTGGGATGCTGGGACGGGATGCTGGTAGAGAGGTCTGCATTCCTTCCCCCTGCGGACCTCGAGGAGTCCTCGGTGGGGACCCGCCCGGTGCTGGCGCCATGGGCCCTCCGGAGTTAACCATGAACCGTGACTAGGGTGATGCGTGGTTTATACAGACAAGATCGATCATTGGCCTCTTTTACTCATTAAGAAAATCTGTGTTCAAAACAAAACAAAATTGAAAAATCAAAGCCCAAGTTATGAGTGTTGTGGCCCTAGTTTCATTTCACTGCCTTGCCCACTCATAGTATCCGGCCATATTTTGAAATCAAAGTAGCGTGCTTGTTTTTGTTTAGGATTTTCTAGAAAGAGTGGTCCCCCCCCCCACTTTTGTTCAAATATGGGTTAACATTGTGGAACTTTTCTTACCCTTCCATTAATGTGCCGGTTGTTCACCATGTCATTTGTCTTCTGTTTCACAGATGGAATCACTGAATTCATCACTTGACTCAGTAATAGTTTGGATAAGTTTAGCAAGGTAACAAAGTAACAGGTCTAATCTCTCAAATATACTGGAATTAGTTCAGAATGTTTACCTTAGAATCTTTGTTGAGAAAGGATCTGAAAGATAATTCCCATGTATGTACCACCTACCCATCTACTCTCTAAAAGCAGGATCTCAAAAAATAAAACTTTTACTACCTTTGCTTTATGTATAGATTCATGCCCATAAAGTGAAAATGTGTGGTGTACAGTGTGTACATACATATATAATATTTTCATTAAAAATTCATTCTCTTTAAATCTTGGTAAAACATTGAACTTTTAAGTCTGCGTGATTGCATAAAACTGCATTAAAGAAGTGAAATTGAAGTCACTTTGGGAGACTTTTCCTTACTTATGTTCACAAGATGGCAATTTCAATCATTTCAGTTTATTCTTTGAACAAGTTTTTCAGATGAGGACCTCATCTGTGCCACATTTTGGTTTGAGGTGTTGGAGATTGAAAAGTTTACTTAGGGTTCCTGCCCTCAAAGACCTTCCATTTTGGTGGAGACACAATAAACATGTAAAGAAAAATGACTATTTTAGATAATGATAAATGATAGAAAAAATAGTTCAGGATAAGGGGATAGAGTGTGACTGGGATATGGGGGAGTAAGAGAGAATTTAGATATGGTGACAAGAGAAGGTTTCCTTGAGGAAGTGACAGTTTGATGAGACCTAAGTGTTTAGAATGAGTCAGCCATGGGAAGATCTGGTGGAAGTTTCCAGGCAGACACTGCAGTGCAAAGGAGCTAAAGGAAAAATGGGCTTAGAGTGTACCAGGGGTAGAAGAGAAGCCATGTGTGGAATGGATTGAACCTTGGAGAGAGTGAGGTGGGGGGAGATGACACTTGAGAGGTGGGCTTGAGCTGCATTGTCGGAACCCAGTGCATTCAGGCAAAAGGCATAGGATTTGTGTGTTGCCAAATCCCTCCTTATTTAATGATGCTCATAGATTCTAGCTAGCTCTCTGTTTTATTTTGGTTATGAAATCATTGCAGCAATTCGTTATGTATATATTTTTTTCACCATTAGTCTTCTCTCTTAATGAAAATACGTCTCCTTCCCTTTAGCACAGTGTCTCATGCTGTTTTTTTCCTATTCATTATTATGTGCAGGACTCTCAGCCTCTGCTTGTCTTCAGCTCCCTGCTTTTATCCTTCCTTCCTGTGAGCCCTCCATTCTTTATGTGGGGTCGCCCTTTGGAAAGGACTGGCAGTCACTCCCTGCTCTTGTCCAAGCTGAGTTCTAGGAAACTGCATGGTCAAGTGGATTATCATTTTTCATCAGAGCTTTTAACTAACCAGAGAGTTAATGTCTGCCTTTATTTAGTGCCTACACTGTGCCAGGAGCATTACATACATTCTTTCTTTCCAACATATTGCAAAGGTAAATATTAATCCTTCTTGATCAGAAGGGAAGCTTGTACTTCGGCCATCTAGCTAGTACTGAGTGAGCGTAGATTCAAACATTCCAGCTAGCCTGACCCCAAAGCCTAATCCATGTTACTCTACCTCAGTGCTTCCCTGAATACATAGCTACAGCTACAAATCTCTATTATTTGAAGTTATATATTTTTTTGAAGTTACATTTTTTGAAATGGCATTTTAGAGATCATGATTTAGTCCTCTCATTTTATAAAGATTTTATTTATTTATTTGAGAGAGCGCCAGAGTAAGGTGGGGGGACAGAAAGAGAGGGAGAAGCAGGCTTCCTGCTGAGCAGAGAGCCTGATGCTGGGCTTGATCCCAGGACCCGGAGAATCCTCACCCCAGCCTAAGGCAGACGCATAACTGACTGAGCCACCCAGGCGCCCCTGAGAATACAGTATTTTTGTTAGTAGATTACAGATTTTTGTTAGTATGCAGTGGTTTCAAAATGATTTTTCTTTTTTTAAGATTTTGTTTATTTATTTGGCAGAGAGAGAGAGAGAGAGTGAGGGTGCACACAAGCAGGGGGAGCAACAGGCAGAGGGAGAGGGAGAAGCAGGCTCGATCTCAGGACCCTGGAATTATGACCTGAGTGGAAGGCAGACACCGACTGAGCCACCCCAGTGCCCCTCAAAAATGACTATAAAATTTAAGGTTTAATTGTACCCATCTTTTTTTTTTTTTCCTTTTTAAAGATTTTTATTTATTTATTTGAGAGAGAGAGGGAGAAGCCAGATCCCTTCTGAGCAGGCTTTATCCTAGGACCCTGGGATCATGACCTGAGCTGAAGGTAGATGCTTAACTGACTGAGCCACCCAGGTGCCTCTAATTGCACACATCTTTGAAAAGGAGTTCAAAACTTGTTACTGAATTCCTAGCATTAACCTTGCGCTTACAGGTGTGGGAACGTTGCATAGAGCTGCTGGCTCATACTCTCTGTTAGCAAGTGGAGTTTCTTCCTAGAATTGAGGACGTCTTTGGGTCAGCTTTGGGATATAACTTCTTTCTTGGTACTATATAATCATTTTTAAAAATTAAGTAAAAATCAGTTCATGGATTTTATGGTTAAAAAATGAGTTGCTATGTTCCTCCAATTTAAAAATACTCATTATTTATTTCCAAGCTTTGCTTCTTATGACTGGGATATGGTAGGTGAGTAATAGTAAACTAACAAATAGTTCAATTTACTTTCTGTTGATTTCTTGACTCTCCTATAATGTAGTAGGGATTGTCTTTCATTAGTTGAATTAGAATTATGTAAATGCACTTATTTTCTTTCTTACACATTGGAAAGTCTTAAATTTAGGCAAAAGAGAGCTTTTGCTATTTAAGCCATTCACTGGGTATTTTGACAGAGTTTCTCTGTCCTTCAAGATTGTTCGTGCAACCAGTGTCCATGTTTTAAGATCTAGGCTGTCATGAATTGGTCTCAGACTGTAGTGCCATCCTTCCCCGAACCTAGTGCCCCAGACTGAACTGGCTGTTTCAGCTTCAGTGTCTTTGCTTGTGTTCTGCCTGGAATGCCTCATAGATGGACAAATCCAGCCTGTCCTTCCATGTCCATTTGTGCTGCTTATTTAATGGAATATTTCCTGTGTCTTTAATGGAAGCCTTCTCTTTCAGAACACCTTTGGGAGTCTTTCTTTGTGATGTAGTTTACCAATCCTGGTATCTTTGGTAATGCACTCTTTTATGCATGAGTATTCAAATATATGTTTGCTTGAGCTTAGGAGACACTTAACTATTCATGTTATACATGCAAAGTTTTTTGTAAATTGTAGAGCCTTTAGTTTTATTTATACTTTTATCATCTCATCTTTGAGAGAAGCACTGTTCTGTTTTTCTTGGCTTTGATTCAACAGAACCTCTTTCCTGTTTCAGTTAAGGGTCTGACTTCTGCAGTTACCAAGAGATCCCTTGAGAGGAACTCAAATCTTTGGGTTGTAAATGGTCACAAGTAAAAATCATTGTTACCTGTGTTTATGGTACTGGATCATATAATAGCAGTTCCAGCTTTTGAGTATTAAAGATTAGAAAAGGCCCGGAGAGCCTAGCCAGGGATGCATGTGGTGCTGGGCTAAGAAGCCTGGTCCGTATCCCTGGATGGAGACTGCGGAGGCTTGCACCAGATGTCATGGGTTCTGCTGTCCTGCAGAGCTTGAGCCTTTCTGAGCTTTTTATTTGCTTTGCTTGTTCTCGATCTGGCTCTTGAAGGTGCCTGTTTTGATGACTCCCCACCACAGGACCCTGCCAGCGCAGGATATTCCTGCGCAGGCACTGGGGTAGTGCGGGGTGTGATTGACTCCTTAGTTTAAAACCCTCCTCCTCTACTTCTCGTCTAGTCACGGTTTTCCAAAAACTATCCTGGGACCAGTGGGCATCCTCAGTGTATAAAACTTGGAGTGGACAGGAATTTGGCCTAGTACCTTCTAAGTTGCAGTAGTCACTGGTTCCCACCACCCATGTGCTTTAGGACAGTGTGCTTTTCAAATCCTGTGCATTATTGCTCACCCGGGTGTGTTCTTGTTTGCTGTTTGTTTTAGGAAAATAGACCTACATGTTTTTGTTTTTGTTTTCTTTAAATTAACCACTTGCTTGTTGAGCGGATATGCGGAACCAGGGAGTTTCAAGTACATTTTGCTATTTATGTTGTACTTAAATTCATCAAGCAAGGAGCTCTGGAGCTATCAGAAATTTCTCCAGCTGAGACATGAGCACCAGCCAGTCCTCACTTTGGGCATTATTGATAAGAGCTCACACTCTGGGCCCGCTGCTGTTCTCATCGCTTTGTGTCTGGATTGCTCATCCTGTTGACATTTTGGGCTGGCTAATTGTTGTTGTTGTTGTTGTGGGAGCCGTCCTACAGCATCCCTGGACTCTAACTAGATGCCAGGGACACCTCCCCCAGTTGTGACAACCAAAAACATCTCACCGGCCCCAATACCTGCACAACCGCTGCTTTCTAGAAACTAATGTATTCCTCGCAAAAGCCCTCTGAAGTACATTACATCATAATTGTCCTCATTTTACAGAAGGAGAAGCTGAGGCACAGAGAGGTTAAAGTAGTTTGTCTCAGGTTATACAACTAGTAAGGAGGGGACTGACACTAGGCAGTGCTCTTTGTGAGCCCCGTCCTCCCACAGCCAGCTGAGACTGGACCCCAACTATTGGGGATCCAAAGGCCACGTAAACTAGGAGCCCAAACAAATGCCAAGAAGGACTAGGCGGGGCTGCATGTAAGTGAGGTGGCAGGATGTCAAACTGGGGAGCTGGGAAGTATTGCCAGGATTGCCTATATTTGAAGAGAAACTAGAAATTTGGATCTATGAGGGGGAAACTCTCATATTTTAATATTGGCAATTCGGTGTTTAAAAAACATCATGTGAGCCAACAGTCAGATAAACACTGTCACCTATATATGGACAAGGTTTGGTTCCGGGGCATCAGTTGGGAGTCTTTTTTTTTGTGTAAACTTCGCAGCAGTGCGTCATTATAGAAAAGTGTGCATGCATGTGATGGGGGGAATGTAGTTTCTCTGTGGAGGGCGGGTTTCCCTGTGAAGACTCTGGAAATGAGGGTGGGTGGGAAGGTGCTTCCAGACTAGAAGGGACTGTCTTGCTGTTTTTTTAAGTGAGAATTAAAGCTGGCCCTCTGACACCCTTTGAACTTTTAGTGCTCTGCTGCTCAGAGCTGACCATTTGAAAGTTCTGGACTCCTACGGCCTTCAGCAGCGTTTGTACGTGTTTCTCTCTTGCCCTCTGCCTGTACAGGTGGTAAAATACATATTTTTATAGAACATGGAGAAAGCATAAATTCTGGAATCCTGGAATGATTGTATCCTTGCAGAAGCAAACCACAACTAGACCTCTTTGTGGCAGCCAGAAACTCATTGAGTCACTTTGAAGAGCATCTCTGCCTGCATTTCAGTAGCCAATGGACGGCTGTGGCCTTTGATGCATTTTCCTTATCCTCAGACTCTGACCCCCTTAGTCGAGCCTGTGTATCCTCATGCCCCGGCTCTAGGTGTGAAAAGCTAGCCGTCACTCCCGTGCTGACCATCCATGGTCCTTGTCACCTGTCCTCCCCCTTCCTGGCCCAGCCGCACCCTCTGAGGCATGCTCACATGGGGTCCCTCCCAGACCGTCCATGGCTCACTGGTCCTGGGCATGCTCCTGCACCTCTGTTTTTAAGTTACTCCAGTCTTCCCCTTATTCACAATATGCATTTCCTTTCCATTTCTTGCAAAGTCATACATTTACTCTTGGGCCAGCTTTTTCATGAAGCCTTTTCTGGTCACCACAATCTAAAGTTCAGTCTTCTCTGTATTATAATTACGTAGGCTTTGATTTCTAATTATTTGTATGACCATTTTACCTCCTTTATAAAACTATTCTACTTGAGGATCAGGGGCTTGTCTTTCTCATTTTGGTTTTCCTCACAGCTTCTAGCATAGTGTTTTACTTGTGGTAGATTTTAATATCTGTTTACTTGGGTCCCATTCCTATAGTAGTTTCTTTCTCTTTTCTCATATATTTGTATCAGTTTATGTAGTGTGTTGTTGGAATGACTTCAGTAAATAGCTTTGAAAATACATTGGAATAAGATGACCAAATTAATTAATTTGGGACATTTTGATTGTTTTGTCAGTTACAGTAATTAAAGAAAGTTCAAATATTCTTGGTTCATTTAATGTAATATACTGAAATCCCAGACATGTGTATAAACTTGCCTAATTTTAGTTAACAAGCACCCAGACCCCAGACTTTCATATGATAATATTTGTGATTCATGAATTAAACAAACAAATCAAATGCATAACCCATAGCTAGGCATTTCCCTAGGTGCAAAGGATTATATGTCTACATGTCTTGCAGGAACTGTTGGTCTAGCACTGGGAAAAGGACATGTGAACAATGTGTGAAAGATTAGAGGTGCCATTAAAGATGCATGACATGTGTGTCATCCAGTGAGGTTATGGAAGGTTTCTTTGAGGAAGTGGTACTTAAGCTTCCTTAAACTGTGAACTGGCTTTTATTGCTGTTGTTTAAGTGCTCCGATGATAAGACTCTCCAGGAAGATGGAGCATTAGAGCAAAGGCATGGATGGTGAAATTTCCTCCTGCACAGGGAACTAAAAATAGGCCCCTGTGGCTAGAGCCCTGGGTATGAGAGAAAGGGGATAAAATGGTTCGTTCGAGTTTTCATTTTTTAAAAAAAACTAGCATGATACCAGCATGGGAGATGTTTCAGAGATGAGTGAGTCTGAATTATTGAGTAATGTGAATGAGTGATAATTGGGAAAACTGGAAAAGTCCAGTAAGAGATATTAGGGGAATGACATGGTCACCAGTTCGGAAGATGAAGCTCACAGCAGAATCAAATTTAATGCTTATCTTCATAATAAAAGCTGTACACAAGAAATTATGGGTTATTATTTGTTAGTTTTTCCTTCCCTAAATATTTTTTGAAGTATTTACAGGTAGTATGTATGTTCTACACCAATATCTGTATTTTTAAGTCATTCTTACAGTTTTGTTTTTGACTTTGTAATTATCTCTTGTTACATTATTTTTTTTTTTTTTTTTTTTTTTAAAGATTTTATTTATTGATTTGACAGAGAGAGATCACAAGTAGACAGAGAGGCAGGCAGAGAGAGAGAGAGAGAGAGAGAAGCAGGCTCCTTGCTGAGCAGAGAGCCCGATGCGGGACTCGATCCCAGGACCCTGAGATCATGACCTGAGCTGAAGGCAGAGGCTTAACCCACTGAGCCACCCAGGCGCCCCATCTTGTTACATTATTTGAGAGCAAATAATGGAGCTGGTTTCAAACCTTTTTGAGAACCTTGAGAGCTTAAAGAGATCCTACTACTTTTTTTTTTTTTAAAGATTTTATTTATTTATTTGACAGATAGAGATTATAAGTAGGCAGAGAGGCAGGCAGAGAGAGAGAGAAGGAAGCAGGCGCTCCACGAAACAGAGAGCCCGATGTGGGGCTCAATCCCAGGACCCTGGATCATGACCTGAGCCTAAGGCAGAGGCTTTAACCCACTGAGCCACCCAGGCGCCCGAGCTCCTACTACTTTTATGATGTCCTCTACCTCTGTAACATTCTCTGAATCCATTCTCATTATGAGGCTTTAATTCTGTTTCCTGAGTATATTAGCCTATAGCTGCACTGAGTCTTATAATTAGTGGTCCTTGTTTTTGTGATTCTGTTTCCTGAAGCATAAGCTAAAGTCATCTGATGCTGATCTTCTGAAGGTCAGTTTCCTATATGACCACCTATGAAGTCTGATGAAAGAAGGAAAGATTACAATTGTTTTTTTTCCCCTTCAAATCCAGACTTCAAGATTTTGCCATTGATTTTCCTAATCTGTCACGTGCACCAAGCAGACCTTCACCCACCGTAAAGATTAGTAATTATGTTAGGAACTATGTGCCATTTTGTATACCAAAGAGTAGGAGATGACATATGTAACTTCTGCCTGTTGATAGATACTCCTGGGCAAAGATGTGAATGACCGTTCCTTCTCTTGGCTTGTCCTGGTTTGTGAAATAGGGAGTTGGCCTTGGATAACGCCAGGGGCAGTTGAAACTCCGTCTTCCCTGGCATTGCTCTTCGTGTACTACTTGTCCCAGTGTTGGAGCCACTAAGGAGCAGTGAGGAGAGGATGGCTTTGTCAGCTAGAGTGACATTTGCAGGAATGTTTGTTTCTCCACTTTCACAGAAGGAGTCTTGTGCCTTTGAACAAAGAGAAACCCTGCTCTCTTCTGAATAGCCACCTTAGCTTTGCTGTCTACTGGTCAGCTGACCAGCTACAGCTGGCTACTCTACAGGTTTTCCCCTGTAGAGGAGATAAGTTTGGGGAGGGCTATGGAGAATGTGTGATGAACATATTCTTAATTCTAGTCATTGAGATGAAGAGAGATGGTTACTAAAAGAAGTGTCCACTTGTAGCCACTTGCCTATGATTCATGGGAGGTCATTGAGCTCACTGCCTTGGAACATTACTGATTTTCAGATAGAGATCAATAAGATCGCAGTTCTGTCCTGAGAACCGAAATCCTCTTTTTGAAAATTGCTTGCAGTGAGCACTGACGAAATGGCAATACATGGCATAGAGATGTCTTCATATGCATTGGAAAATATTTACGTTGCATAACTGAGGCATTTGTTGGTTTACAGCTTTCTCTGGAGCTTCTGGGGTATAATCTGAAATCTGGCCACTGTGTGTGCAGGGCAGGGACAGTGAAGAAAGAGGCCGGCCATTTCACATTTGCCATGGCAGTTGTAGGGATGAAGGAACTTACTTACAAGGCTTGTCTTAAGCAGTTGCGAGATGAGTAGTTTTCCTCACCCGGCCTCCAGAATCTTCAAAGTTTATGTCAAGGCCTCAAGTGAGTTCAGCCAGTCACACACACCCAGTCCAGATGGTCTCAACACCACAGTTCTATTTCAAGGGTGTATCTTTGGAGCAGCTTCTGAGAGTGAGGAAGATGAGCAGAATACACATTCCAAGGACAGGAAAGGGGGTGGGGAGTCTCCCGGTGGCCAGGTCCAGCTCACAGGTTGGCTGGTGGTCACATCTTGATGATCTCCTCAAAGGAAGGAATATGATGGTTGACTCCACCGTTGCTAAAGCTGGCAGCACATCCTGAAGAGGAAGTTTTAAATATTCATGAGAATGTGTGCACTAAGGAAGAACACGGTTGCTCTGAATTACCACCTACTGATGGTTGAGAGTACTAATGAATTCAAAATCGGGAAAAATAGTGCTAACTCCATAATAACCATAATAACTGATTTCCTGTGATTTTTTAGGAAAGCTAAAAGTAGATTTTGTTCTGTGGGAAGAAGAAAAAGTTCTGGAAAATGGTGGGTAGTCAGCAACCAAGAAAATCAGCAGTCTTTTATACCTGTGGAAATGACTTTGTTTGACTCATGAAGAGAAATGGGGTTATGTATAGCTTCTGTGACCTAGAAGATTAAAATAAAGTTGTTTCTAGGTGAGCTGTGAAGGCAGTATATGAGTATAGAAGTTAGAGCCGAAGCTGTGAAAGGGAGAAAAGCTGTAAAAATCTATTTGAGCACCACAAGAGATCTACTGGGAGGAGACTCAGAGTTTGGAAAGAGACAGTAGAAGTTGGAGGGAAGTAGCTATAGAGACCACGTTGTTCCAGTTATTCTGGGTCATCTGATAGCTGTTTCTTGAAAAAGATGAATATTCTTGTTTGCCAGAGCCCATCTTGAGAGAGATTTTTTAATTTGGATGGTGATGAGATGTGGCTATAACCTGCCAGCCATCTGACTCAGCCAGTGCTGGTGGTGTAACTGTCTACCGAGTTGTCAACCCTTGCGGAGGTAGTGAGCGAACAACATGAACTACCCAACGTGACTGGCCATTCCATGGCGTGCTGCCATTTTGCCAACCTGTGATCTGTGGAGGAATAAATCTACATTGTCAAGTGTCCTTTTTCTCTCCAGCTGGCCCATCTTCCCTTGGACCAGGCAATACCCAGGGGCATGGTTATTGTCAGGGGTACTCACTTGACTGACTTCCTTCCTTCTTCTCTTCCTTTTCCTTCCTCCCTCCCTCCCTCCCCTCCTTCCTTCCTTCCTTCCTTTCTTCCTCTTTGTCATTTCCTTCTATTATTTATCTGTCTCCTCAAGTAGATGGCAGTTCTGCCGAACACTTACATTGCTTTTTGAAGCCTTTTAAATGTCCTTGGGGTTTTACATTTTGTAGGTGTTCAGTGCTTATTATTTAATAAAATGGGAACTTTTAGTGGACTTAGAGTGGGCCCCATCTTAATTATTTTCTGTTCTACAGATAAAGGAACTTTGTTTTTTTTCCTCATCTTTTATGGAAAGAAGGGAGAACATTCAAATTTCTGTTTTATTGAATGGTTTTATATTCCATCCCTAAGCTACTAACTCTAAAATCTCTCTCTCTAGTTCAGACCTCTTCCCTGAACTCCTGACTTCTTTCTGGCTATTTCCTTTAATAATAATTACTATCTACTTGGATATTAATAAGCATTTCAAACTTTATGTGTCCAAACTGAACTGATGTTCTTCCTCGAAGTTGCCTTTCCATGATCTTCTCCATTTCAGTAAATAGCAGCTCCATCCTTCCAATTTCCCCAGGCTGTAAACCCAGCAGTTCTCTTTTCATCCTTCCTTTATCCCATACCCCACACCCAGTCCATCAACAAATGCTTTTGACTCTGTATTTAGAACCAGTCTGTTCTTACCACCTCCATGCTACCACGCTAGTCTACTAAGTCAGTGTTTTACCTCCTTCCTGAATTTGTTACCATATCTGCTGATTGGTCTTCCTGCTTCTATGGTTCTCTCAACTAGAGAGCCTCTACTGAAAACCTTCAGTTTCTTCCTGTCTCATTAAAATCTTTACAGTGGCCTATAAGGTCTTCTGTCCCTTCTCAACTTCTCTCTTATCCTCTCCTGCTGCTCTCCAGTTTTTTTGTTTGTTTGTTCGTTTTTTTACTTGCCTGACAGAGATCACAAGTAGGCAGAGAGACAGGCAGAGAGAGAGGAGGAAGCAGGTTCCCTGCTGAGCAGAGAGCCCGATGCGGGGCTCCATCCCAGGTCTGTGAGACCATGACCTGAGCCAAAGGCAGAGGCTTTAACCCACTGAGCCACCCAGGTGCCCCTGCTCTCCAGTTCTGTTACTTAGCTACAGCCAAGCTGAAGGCTAATGACTGTACTCCAGGGTGGCCAACTCCACCCACCTCAGGGCAGTGCCCTTACTCTTCCCTCTCCCTGCAATGCTTTTTGATGGTCTTTGCTCCACCTCATCAGTGAGGTAATCGTAAACACGGAGTTTAAATGTACAGTGCTTTTTTATTTACCCCCTGCCCCCTTTAGAAAGTCTGCCTTCCAGAGGGAGAGAGAGAATCCCAAGCCAGTTCCCCACTGAGTGGGCAGCCGGATGTGGGGATGGATCCCACAACCCTGATATCATGACCCCAGCCGAAATCAAGTCAGACTTCTAACCAACTGAGCACCCAGGCGTCCCTGATGTAACTTTTTTTATAAGCAGCTTCTGATTCAATAGCCTATTCACTTATTTCCACTGATGAACAATCAGTTTTCAGTTTTTATGTGACTCTAACCCAATAAACATGCTTGTGAATAAATACTAAAAAAAAAAAAAAAAAAAAAAAGTCTGCCTTCTGCCCAGGTCATGATCTCAGGGTTCCGGGATAGAGCCTCGAGTCAGCCTCCCTGCTCAGCAGCCAGTCTGCTTCTCCCTCTCCGTGATCTCTCTCTCACTCTCAAATAAATGAAGTCTTTAAAAAAATGAAAAAGGAAGTAAGCTCTGTGAGCGTAGGAAATATTTTTTATTTTGTTCGTTGCCACATCCCATGTTCAGAGGAAGACCTGGCACAGCTTTTTGGTGGTCGACACGTATTTGTGGGGTAAATGAAGTAGACATGGCAAAGTTTGAATTTTCAAAAATTATCAAGTGCAATTTTAAAATTTTGTAGTACATATCTAGATTCAGTTTCTCAGTATATGTTTGAGTTCGCCTCATAAATTATGCAAACATCAATATACATTTATCCAGCCATCTTTAAATCTTAATATTTCTATGTTTAGTGTCAAAAAAAGTTCACTAATATTTTTACTATTGCTATAGAAATAGATTGCTTAGAAATTAAGTTTTTATAAAAACAGATTTGGGTTTGGGAGATAAATTAGTGTAGTTAGAAGACTGACCTAAAAATACTATAGCATATTTGTTTTTTGCTTTAATTTTTCCTGGTCATTGATATCAATATCTAAATAAATCTTAGTCCTAAAGCATATCATTGAAAGGTTAAATCCTGTTTATTCACATATGGTTACTTTGATCTGCTGATATTAGCAGAAATTATTGAGTGATACAAGACTGCAAGAAATGACAGAGGTTTTTAATAGAAAGCCTTAAATGTGTGTGTTGGGGGAGGTGGGGAGGAGGAAGGCGGAAAATAGCAGCAAAGAGAGAACAGATTTATCAGAATGGAATAAAAGCTTTCATTATATCCCAAGTGAGTAAACAACACTAGAAAAGACCTAGAAAATAAATATTTGGAATGAAACAATGGAAAGCATATAGAGAGATATTACTATGGAGTCAGACATTCTAAATTCTTAAAGAGAAGTAAGAGAAAGAACAGAAGGAAGTGGTATTGAAGTGTAGCAATCAGTGGTCGTATAATAAATCAGCTGCATGAATTAAATAGCATCTGGTGTGCCCAAGCCTTGGTGGATGGTGCCTTGTAAAAAATCTCTCTCCCCAAGTCTGGGAAGAGTTTGGGTACTAATATGTGGAACCAATTGAAAGACAGATTTGGCTTCTAAAAGCTTATAGAAAAGTGATTATCTTGTGCACATGTTCATTAAAGACCTGGGCAAACTTTAGAGCCCAGACTGTTGCTCAGTATACTCTCCAGTGTTCCATTTAGGCCTCAGGACAACAACTAGAAAGGCCATTAGTAGGGGTTTGACTGACACTGGCTGAATGTTCAGACAGAATGACTGCTGTCTTCAGTCACAAGTACTTAGGAAGTCTTCAACCAGTTTTCATTTGTGTGGGGATAATTTGATAGTTACGCAAAGGGCAAAATTATCTGCATGCTCTTACAGAGGTTTTCCTTTTAGTCTGTCATGTAAACTGTCTTGTACAGAAGAATTAT
The DNA here is from genome assembly GCF_010015895.1 of Lontra canadensis. NCBI lineage: Eukaryota > Metazoa > Chordata > Mammalia > Carnivora > Mustelidae > Lontra > Lontra canadensis. The sequence goes on from NW_022631042.1 coordinate 14,409,480, forward strand.
GCAAATGTGTGCAAAATTCATGTGCATTCTGTTTTATAGAATGATAAGTGATTTCCTAAGATGATTCTGGTTCCTCAGTGCTCCGAAAGGTAGCTCACAGTGTGGCAGAGTTAATTTAATGATTTTTTTTGTAATGAAAATTTACATTTGCTCTCTGTAATAGCTGTATGCTACATGTTACATGTATGTACATCTACATGTATATATGTACATGTATATACATTATATTTAAATATATATCATATGTATGTTTACAGATACTGGATGGATGGATAGATACATAAAGGCAACTCTATTACAAAACATCTTTATGTCCTTCTGTTTTCTGAACTATTCATAAATTAAGCCGTGTACTTCATGACGCTTACTACTCAGTACTTGAGCATGCGTCTCCTAAGAATAGGGGCATTCTTCTACATAACCAGGAGACTGGACTATAATCAATTCTTCAATTGTTTTCTGTAACTTTTTCTCTTCTCTTTTCTCTCTATTTTTTTTTCTTTCAAATTCAAGATTCAATCTAGGCTTGTGTATTGCATTTGGTTGTGTCTCTTGATGTTTAAGTTCAAAGAGTATCCACAACACTTTTCCTTCTTTCTGTTCTTGTTTTGTTTTAACCACTTGACTTCTTTAAATAGTATGCAATACCTGTCTTGGAGAACATCCCAAAGCTGTGTCTGTCTGACTGTTTCTTTATGACTAAAATCAGGTTAAACATTTTTGCTAGGGTATGTCATGATAGGTAAGTGGTGTTGTGTACTGCTTACTGCATCACATCACGACATATATAATGTCAGCTTATTCCAATATTGATGATGCTGTTTGATTGGGTACAGATGGTGGCTGCCTGATCTCTTCACTGTAAAGGTGTATTATCCCCAGTGGACTTATTGGATAATCAGAGGGATAATACTTTTGAGACTGTGAAGATCCTATTTCTCAACAACCTCTTAATAATTTTTAGCATCTGTTGAAGATTCTTAACATGGCTCAGTTACTCCAACTGTGGGTTACAAATTGTTGATTTTCCTAATTTCATTATCTCTTCTTCCTTTTTTATCTTTTTTTTTTGGGTAAAGGAGAACTTCTGCCCCATCTCTCTGTCTCTCTCTCTCTCTCTCTTACATACTAATGGACTTCTGGAACTTTTAGATTTTTCCAACATTACTGCCATTACTTATTTTCATGTTCAGGTTGTCCCACATTGGCCAGTGGGAGCCCCTCAAGACAGCCTATACAATTATTTTAAATGATTTTGGTTTTTTGTGTCTTCTGTAGGAAATCTTTGCTTACAGAAATTTTTTTTTAATTTTATTTTTTATAAACATATATTTTTTTCCCCAGGGGTACAGGTCTGTGAATCTCCAGGTTTACACACTTCACAGCACTCACCATAGCACATACCCTACCCAATGTCCATAACCCCACCCCCCCTCTCCCAACCCCCCTCCCCCCAGCAACCCTCAGTTTGTTTTGTGAGATTAAGAGTCACTTATGGTTTGTCTCCCTCCCGATCCCATCTTGTTTCATTTATTCTTCTCCTACTCCCCTAACCCCCCACGTTGCTTCTCCACTTCCTCATATCAGGGAGATCATATGATAGTTGTCTTTCTCCGATTGACTTATTTCGCTAAGCATGATACCCTCTAGTTCCATCCACGTCGTCGCAAATGGCAAGATTTCATTTCTTTTGATGGCTGCATAGTATTCCGTTGTATATATATACACCACCTCTTCTTTATCCATTCATCTGTTGATGGACATCTAGGTTCTTTCCATAGTTTGGCTATTGTAGACATTGCTGCTATAAATATTCGGGTGCACGTGCCCCTTCGGATCACTACGTTTGTATCTTTAGGGTAAATACCCAGCAGTGCAATTGCTGGGTCATAGGGTAGTTCTATTTTCAACATTTTGAGGAACCTCCATGCTGTTTTCCAGAGTGGTTGCACCAGCTTGCATTGCCACCAACAGTGTAGGAGGGTTCCCCTTTCTCCGCATCCTCGCCAGCATCTGTCATTTCCGGACTTGTTAATTTTAGCCATTCTGACTGGTGTGAGGTGGTATCTCATTGTGGTTTTGATTTGTATTTCCCTGATGCCGAGTGATATGGAGCACTTTTTCATGTGTCTGTTGGCCATCTGGATGTCGTCTTTGCAGAAATGTCTGTTCATATCTTCTGCCCATTTCTTGATTGGATTATTTGTTCTTTGGGTGTTGAGTTTGCTAAGTTCTTTATAGATTCTGGATACTAGCCCTTTATCTGATATGTCGTTTGCAAATATCTTCTCCCATTCTGTCAGTTGTCTTTTGGTTTTGTTAACTTTTTCCTTTGCTGTGCAAAAGCTTTTGATCTTGATAAGATCCCAATAGTTCATTTTTGCCCTTGCTTCCCTTGCCTTTGGCGATGTTCCTAGGAAGATGTTGCTGCGGCTGAGGTCAAAGAGGTTGCTGCCTGTGTTCTCCTCAAGGATTTTGATGGATTCCTTTCTCACATTGAGGTCCTTCATCCATTTTGAGTCTATTTTCGTGTGTGGTGTAAGGAAATGGTCCAATTTCATTTTTCTGCATGTGGCTGTCCAATTTTCCCAACACCATTTATTGAAGAGGCTGTCTTTTTTCCATTGGACATTCCTTCCTGCTTTGTTGAAGATTAGTTGACCATAGAATTGAGGGTCTATTTCTGGGCTCTCTATTCTGTTCCATTGATCTATGTGTCTGTTTTTGTGCCAGGACCATGCTGTCTTGATGATGACAGCTTTGTAATAGAGCTTGAAGTCCGGAATTGTGATGCCACCAACTTTGGCTTTCTTTTTCAATATTCCTTTGGCTATTCGCGGTCTTTTCTGGTTCCATATAAATTTTAGGATTATTTGTTCCATTTCTTTGAAAAAAATGGATCGTACTTTGATAGGAATTGCATGAAATGTGTAGATTGCTTTAGGTAGCATAGACATTTTCACAATATTTATTCTTCCAATCCAGGAGCATGGAACATTTTTCCATTTCTTTGTGTCTTCCTCAATTTCTTTCATGAGTACTTTATAGTTTTCTGTGTATAGGTTCTTAGTCTCTTTGGTTAGGTTTATTCCTAGGTATCTTATAGTTTTGGGTGCAATTGGAAATGGGATGGACTCCTTAATTTCTCTTTCTTCTGTCTTGTTGTTGGTGTAGAGAAATGCAACTGATTTCTGTGCATTGATTTTATATCCTGACACTTTACTGAATTCCTGTACAAGTTCTAGCAGTTTTGGAGTGGAGTCTTTTGGGTTTTCCACATATAGTATCATATCATCTGCGAAGAGTGATAGTTTGACTTCTTCTTTGCCGATTTGGATGCCTTTAATTTCCTTTTGTTGTCTGATTGCTGAGGCTAGGACTTCTAGTACTATGTTGAATAGCAGTGGTGATAATGGACATCCCTGCCGCGTTCCTGACCTTAGCAGAAAAGCTTTCAGTTTTTCTCCATTGAGAATGATATTTGCGGTGGGTTTTTCATAGATGGCTTTGATAATATTGAGGTATGTGCCCTCTATCCCTACACTTTGAAGAGTTTTGATCAGGAAGGGATGCTGTACTTTGTCAAATGCTTTTTCAGCATCTATGGAGAGTATCATATGGTTCTTGTTCTTTCTTTTATTAATGTGTTGTATCACATTGATTGATTTGCAGATGTTGAACCAACCTTGCAGCCCTGGAATAAATCCCACTTGGTCGTGGTGAATAATCCTTTTAATGTACTGTTGAATCCTATTGGCTAGTATTTTGGTGAGAATTTTCGCATCTGTGTTCATCAAGGATATTGGTCTGTAGTTCTATTTTTGATGGGATCCTTGTCTGGTTTTGGGATCAAGGTGATGCTGGCCTCATAAAATGAGTTTGGAAGTTTTCCTTCCATTTCTATTTTTTGGAACAGTCTCAGGAGAATAGGAATTAGTTCTTCTTTAAATGTTTGGTAGAATTCCCCCGGGAAGCCATCTGGCCCTGGGCTTTGGTTTGTTTGGAGATTTTTGATGACTGTTTCAATCTCCTTACTGATTATGGGTCTGTTCAGGCTTTCTATTTCTTCCAGGTTCAGTTGTGGTAGTTTATATGTCTCTAGGAATGCATCCATTTCTTCCAGATTGTCAAATTTGTTGGCGTAGAGTTGCTCATAGTATGTTCTTATAATTGTCTGTATTTCTTTGGTGTTAGTTGTGATCTCTCCTCTTTCATTCATGATTTTATTGATTTGGGTCCTTTCTCTTTTCTTTTGATAAGTCTGGCCAGGGGTTTATCAATCTTATTAATTCTTTCAAAGAACCAGCTCCTAGTTTCGTTGATTTGTTCTATTGTTTTTTTGGTTTCTATTTCATTGATTTCTGCTCTGATCTTTCTGCTGGGTTTAGGGTTTCTTTCTTGTTCTTTCTCCAGCTCCGTTAGGTGTAGGATTAGGTTGTGTACCTGAGACCTTTCTTGTTTCTTGAGAAAGGCTTGTACCGCTATATATTTTCCTCTCAGGACTGCCTTTGTTGTGTCCCACAGATTTTGAACCGTTGTATTTTCATTATCATTTGTTTCCATGAATTTTTTCAATTCTTCTTTAATTTCCTGGTTGACCCATTCGTTCTTTAGAAGGATGCTGTTTAGTCTCCATGTATTTGGGTTCTTTCCAAATTTCCTCTTGTGATTGAGTTCTAGCTTCAGAGCATTGTGGTCTGAAAATATGCAGGGAATGATCCCAATATTTTGATACCGGTTGAGACCTGATTTAGGACCAAGGATGTGATCTATTCTGGAGAATGTTCCATGTGCACCAGAGAAGAATGTGTATTCTGTTGCTTTGGGATGACATGTTCTGAATATATCTGTGATGTCCATCTGGTCCAGTTTTTGATTTAAGGCCTTTATTTCCTTGTTGATCTTTTGCTTGGATGATCTGTCCATTTCAGTGAGGGGAGTGTTAAAGTCCCCTACTATTATTGTATGATTGTTGATGTGTTTCTTTGATTTTGTTATTAATTGGTTTATATAGTTGGCTGCTCCCACGTTAGGGGCATCGATATTTACAATTGTTAGATCTTCTTGTTGGACAGATCCTTTGAGTATGATATAGTGTCCTTCTTCATCTCTTTTATAGTCTTTGGTTTAAAATCTAATTGATCTGATATAAGGATTGCCACTCCTGCTTTCTTCTGATGTCCATTAGCATGGTAAATTCTTTTCCACCTGCTCACTTTAAATCTGAAGGTGTCTTCGGGTTTAAAATGAGTTTCTTGTAGCAACATATAGATGGGTTTTGTTTTTTTATCCATTCTGATACCCTGTGTCTTTTGGTTGGGGCATTTAGCCCATTAACATTCAGGGTAACTATTGAGAGATATGAATTTAGTGCCATTGTATTGCCTGTAAGGTGACTGTTATTGTATATTGTCTCTGTTCCTTTCTGATCTACTACTTTTAGGGTCTCTCTTTGCTTAGAGGACCCCTTTCAATATTTCCTGTAGAGCTGGCTTGGTGTTTACAAATTCTTTCAGTTTTTGTTTGTCCTGGAAGCTTTTAATCTCTCCTTCTATTTTCAATGATAGCCTAGCTGGATATAGTATTCTTGGCTGCATGTTTTTCTCGTTTAGTGCTCTGAATATATCATGCCAGCTCTTTCTGGCCTGCCAGGTCTCTGTGGATAAGTCTGCTGCCAATCTAATATTTTTACCATTGTATGTTACAGACTTCTTTTCCCGGGCTGCTTTCAGGATTTTCTCTTTGTCACTAAGACTTGTAAATTTTACTATTAGGTGACGGGGTGTGGACCTATTTTTACTGATTTTGAGGGGGATTCTCTGAACCTCCTGGATTTTGATGCTTGTTCCCTTTGCCATATTGGGGAAATTCTCTCCAATAATTCTCTCCAATATACCTTCTGCTCCCCTCTCTCTTTCTTCTTCTTCTGGAATCCCAATTATTCTAATGTTGTTTCGTCTTATGGTGTCACTTATCTCTCGAATTCTGCCCTCGTGGTCCAGGAGCTGTTTGTCCCTCTTTTGCTCAGCTTCTTTATTCTCTGTCATTTGGTCTTCTATATCGCTAATTCTTTCTTCTGCCTCATTTATCCTAGCAGTGAGAGCCTCCATTTTTGATTGCACCTCATTAATAGCTTTTTTTATTTCAACTTGATTAGATTTTAGTTCTTTTATTTCTCCAGAAAGGGCTTTTATATCTGCCGAGAGGGTTTCTCTAATATCTTCCATGCCTTTTTCGAGCCCGGTTAGAACCTTGGGAATCGTCATTGTGAACTCTAGATCCGACATATTACCAATATCTGTATTGATTAGGTCCCTAGCCTTTGGTACTGCCTCTTGTTCTTTTTTTTGTGGTGAATTTTTCCACCTTGTCATTTTGTCCAGATAAGAGTATATGAAGGAGCAAGTAAAATACTAAAAGGATGGCAACAACCCCAGGAAAATATGCTTTAGCCAAATCAGAAGAGATCCCAAATCGTGAGGGGGGGGTGGAATATAAAGAGGTTCAGAAAGAAAAAAAAAAAAGAAAAAAGAAATAAAAAAAGAAAACCAATAATGAAAAAATATAAAAAGGAAAAAAAATATATATATTAGATAAACTAGTTAAAAACCATTAAAAAAGAAAAGGGTAAAAGTTACAAAAATTTAGCAGAAGAAGAGAAAAAAAATTGAAAAAGAAAAAAAATTAAATTAACTGCAAGGCTAAAGAATCATGGGGAGAAAGCCATGAGTTTCGTGCTTTGCATTCTCCTCCTCTGGAATTCCCCAGCTCTCCTTGATATTGAAACTGCACTCCTCGTAAGTGAACTTCGTCCTGGCTGGGTTTCTTGTTGATCTTCTGGGGGAGGGGCCTGTTGTAGTGATTCTCAAGTGTCTTTGCCCAGGCGGAGTTGCACCGCCCTTACCACGGGGCTGGGCTGAGTAATCCGCTCGGGTTTGCTTTCGGGAGCTTTTGTTCCCTGAGCGCTTTCCGTAGAGTTCCGGAGGACGGGAATGAAGATGGCGGCCTCCCAGTCTCCGGCCCGGAGGAGCCGAGAGCCCGGGGCCCCACTCCTCAGTGCGCCCTCAGAGAACAGCGCCCAATTACTCCCGTCTGCCTGGCCTCCGGCCGCGCTCCAAGCTCACCGAGCCTGCGACCAGTTCAAGGTAAGCCCGGTTCTAATTCCTGCAAGCTCTGCGACACTCAGACACCCCAATCCTTCTGTGACCCTGCGGGACCTGAGGCCACACTGGCCCCGCGTGGGCTTCACCCCAGTTAAGCCTCTGGAGCGATGTCCCTCAGCAGAACAGACTTTTAAAAGTCCTGATTTTGTGCTCCGTTGCTCCGCCGCTTGCCGGGAGCCGGCCCCTCCCCCCGCGGTCTATCTTCCCGTCGCTTTGGATTCACTTCTCCGCCAGTCCTACCTTTCAGAAAGTGGTTGATTTTCTGTTTCTAGAATTGCTGTTCTTCTTCTCTTCGATCTCCCGTTGGATTTGTAGGTGTTTGCAATCTTTAGATAAGCTATCTAGCTGATCTCCTGCTACCTGATGTAGTCTCAGCCTGCTACTTCTCCGCCATCTTGACTCCACCTCGAGCTGCTTACAGAAATGTTTAAAAATATTCTCCTATACATTCGTATTTTTTGCACAGTGTGAGTCAGGGTTCAAAGTCATTTTCTTTTTTTCATCTTCAGTTTTGATAGCTCGTTCTCCTGGCATCATTTGTTTTCTTTTTACCGTTGGATTGCTCTGATATTTTTGTCCAAAGTCAAGTGATCATATAAGTGCAGGTCTATTTCTAGGCTCTCTTTTGTGTTCTGTTGATCTATTTGTTGACCTTTATGTTAGTGCCATACTGTTTTCATTACTGAAGCCTTTATAGAAAATCTTTATGTTAGGCAGTGTGAGTCTTCCAGTTTTGTTCTTTTTTCTCAAAATTGCTTTGGATATTCTCATTTCTTTGCATTTGTATATATGTATTTTAGAATCTGCTTGTCAATTTCTACCAAAAAAACTTGATAGGATTATTATTGGGATTGAGTTGTATCTATAGATTGATTTGGGGGAACGAAATATTAATACTATGAGTTCTTCTACTTCATAAACATTATATATCTCTCCATTTATTTTCATCTCTGTTTTCTAAGCAGAAATTTTCAGTGTTGAGATCTTGCATATATTTTGTTAAATTTATTTTAATGTTTTTGATGCAATTTTAAATAGTCTTTTTTCGGTCTGTATTGTTTTTAAAGGTTTATTTATTTAATTTTGAGAGAAAGAGAAAGTGCATGCAGAGGGAGGGGCAGAAGGAGACAAGCAGACTCCCCACTCAGTGGGGAGCCTGATGCAGGGCTCAGTCCTAGGACCCTAAGATCATGACCAGAGTCTAAATCAAGAGTCAAATGCTTACCTGACTGAGCCACCCAGGTGCCCCATGTCTGTCTGTCTTTAATTTCTTCCCACTTTCACTGTCCGGAATGAAGGGACTGGTAAGTAGGTGAATCCCAAAATTTTAAGCAAACTTTTGCTTTAAAAAAAAATGAAAAGCAAAAATAATCTTGTTGCAGCTTAATATATGTCATTACAGATGTCTGCGTATACTTTTCTCTGCTTGGGCAGCAGGGTGTGGAAGAGTGGGAAGAAGCCAAAGCTTCCGAGAAGGTAACCTTTGAGTTAAGGCTTACAGGTTGAGTAAGCCATAGAGATAAGGAGAGTAGCACTCCAGGTAGAGAGAAAAGTACAAGTAGAGCTTCCAGAGAATTTGATTCCTTTAGGGAAGTGCTTACAATTTCTTGCGTGAAGTGGTTCTGAAGAGGGAGGCAGAAGTAGACCATGTGTTAGGTTAGGCAACATTAAAGAGTTTCAGGTGTGTCTACCTGAAGGTCCCAGGAAACTTTAATAAATGATCATATCTCAAATTTGCTTCTCTAAAAAATTTACAGGTGTCTGATGAGATTTCTTTTTTTTTTAGATTATCAATAAATTTCTTTATCTTGTGTGCCTTGTCTTTCTTTGCCCATTCTTCCGGTTGAATTTTAAGGTTTTCATTATGTCTTTAATCACCTTTAAGTTTCACTTTCTAATGTAATATAGGAAAGCCTTTGATTTTTATGTATTCATATGTTTCTCTTTGTAGATGTTCTTTTAAATTCTTCATCGTAAAAAAATTTATTTACCTGCAGTTTCTTCTACTGCATAACCCATTCAAATGGTTTTGTTTCGTTAACTTTTAAAAAATTTATTATTTTTTTAAAAGATTTTTAAGTTTATTTATTTGACAGAAAGAGAGGTAGCTTTGATAGAGAGAGAGGTAGTGAGAGCAGGAACACAGGCAGGGATAGTGGGAGAGGGAGAAGCAGGCTTCTCGGTGAGCAGGGAGCCTGATGTGGGGCTGAATCCCAGGACTCCTGGGACCATGACCAGAGCCAAGGCAGACACTTAATGACTGAGCCACCCAGGTGCCCCTTGTTTTGTTAACTTTTAAATGGAACCTTCAGTATATTTCGATGTATAGATTTCTTTCTCCATGAGCCAGAATGACTATTTAATAGTTTCTTTCTTTTGTAACTGAATTTAGCTGGCATTTTTATCATCTGTAAATATTTTTTGCAGAAAAGCTTAAAAGTACAGGTCAGATGGCTTATAGGTAATAAGTTTTCCTTGATCATTAGTGGGTTTTTTTTTAATTGAACTAATACTTGGTAGTTAGTTAATTTCCTTTCACAGTTAAAATTTCTGACTTCTGATAAATCAGCATTGTGGCCTCTCTGTCCACTTGTGTGGCCCATGAAGATTGGCACACACTCCTCTTCTGTCTGTCTGTTGTTTCTTGTCTCCGCGCGCTGATTATACTTGCCACTTTTTTCCTTCAGTCTGCAGTTGTTTTTCTTATATCACTAGTATGTTTCCCTATATCTCTTTCAAAACCTGGAGAATAAGAGACTTGAAAGGGCCTCGCTTTAAAGAAAGTGGAAGACAGCAGGTCAATATGGAGATGAGTCCCACAAAATTTGAAATCATGCCAGTCCCCCCAAATTGAAAACCAGTCAAAATTTACATAATTTCAAAGCTTTTTGGCCCACATGAATCATAAGTTGTGTTCATGCATGCTTTTGAAATGCAAAGAAACCGAAATACCTGCCTCCTTATTAGGTTTAGTTTTTATTTATATGAGTTTTGATTAATTTATGTGATGTTTCAGAAATACATTTGAATATGGGAGTCTTACTCATGGGAGCTGTTGTGAGGTTTAAATGACTCTATTGTAAATTAAGTACCCCGTAATATGCCCAACTCAGTTTGCACTAACAAAATTACTCATTTTGCTATTAGGTTAATATGTGGTATATATAGTATTATATACATGGTCATAGGTGGGATTAGTTAATACTTGTGTTCTTTGTTCTTGTGTGTTTTTGGACAGTTAATGTCAGGATTATGCTAGTTTTATTTAGTAATATGATAGCTTTTTTTTTATGTTCTAGGGTAGTTTACAAGATTTTATCTTTTTTTTTTCCCTCAAATTTTGAAATACTGAGCAAACTGTCTTGCTGTAGTTCCTTTGCTAGGTAATTCTTTGTCAACTGTTTTACTTTTCTTTTTAGGATGGTTCATTCTAACCAGGCCATCATCTTCTTGATATATCAAGAATACTAAAATATTTCCAGAGTATTACTTTTATGATGCTCAAATGTAATTAGTGTTAAGTATCATTTGTAGCTTGAAAAATAACCTCTCCTATAGTGGTACATTTATTTCTTTCTTAATCTCTCTCTCCCCAGTCTAGGTTTACCTATTTGCCTATTTCTTGGGTTTAATTTATATATTTTAAATCTGTGGAAATGTTCATCCATGTACAAAAATAGAGAGTTGAGTATAATGAATCACATTGTACCCATTCCCCAGCTTGAAACATTTACCATTCTCCTTTAGGACTTATTTATTAATCGTACTTACTGTTTTTTCTTTTTTGATATTTTTCCCTATAAGATACATGTAGTTTTTGTAGTCTTAAAATTTAAGTGCCTATTTTTAAAATTTTATTGCTTACTTAAAAAGTAATTAAGGTACTTTAAGAAGTGAATTTGATGATAAGCACAACTTTGACAGCTTTCCACTGCTTTTACTGTCATTTAAAAAAAATTATACAACCCAATTTATTTATTTATTTATTTATTTATTTATTTTTTTCAGAGTAAGATGTTTTACTTTCATTGAATCTACTTCTCATCCTGAGAGGAGAAAATGGATATTTGCATTGAACATCAGAGAGTTTGGCATGTTCTTACCTAAATGCTTCATTAGTTGGACATTTTCAGAATTAATTTTTTTTAAGATTTATTTATTTATTTGAGACAGAGAGAGAGAGAGAATAGACATGCACAGGCAGGCAGGTGAGAAGGACAGAGGGAGAGAGAGAATCTCAAGCAGACTCCATGCCAAGTGTGGAGCCCGACCTGGGACTTGATCCTAGGAACCTGAGATAGGTCCTGACCCAAAATTAAGAGTCAGATGTTTAACCAGCTGAGCTACCCAGATGCCCCTTCAGAATTCTTTTATAAACAACTCTCTAAACATTTTCCTAAGGTCTTGGTGTTGTTTTTTAAATATTAAAAATTTTTAAATATGTTTACTTTAGTATTTTAGAAAATAGTGCTCTGATTGTGTTGTTTTTTTCTATGTACAGTTCCTAATTACAAGACTTATTGAATTAGATTTTATTTAGCAATATAGTTTTATGCTAAATTTTATAAGCATAACATATCATATCCTCAAAAAAGCATATTGTCTGTGATTGAGGGGTTAAATAATTATCAGTCTTTAAAAAATTATGTATTCAAATAATCTGCATCCATATGTATGTCTTTAAAATACCAAATAGAGTTTTTTTAGAAAAGTAAACTGTCAACACTTCCATTTCATTTTCTAAGCTTTTACATTTTCTTCAATTTTAAGATGGGCTTTTTTCCTCTGTTCTTTCTGGTAGGGGATACATTATTGATACTGAGTGGTAAATCTTAAATCTGATTACAAATGTATTATACTTCTCAACTTTTAGAAATCCAAATATTAGCTATACTGGCGAAGTTGAGAGGATATATGTCAGAATCTATATACTTCTTAAGAACCTTTTGCTGAACTTTCCCTGCTTTTTAGTGGTTATAAATTAATAATCATACTTAAATACTTGTAGGTCAGATTTTTAAAAAAGCGAATGTACTGTATTACCATTACAGAGTCAAGTTCAGTGATTCTAGCTTTGTTTTGAGCCTGATAACTGTGGTCCTCTTAATAATTTACTTTCAGTAAATTATTGATAACTGCATGTAAGTTCACAAATCAGTGCGATACATTACGTTAATAAAAGAAGAATGAAAACCATATGATCCTCTCAATAGGTACAGAAAAAGCATTTGACAAAATATATCATCCTTTCTTGATAAAAACTCTCCACCATGTAGAGATAGAGGGAACATACCTCAGCATCATGAAAGCTGTGTATATGAAAGACTCACAGCAAATATCATCCTCAGTGGGGAAATCTGAGAGCTTTTCTCCTGGGGTCAGGAACAGGACAGGGATGTCCGTTCTCACCACTGTTGTTTATCATGTGAGTTGTTAAAGATATATTGGAAAAATACTGGAGTGAAAGTACAACTTTCTATAATTCTCTTTTGCTTTTGGAATGTCACCACTTGCCCATGATACGTAAGATATGGTAATATTTAAAGGTGACTATCTCTAAGGTGGTATCTGAATGGTATCTCTAGGAGTTCTCAAAGAGCAGTGCTTTTGTGGGTCATCAGGAGACATCCAGACACCCACTTCCCCAAAAGTTTCTTAGTGGCATCACACTGACTTTGTTAATGTTATAGTCCAGCCCTCTTGTTGCCGGAGAAACCTGTTTTGTCTCCATCTGTTGCCAGAGTCCCGTGGAGAGTGACTCTGCCTCATGTGGGTCAACTCACATCCCCAAATCTTCAGTGAACATTCAGTGTAGACTGAATGACTATCTCAAGCTGAACAATCTCTTGTTTCTCTACCTACACTGTGACTTTTTTTTTTCGAAGATTTTATTTATTTGAGAGAGAGACAGTGAGAGAAAGCATGAGAGGGGAAGTCAGAGGAAGAAGCGGACTTCCCTTGGAGCTGGGAGCCCAATGTGGGACTCGATCCCGAGACTCCGGGATCATGACCTGAGCCGAAGGCAGTTGCTTAACCAACTGAGCCACCCAGGTGCCCTACACTGTGACATTTTAATAAGAAACAGAGTAACACGGAGGACATTAGGAGAAGGAAAGGAAAAGTGAATTGGGGGAAATTGGAGGGGGAGATAAACCATGAGAGACTGTGGACTCTGAGAAATAAACTGAGGGTTTTGGAAGGCAGGGGGTCCTGGGGAATGGGTGAGCCTGGTGGTGGATATTAAGGAGGGCATGTGTTGCATGGATTAGAAAAGAAAAAAAAAAACAAACAGAATTTTAGGATGGTAGGAGGCATGCCAGGAATTATTAAATTGTTCAGTGACAAAAGGCACTGATGATACCCTTGCGCCGTCATATCAGTCATAGGAATAATCTGGCCTGCGGACTGGAGATACTTAAAATCCAACGAGCAAGGTGCTCCCCCTTGAAGATGCCAGCCTAGACACAGCTTCTATTTGCTGTGACACTCCTGTTCCTGTGCTTTCTGAACTGACCCATCCCCTTTCTGATGGGCATATTTCCTCCTCTGCTCTTGAGAGCTGAATGCATGCCCTGTCAGTGTTCTCCTATCTTGTCTTGCAAACCATTTTGCTCCTTCAGGGACACCGTATATCTACTCTGATTCATTGTGTGTGATTTTAGAGTTGAACTCTCAGAGAGCAGTCTTTTTTTTTTTTTTTTTTTCATAGTAACAGTATTCATTGTTTTTTGCACCACACCCAGTGCTCCATGCAATCCGTGCCCTCTCCAATACCCACCACCTGGTTCCCCCAACCTCCCACCCCCTGCCCCTTCAAACCCCTCAGATTGTTTTTCAGTGTCCGTAGTCTCTCATGGTTCACCTCCCCTTCCAATTGCCCTCAGAGAGTAGTCTTAACTATAATTGTTTCACACATCTCCCCTCTGCTCCCCCATTGTAGCCCTGATGATATGGGAAGATCTGTAAAAAGCCTTGCAGACCTTCATACATGCACATACATTGTTTTCTTTTTCTTTTTTAAGTATTTCACTCAGTAGTCAAATTAATAGGGATCTACTGGCAAAATTTGACTCTGACCGAGGAGTTAATTTTTATTTGTACCAAACAATAGGGTGATGTTATTTAAATGCTTTATAGAGTTTTTATTTAATCCTTTGCAATAACTGATTTTTGCCCCCAGATTTCTCTATCCAGTAATCTGTATTTCTCTCTATCCAGTAATATCCTGTTGTTTCAGCTGCTGATTTGAATGTGATAGATAGGTATTTTAAAACTCAATCCAATATTCATCTATTTTGTTTCTTAAATTCCACATATGAGTGAAATCATATGGTATTTGTCTTTCTCTGACTGACTGACTTTGCTCATCATAATGCCCTATCGCTCCATTCTGCAAATGGCAAGATCTCATTCTTTTTGATGGCTGTGGAGAACAAACTGAGGGCTGCCTGTGGGCGTTGGGCTAGCTGGGTGATGGGCATTAAGGAGGGCACTTGTGATAAGCACTGCGTGTTATAAGTGATGAATCACCGAATTCTACTCCTGAAACCAATATTACACTGTATGTTAACTAACTAAAATTTAAATAAAAGCCTGAAACAAAATAAAAGATAATAAAATTCAATCCAGTAGCCTAATTTTTAGAAACATTTTTCTAGACATTGTATTTAGTTTGAAGTATATATGGCATAAAGTAAGCCAAGACTTTTTTGAAATGTGGACATAGTGGTAGTGGGCAATTTGTCAAAAAAAGTTGGTTTGATCTTGGGTTTGATCTTAGTGCTTTGATGCTCAGGTTCTCCAGCTCAGGAAGCAGGAGTGTTGTCCAAAGGTGTCAACTCCTTAAACTTGTCCCCTGCTAGTCTTTCTGAAGCCACTTTTATCAGAGTTCTGCCTGGCTTTTACTTTCCAGGGTAGAATCAACAACATGAAGTATAGGACAATGAATTGTACTTTTTTCTTTGTTTAGAACATGTTATCTACAAACAACTTTGGAATTTTAAAAAAATATAAGCAGCCTCATTGAAGCAAACATTAAGTAGAAATTTTTATTTTAGGAGAGGTTAATAATTGATTGCATTTGACATGTAGGTTATCGAGCTCTTCTTTGACATGGCAGAACTTTGCTCATCTCATACTGATATCCTTAAAATATGAAGGTAGTTTTATGTTTTCTGATACTTCAAATTAGCTGTGGCTTCCTTTCCACCTCCTCTCTTTCTGTGTATATTTATTTTCTAAAGACTCTATGTCTCTTATACTAGCAAGGCGTGTTAGGTTACCTCCTCAGTATTCCTATTTCCCAGTTCTAGTTGTTTCATCTTGGAACCTTTAGGCTCTAGACAGGATTTTATCACAGTAAACTAGGTCTTATCCCATGTGGGCCTTGCAAGAGGCTAGCTAGCTTGGGCTGTTCCCTGCTCCCAAAGAAACCCAGTCCTAGGATAGAGTGGGCATAGCTGAGGTAGTCCTGTCTTTAGGGACTCTTAAATTCGGTACCTGCATCCCCAAGTCCATTTAAACACCCGCTGATGTACCTCCTATTTCCTTCTAGTAATCTGGAAGGAGGCTGAGTGACGGGGAGGAAAGAAGTAGAAGACCTCAGTTTTAATCCTAAAATATATCTTAAAATATCTCTTAGGTGGGCACGTCCCTATAATCCACAGAGGCCTCAGATTCTTCCTTCTTTTTTTTTTAATCTTTAAGCGTACGTTTGTTTTATAGACAAAAATAACTTTAATAACAAACATGAAGAAAGCTTTGAAACAATATGATGAGTCTTCAGGTGTTAATGCATCTTCTTGCCTTTAAAACAAGAGAGTGGAACTAGATTAGAGTGAAAAACTCAAATGCCTCCAGGCTAGGTCAAAACTGAGGCCAAGTGGAAAGGGCATCTTACCGCCTCTAAGGAGGTCAGCAGCTTCTTGGCCTTATTGTCATGGTAAGGAAATGCAGGCCTAGTGGTTCTATGTTTAACTTTTCAAGAAAAGCTAGAAATCTGGATTTTTACATGAAAATTCATTATTTAAAATGTCCGCAATTAGTTCAAAATCTTGAGCAACACTGTGCAAGACCAAGCAAAACATGTCTGTAAGGCAACTCTGCTCCCTAGGCCTTTGGTTAAGATGATGGCTAAAGTCTGTCTGAAAGAAATGGTTTTAGTGTCTGTTATTCTGACACTCTCTTCAAGGAGAACATACAGTGTCCTGGCTGTTGCCAGAAGTAGTGCAGAGAAGGAGGCTGGGTAGTTCGGTTGAAAGATGTGGTTTGATGCCACCAGTGGGTGCCCAGAGGCTCTCTCTCCTCCTCTAGGAAGGTACAAGAAACTGTGGGACTCCTATATGACGCTAGCGGTGGTAGCCAGTGCCCAGAGAAGCTCCTCTTTACCATCTAATAGTATCAATTCTGTGCTGAAGCCCATGGAGTTGAAGTTGTGGCTCAGCTTTGCACCCAGCCTGGGGATGGGTGCCGTGGCAGAATCCTGGAGATGTAAGCAATTCCTCTTGGAAACAGAAAGGATCCGAGTTCTTTTTGTTTTGTTTTGTTTTTTTCCACGTGGGAAGGATGTCATCATTTAAGAAGCTACCAACATAGGTGGGACAGAATTCTTCTCCAATTCTGGTAGTATGGAATTAAGGAAAGAGAATTAAGTCAAAGAGCAGCATGTTGATGCTGTAAGCACTGCTGAAGTGGCCCCAGGGAGCCAACATACGGTCTGTCCCTAACCTGTGGTGTCCCTAGAACAACCAGTGGAGAAATTAGAATGAATCATAGGTTCTTGCCAGTCATACAATCAGAGCATGCATTGGAAAAGTGAATATTCATCAATTAGCCTATTTTTGCTAATCCAACAACTCTAAATCTCACCTGGGTCTCCTTTGTGAAGCTAACGAAAGCAGTAATCCCTCTTTCTAGAAAAATGCCCGTAGTAAAGTATGGTTTCTGTTGGGACAATTCACCTTTGCCATCTTCATGTGAAAGCATCAATAGACCGGAAGAATGGGTGTGGTGGTGTTCCAATAAAGCCCGGTATTCAAAAACAGGCAGCAGGCCATATTTGACCTTCAGGCTACAGTTTGTCAACCCTGGGTTTAGAACATTGATAGCTGTGCTAGATTGGAGTATTAATCAGCAAATATGCATTTACATTCTCCTGCTCTTTGAGTGGAGTATACATGCTAGCTCTGCTGCCCTTGGACATGGCTTGAGGTATACTTTGGCTAGTAGACTATGAACAGACAGCATGTATACAGAAATTTTAAATGTATTTACATGATCTAGCTTGTTTCCTGTGCTCTTGCCGTGAAAAGAACATGACCCACACAGTCCTGGTCCAAGGAGGAAGACGAAGATCAGACCTAGATCCAACACACAGTTTGAAGCCAAGTTCACCTGCCTCCAGAAGCAGTTTCCCAGCTGAGCCCCCACTAGAACAGCTGAACTTCAGGCAACCTATAGACCCGTGTGCTTGAGAATGAGGGTAGATTGTGTTAAGCCACCGAATTTTGGGGAGGTGTCAATATAGCGTGATTGTAGAAGTAGCTGGCTAATATTATAGTTATTCATCTAGAGAGGAAGACATGAATCTCATTTTTAATAACTGAAGCAACAAAAGGAGATTCTTATCTCCTCACACAAATCCCAGAAAATGATAAGGAGATGTTTTTCCTTTTTAAGAATAATTCTCCACCCTACTCCTCCTCCCCCATACTTTCCCCATGGTTGGATTAAATCTTGAATTACAGATTTAGGTTCTGGTGCATACAGCTAATCAATGCTTAACACCATCTTTAGAGAGGCTTAGTTTTCCTTAAGCCAACCCCAGAGAAGTTCTCGGTACCAAGAACTGAATGTTTAATACTTCCAAAATTATATCTGGAAGACTGTCTGAGCTCTTCCTTAGGGGGGAAAAATAGTTGTAGTCTCTTCAGAGAATGTTGAAAGCTGACTCTGTGCTAATTTTTGTGATAGATGGTAGAATTAACTTAGTTGACCAGTTGTATTGTTTCTGCTGTGTGCCCTATATTGTGGTAGTCCACGGGGCACAGGAGTGTGCAAATCAAATTCAAGGCCTTCATGGAGCATAGTGACTAGCAGGAGAAACAGGCAAATAAATGGATAATTAGGGCACACTGTGGTAAGCAGTAGCAGAAGTGGCATATCCACAGTCCTAGGGGAACTTGGAGGAGATGTACTTGACCTTGCCTGGAGATTAGAATCTGGGGAGCATTTCAGTGAAGTCTTCCTAAAGGAATTCACACTTGAATCTTTGGGGATTCAAACAGTGTTAGCATGAAGTCCTATGACCATAGAGTAGAAAGGTATCCTTTTCTATACATTAAAAGGAAATATCCTTTTAATGTATACATTAAAAGGAAGCTCTCTCCCTTTCAGGATTTCCCTCTGTCCTAAATCTGATAGGAAGCTGCTCACAACAGTCTGCTTTGGGTAACTATTGTTGAAGGTATGCAAGTATCTGTAAATTCTAGCTAGTCAGCAGTTGTGTGCATGCCCCTGAAAAATAGTGTAATGATTCTCATTTCTCAGGGCAGGTGTATGTCATTGTATGATGTCAGGTTTTAGTTTGAAATAGCCTCAGATTTCTAGGGTAGGTGTTTTTGCTTCGTTATCATTTTTTATTCATGAGGAGTGGGTTCAGGGAAGGAGGACTGGATGAGATTGAGAAAATGATCTAATTACCTTAGAAGTGATTTCTTCCTAGATACAGTCCTGAGTTTCCATTGTGAATTTATTGGATTGTCTATACAGTTTAGTAGACCAAAAATTTAAATTAATTTTTAAATATACTTGCTAATAGATTATTAGATTGACTTAAAAACTACTTGGATTGCTTTTTCTTATGTAGAATGCATGGCTACAAAAATATGTCTGTATTTATCCAGGTTGAAATTTAGAGATCAACTGCGGTATCTTTTTGAACTTTGAAATGTGTGTTTCACCTCAGAAAACACAGTTACATTCCTTTTTACTTATTGTTCCAAAATTAACTCTTAGAAGCCTGGCAGATAAATTTAGTGTTTTGAGAGCTTTGTTTTAAGAGCAACTGTACTGGGGAATATACCACTGGTATTCCTTCCCCTAGAATGGTAATGATCTCATTGAGAAATAAATTGTATAGAAATGCTTTCAATTTTTGGAAATTTGTATTTTATTTTACAAAGCACTGAATTGGACTCCTATTGAGCTTTTCAAAATGTCTAAGGTGATGTTATCTACTGTCACCCAGATGTGTTGAGAAGGGAGGGAAGAGCCTTATAGAGTCCTGGGACATCTGTCCAGGACTATAACAATTTTACATTTTAATATAATCCTTCCTACTGTAAATACAATATGTGCAAAATAGGGAATCTGAAAATATGGAAAAAGTAAAAGTGCGGGGGATCTGATATCAGGCGAAGATAATCAGTACTAAGATTTGGTATGTTTCATAGATACATTCTTGTAAAAATTTGGTTTTATTTTTATGAAGTTGTGAACATACTCTGTGTTTCATTTAATATTTAGATTTTAGTCAAGTTACTATTAAAACAAACATTTTTCTAAGTTACACATACTTTCTAAGTATTTATTTTAATCACTACTGTGGCTGTACTATGATTTATCTAATCCCTTGTTAGATATTTAGATTGTTTTCTAGTTGGAACTGTTATAGACGTATAATGATAAAGTCTCCTTATCATGTAGAGATATCATGTAGAGACATGTAGACAATATATGTGTACATACATAGGCGTACAGCATTTTGAATATTCACAAATCAATACACTGCTGAAGCCACTACCTACATCAGTAGATTATAACTAAGTGGGCAGAGCCATGTAGCACTACTCAGGCCAAGAAGTGGAATTTGACCAAACTTGTGAGCTCTAGTTGCTATTCCCTCCCTCTTGCTCGAAGATAATCATTAAGCCAACCTCTAATGACATAGATTTGAACATTCTCTTCTTTATCCGGCCATTGCCAGTCACTGGCAAAAGCAAAGAGAACTAGTGCATTCTTCCTGGATCTGGACAAGAGTGGCACATGAGGGATGCCTGGGTGGCTCAGTTGGTTAAGCAGCTGCCTTTGGCTCAGGTCATGATCCCAGGGTCCTGGGATCGAGTCCCTCATTGGGTTCCTTGCTCAGCGGGGAGCCTGTTTCTCTCTCTGCCTCTGTCTGCCACTCTGCCTGCTTGTGTTCTCCTTATTTCCTCTCTCTCTCTCTCTCTCTCTCTGACAAATAAATAAATAAGATCTTAAAAAAAAAAAAAAAGAGTGGCACATGAATTTCCACTTGCATTCCATTGGCCAAAGAAAGGCACACGAGGTCAGTAGAGCCTGGGGTATAGAATCTCCGATGGGGAGAGGTACTATAGGAGGGAAGCAGGAATGTTTGGCAAACAGTAATGCCATCTACCATACTGTTTCATGACTTCGCATCATTCATGAAGAGATCAGACCACTTAGGTGACTAATCTTTTAGTTGTATTGTAGAAGCACATCTTGGTCTTGGAGAAGGGGGTTCCTGGATCTCTAGATAGAGCTGTAACTTGTGTAATTAGCACAGAGGTGTTTGGAGAATGCTGAACTTTAGGGGTGAGTATACTTCTTTTCCAAGAAGAGACCTGGAAACATGCTTATTCATTATGAGGTGATGAGGAAATGCTAAAGTCAGTTTATTAGATACTTTCTTTGGTGGAAAGCAATTCCTCTTTAGGAAACACATTTTTCCTGTCTTGTTTACACATTCTGGTTACGAACTCTCTGGGGAGCTTTCAGGAAATGGATTCCTGGTTCAGGAGTAATGACAACAGTTGGAAAGGTTTTCTCCAGGGCCCAGCAAAGGAACCAGCCTTCAGGTTATCACTGAGACCCTTCTTGATGTGGTTGGCATCCTGTCTTCTGTCTTTAATTCCGTAAATTGCATTCTTTATTTCATTCATTTCTGAATGAAATAAAGCTCTTTTGTAATATTGATAACATCAAGAATTGCTTCTCATTTCACTTTCTCTTCATGTCTTCATCAGAACAAATGTCTTCAGTTAAGACACTGTTTCTCAGAGAAACAGTTGCCCAGTGGTGGGGGTGGCATGGTCGTCTTAGGTGAGCTCTGATTTAACACAAAACTCTCTTCTCTCTAGGGATGGTGAAGTTGGAGAAAGGCTCCTTTAACCCTCCTCCAGGATGAACCCCCTGCAAGAAGACATGGAGAACGTTCTCACAGGGAGCCAGAGCTCTCACGCTTCTTTGCGCGATGTTCATTCCATCAACCCCACACACCTCATGGCCAGGATCGAGTCTTATGAAGGAAGGGAAAAGAAAGGGATATCTGATGTCAGGAGGACTTTCTGTTTGTTTGTCACCTTTGACCTCTTATTTGTAACATTACTCTGGATAATAGAGTTAAATGTAAGTGGCTTTCCCCATGACTCTACATAAGATTTGTTTCCAGACACAAGAAACAATTTTCTTATTTCTCTCATCATTTCTTTCTTATTTAGTGAATACTGTCCTTTTTCCAGAGGGAGTAATATTGCTCTTTTCCAGCTGATTTTGACTTTTCTTGTTCTGTACTGTCATGTTTTAAAGCAGAGCTCATTCATTTAAAACTCACTTTGGAAGTTGAATTCACGGTATTTTGCTCTACATCAGGAGTTAGCAAACTATAGCCTGGGGCCCAAATTCAGCTGGCCTGTTTTTTTTTTTTTTTTTTTTTTTAAAGATTTTATTTATTTATTTGACAGAGATTACAAGTAGGCAGAGAGGCAGGCAGAGAAAGAGGAGGAAGCAGGTTCCCTGCTGAGCAGAGAGCCCGATGTGGGGCTTGATCCCAGGACTCTGAGATCATGACCTGAGCTGAAGGTAGAGGCTTTAACCCACTGAGCCACCCCGGCGCCCCATAGCTGGCCTGTTTTTATAAAGTTTTATTGGAACACAGCCCTGTCCTTACTGTTTGCCTATTGTTTATGGCTGGCTTTTGTGCTAAGTGGTTGAGTTGAATATTGGGCCACAAAGGCAAAAGTATTTATTTCCTGGCCCTTTTCTTGCCTCTGGAATATATTTTAGAAGTTACATCTACTTTTCTAATCCCCATGTTTAAGATTTTCCATACATTAATCTTTATTTTTTCACAAAGATATTATTAATATTTTATTGAAAAATGTTCTAGAACAATTCGGAGGTTTGTCCCCTTCTCCTCAAGTCTTTGCAGTTACATTGCCAAATAAAATTATCTAGACCAGTAAGTACTGTCCAATGGCAATATAATGTAAGCCTCATAGATGATTAAGTTCTCTAGTTGCTATATTAATAAATGTAAAAATAAACAGATAAAATACATTTTAATAATATATTTTATTTAACCCAATATGTCTGTTTCCCCCCAAAGCCTTGGCTCTGTTTACATTCCTTACCAACAAATAGGTAACTCTTCCAGAATGCTTCCCTCACAGGGAAGAATTGTTTAAAATCAAACAAGCCAGTGATAGGACACAGTAATTTAGAGTATCTCTTTTTATTATTTGTTCCACATGTATACATTAAAGACAATATTTAAATTAATGTATTTTTCAAAGGAGTAACATGTTTTCCAAAATTGAAAACTAGTTTCGAATCTAATCCATCATTTAACAGGAAAGCACAGTAGCAGTTTTCAGGGAGCTCACGTAAAAGTTATTTTAATAACAGCACAAAATCAAAGTATTTATTGATTTACCACTAATATCCCTCCCTGCTTTTAAGTGATGCAAATCATGGGGGTAGAACTGTGGTGGGGTTCATGGATCACACTCTCACTTCCCCCCTTTCTTACTGCTTCAACGAAATTGAAATGGAAGTGAAGTGGACTGCACACTGTTCTGTACATCAGAGGGGGTCAGTGTTCATCTGTGTGCAACATGTTATAAATGAAAAATCACCAGACCTAGTAATTAAGAAATAAAAATTTCTGTTAAATTTTTTATTGAAATATAATGAACAGTGTTATCACAGTTTCAGGTATACAACATGAGTCAACATTTCTCTGCATTACTCAGGGCCTGTAATCAGTGTGGTCATCATCTGTCTCCAAGGAACCTTACTGCTATCTTGCTGACTGTATTTCCTGTGCTGTACTTTTTATCTCTGTGATTTACTTACTTGTCACTGGAAGTTTATACCTCTTAATCCCCTCTATCTGTTTCACTCATCACCCTACCCAACTTCTCCTCTGGCAACCATCAGTTTGTTCTCTGTATTTAAGAGTCTGCTTTTTGGTTGTCTCTTTTTACTTTTTGAAGATTTTATTTATTTATTTGAAAGAGAGAGACATAGAGAAAGAAGGAGCACAAGCAGGGGGAGTGGGAGACAGAGAAGCAGGCCTCCTGTGGAGCAGGGAGCCCAATGTGGGGCTCGATCCCAGGACTCTGGGATCATGACCTGAGCTGAAGGCAAAGGCTTAATGACTAAGCCATCCAGGCACCCCTGTTTGTCTCTTTTTTGGTTTGTTCATTTGTCTTATTTCTTAAATTTCACATATGAGTGAGATCACTTAGTATTTGTCTTTCTCGGAGTGACTTAATTTCACTTAGCATATAATAACCTCTAGGTTCATCCATATTGTTGCAGATGGCAGGATCACATTCTTTTTTATGGCTAATACTCTGTGCGTGCGCGTGTGTGTGTGTATATATAACATATCCATTCATCTGCTGATAGACATATCCATATCTTGGCTATTGTACAATGCTGCAGTAAACACAGGAACATATATATCTTTTCAAATTGCCCCAGTTGTAAAATAAAAAGATCATACAAGACTGTTTGATCTTAGGGTGCCTGGGTGGCTCAGTGGGTTAAGACTCTGCCTTCGGCTCAGGTAATGATCTCAGGGTCCTGGGATCACGCCCCATGTTGGGCTCTCTGCTCAAGGGGGAGCCTCCTTTCCCCCCTACCCCGCCTCCTTGTGATCTCTCTCTCTGTCAAATAAAATCTTAAAAAAAAAAAGAATATATGATCTTTAGGATAGCACATCTTGTCTTAGCAAGCTTTTATTTTTTTATTTTTAAATTTTTTTTAAACATTCAATTTCTAGTTCTGTTTTAGTTGTCAGTCCTGACCTGGGTTTTTCACTACATACCCTCCCTTTACTTTTGTGGTCTGTCTGTAAATCTCTAATCACTCAAATACATTGTTCTTTTTTCATATCTATACATTTACTGAGTCCCAGGGCATAGGCTTCAGATTCAGGTATGGCAAGTTCCACAGAAAAATCATATGAGAGTTGAAGTTTAGCTGAGGAGATAGAACGCATATACTGACTTGTGGCATTGGTCTTGAAAAGAGAAAAGAAATCGCACAAACGTTGTTTAGGTCTTCAGAAGAGCAATGGAACCCAGCTGTACTATGCAATTATAACCGTAACCAAAATATTTTGTCTTCATATGTGACTTCCACATTAGCTGATTTTCCTCCTTGCTTCAAGGAAACAAGATGCCGAGGCCAAAAATGAAGACGCATCCTTGATTAATTTGGGTGTTTGTTTTGTATTTCTCACACTCCATATCCAGTTGAAAAGTAAGCCCTGTCAGATCTGTCTGCTAAATGTATCCAAAATGTGACCTCGCCTCTCCATTTCTACAGTTGCCCCCTCAACCCAGCCGGTGCTATTGCTCCTCCAAGCTACTGTACCAGAGGCCCAACTGGTTTGCCTGCTTCCACCCTTGCCCTCCTAGTACCCATTCTCCTCACAGAAGCCAGAGGAATATTTCTTTATTTCTTCATTTTAAAGATTTTATTTATTTATTTAACAGAGAGAGACACACAGCAAGAGAGGGAACACAAGCAGGGGGAGTGGGAGAGGGAGAAGTAGGCTTCCCACTGAGCAGGGATCCCTATGTCTGGCTTGATCCTAGGACCCTGGGATCATGACCTGAGCCAAAGGCAGACACGTAATGAATGAGCAACCCTGGTGCCCTCTAGAGGGACTTTTAAAAGTAAAAACAAATCAGGTAGTTCTACTTTCTTTTTATAACCCTTCACAGCCCTAGCAGGGCACTTTGAATAAAAATTGCCTAACTTGGCTTGTATAGCTCCAAGAAGCCTGTCCAGACTTCCTTCCCCACTCTCTGTTCCCAGCCCACCCAGATCATCCCAGACTTGCCTCCTGGTCTCACAATGGAACAAGCTGCCTTCAGTCTTGGACCTTCATATGAGTTGTTCCTTCTACACGAAATGGTTCATTTCTTTTATCTTGATGCAGAGTCTGACTACTTATCTTGCTGGTGTCTGTCAGTTTAAATATCACCACAGGGAAGGCTTCCATTTACCACCGGTCCCAGAGCAGTCAACCGTTACTCATTCTGTCTGTCCCGCTCTCCTGCTTTGTTCTCTGTAGAGCACTTATTTTCTTGTTTGTCATCTCTCCTTGCTAGAATGTAAGTTCCAGAAAGACAGAGATACGGTTTTGTTTACTAAAGAATTTATTGTATTTAGGATCATACTTGACAATAAGTGTTCAACAAATAAAGAACAACAAACAAATGAATTGATAAAGGTCTTGTGGCAGTGGTTTACCAGTTGGATTACGTTAGGGACAGATTGGCTCTGAAGCTATGAAAGGAATCCCATGTAAGGTAGTAGGAATAGAAAGGAAAAAAACTGATTTGAGAGACATACTCATAAAAAATAAGTATGCTGATAGACTTACGGATATGCTGATTTTATTATCCCTCGTGTCCAGAAATGACTCTTAAGATTTCTAATGATGGAAGGTAGAAGAATGGGCGGGCTCTGTCAGAACTGTGAGGAGAGGTTCCATATGAAAATAAGATGAGTCTATGGGGCACATTTTGAGACAAAGATTTTGAAATAAGGAATTTAGAGTACAAGTTGGAGCTAGAGATGTAGATTTTAGATTTCTCTATTTAAAGGTAACACAAAATCAGAGTCTTTTATTATTATTTTTTAAAGATTTATTTATTTTATAGAGGGAAAGAGTGGGAGAGCACAAGTGGGGGAAGGGGCAGAGTGAGAGGGAGAATCCCAAGCAGACTCCATGCTGGGGGTGGAGCCCGATGTAGGGAGCTGAAACCAAGAGTTGGTTGCTTAACTGACTGAGCCCCCAGGTGACCCCTTCCCCCAGTCAGGGTCTTTTAAAGTACAGATGTCATAGAAACCCTTTTTCTACTGGCTGTTTATTAAAGACTGTATCAGCAGGTTCATTGCTGTTCTCTCAGCTAGGAGGGTAGTCTCTGTGCCTTAGAGAACCCCTCTTTGCTATAAATCATTTGGAATAATTTTTTTAAAGATTTTATTTATTTATTTGAGAGAGACAGTGAGAGAGAGAGCATGAGAGGGGAGGTCAGCAGGAGAAGCAGACTCCCCATGGAGCTGGGAGCCCGATGCAGAACCAAATCCTAGGACTCCGGGATCATGACCTGAGCTGAAGGCAGCCGCCCAACCAACTGAGCCACCCAGGTGCCCTGGAATAATCATTTTTTAAATATTTTAGATAGTGCTAAGTTTTCTTAATCTGGAGAGACACAGTGAGAAGACTACATTGGTTTTCTCTTTGCTCCCAAGTTTTCCATTCTATTTTCTTATAAAGATCTGTGTTCAACCAGGTCAGTAGGCAACTGCAGAAATTATGCAGAAATCTAAACCTCCTTAAGGGAATTTTAAAGTACCCAATGGTGTTTATGGCATACTTTCATTTGAATAACAAATGCAAATACTTTTAAAATTTTCCAAGCCAAGAGGATCCTTTTTCTTTGTTGGAACTTTAACTCCAGTTTGACCAGTTAGCAAACCTTGCAAAGATGTTCCCTATTAATTTTCTCCCCCTTTATCCAGGTCTTGGGTCCACCGCCCTTCACTTTGTCCTTTTTCAGATCGTGTCCATCAGTTTGCCAGGACAAACAATGTCTGTACTCCAGACTGGAAATGGGAATTTACGTCATGTTTCCTAATCCATGGGCCCTAACAATTCTAGTGTCTGCTTGGGTGCTGCCTTAGCTGTCAGACACACATTCCATTACTTGATTTAAAAAAAAAAAATGTTTTCTGTAGGTGTAATATGTAGAGTTCTGAACTTGCTCACTTAAAAGTCATCTTGATAGGAGAATTGGGAGAGGACAGAAAGTTTGTCATCTTAGGTCTGATTTTCATCATTTAACTGTAACTTCTAAACATATGATTATAGTCTAGTCTGTCCCTCATTTCATTATCTATCAAATTAAATATCTATATGAAAGTTGATGACAGTGCAGGATTCTCAAATGCCAGGGAGAACATCTATACTTCTATCTTGTGTCATTGACCTTTGCTAAGATCAGAGGAGCTGTTGGCCTTCCAGGAGCTGAAACAGTGGAGTGTGGTCAGAGAGGGCAGAACTGGATGAATGTGAATTGTCTTCCTTAAAATTATACATTGGTTTGATTGAAGACTTTATCTTAGAAGTCTAAGTTTATCTAAGTTTATCTAAGATCCTAGAAAAAGGATCATTTTTTTAACATTTTTAGTTTGCCAAAGTAGGAATGACCAACAAGGCATGGTTTCTCATTAGGCATATGCATTTGTCGAATGAATGAATGAAGAATTGAAATGGGAATGCTCTTCTGGCATTTTTCTGTCTGTTAGGAGTGTTTTGTTCCTCCTATTTCAACATTCCAGGGTTCTGAGAAGGTAGGCAGAAGAGTGCTTACAATACCTTACTTGTATGTTTTCTTGTATTGTTTTCCCACATGAATCTCATTTTTACTTCTCACTCTGCTTCCCAGGTGAATGGAGGCATTGAGAACACATTAGAGAAGGAGGTGGTGCAGTATGACTACTACTCCTCTTATTTTGATATATTTGTAAGTATTTCCTGTTTTACTTTTCATTTCAGATATGATTCATCTGTAACCCCCAGGCAAATTTCCTCTAATTTCTATGCCATTCTCTTTCCCTCACTGGAACACTGGCCTTCCTTTCCCCTCAGTTTCTGGCCCAGTCACTGCACTTGCTCTCTCTTTATAAGGAATTGTCTGGTCACGGGAAAGAAGGACATGATTAATGAGAGATAAGAAAAGGCAGCAGAAGGAGCCATTCTGCTTTTCTTGGAGGAGAGCCTTCATTCTTTTCATAGAAGCCAGCGACATACCCTAATCACTAACAGGAAAACTCCCCATTTTATATAATAACACGAAGAAAATGCCATTCCTTTTCTGCCTTGAGATAGATTTGTGAGTGTACTTTTGATAATAATGATACTATGTTACATTTTTCTGTAATTGGAGTTCTTGAGGAAAGTGAGCTGTTGGTAATCCTGGGCAACACCAGCCAGTTGTAGAATTGCAAAGATTCAATTCTCTGTCGATGAGGCCTTCATTTCAAAGGAATGCTTACAGTCTTTCTAGGACACATTGACTCTCACTGGGCTTGGTACACCTCCCTGGTATTTCTTTATAGTTGATGGTGTAAGTAAATCAGATCCTAACGTTGTGTTAGATGCAGTGTGGGCAATATTCACAGTGAATTCTTCCAAATTCATTTTACCTACTTGTTTTATTACTTTTAGAATCGTTATGCATAATGGTTAGGAAGAGCAGGACACTTAAAGTCAGAAAAACCTGGGTTTGATTCACAGCACTATCACTATTTGTATGTCTTTTAATATATTGGGTCTAAACTTCAGGTTTTTCATATGTATGTGTGTATGTTTTCTTTTTGTATGTAAAATGTGATCATCCTAGTTCTGAAAAATAAATGAAATAATGCATGGAAAACATTTTCCCAATGAGCAATGAGCTCAGAGAACCATCCTCAATCACCACCATCATCATTATTTTTGGTTGAGAATTTCAATAATTGAGTAATTATATTTTTGGTAGTTTTCAAACTACACTAGAAAGGCTTTTTTTGTTGTTTTATTTCTGAAGGGACCTGCAGAAATGTGTATGGAGAAGGAGGTAGGACTCCTAATAAGTAGAGGTTAGGGTTCCCTTTCATCAGCCTTGTGTAACCCAAGTAGTTTTGTTTTAATCTGTATGGTCTGTTTCCAATAAGATTGTGTTGAAGGGTGTTTGGTTGCTACAGAATATTTAGAGAACACTAATATAATTTAATCCCCTCATTTTTCCAGATGAGGAAATTTTCTTTGGTTCAGTGTCTCGACCCACCCCAGGTCATTGAAGTTGGGGGCAGAGCATGTTAGATCCCATTTCTTTCTCCTAAAACTATTGACATATAATAGCAAGATTGATTTCTCTTTTTTCTCTTCTTTCTCTTGCTGAATTTATCTTAAAATAGCCTCAGCCAGGAAACCAGGCTAATCCACCAGCCAGATCTCTGAGGGTTGTCTGTCCTTTATGCTTGAGAAGTCAGTGGTAATGGCCAAATAGGCAGGGCCCATTAGTTTCGACTGGAAGGACTGGCATGTCTGGCCCGGGAAATGGACACAGCCTCCAGGAAACCTTGGGGCCTGGGAGACTTTGAGATAGAGGGCTGATGAAGACTTCCCTTTTTGCCAAACCCAGAAAGCAGGGATAGAGCTGGAATGAATAGAGAGGCTAAACAGTTTGCAGACTGTTGGAAAACACATTTTTAATGAAAATAGCAAATTAAAAACAAAACGTAACTTGTGACCTTCATTTACGTAAAAGAATTGTAGTGTAGTTCTCTGGTCAGTGGCCTCGAAAAGACTATCAGCCTCCAGCCTTTCAGCAGAATTGATTAGTGAGGAACTTTTGGCAGACCCCTGCCCTCAGGCACTACTCAAGAGTCACCTGACTTCTCCCTGCTCACAGTAGGCATGTCTTCCAAAGGGAAAATGGGTAAAATCTTATTCTATGTGTATTTCTTACATGATGAGAATTATGAAGACAGCTGTGATGTAGTGGCTCAGTAGAGTCTGGCCGCTGGGGTTCAAGTCCCGGCTTCCCCTCTAAGGAGTTGTGTGACCTTGTACAATTTTTCTACCACCTTATGTGTATAATGGGATTAAGATAGTAACTGATGCATGGGGTTGTTAAGGAAGGGATTACATGGGATAATAATACACATAAAGGGTTTCACAAAAGTCCCAGAGCCACCCTGAATAACCAGGTGGTAGCTACTTGGATAGAACTGTCCCAATACCCCCATAACCTAGAGCTTTACAGCGGACTTTGCTAAGAACGTGGTATCTTCCAAAGGTGTTTATACCAGGAGTGGAAAAGTCAACTTTCAGAACATTTTCTCCAGTCTTAAAAGGATATCAGAAATATATGTGCACTCAAACAGAAAGGAAAAATAAAACATGTAATTATATATTCTTGTGTTGCTAACGGGACATGAATTTGAATTCTCATTTGGGCAGTACTGCATAGATTCTCAAGCAGAGATCCAAATACGGGTCTACAACCCAGTGCCCATCTTCAGTTAAATTAGAATAGTAAAGACGCTCTGGTGAGTTCTTCATAAAACTCAGTTATTTGATATTTATATCTCTTTTTTAAAACTTACCTTGTCTTTTTTTTTTTCTTTTCTTCTTTTTTTTTTTAATGTAGCTCTTGGCAGTTTTTCGATTTAAAGTGTTAATACTTGCATATGCTGTATGCAGACTGCGCCACTGGTGGGCCATAGCGGTGAGTATGTCTTTGTGGCTGGTTCACCCGTCCAATGATGGTGGCCAGGCCTGCTCACAACAGGGATAGGCTGGGAGAAAATGCGCTTTTCCTCTGGGTTGAACTCTGCTAGCTTTTCCTGAGTCCCCTGCCTCCACCCTTCAGGAGGTTCAATGCGCTGGGGCTTCTTTCCAGTGGTGATGAGTAACTAGCTTCGTCTTGGTGGACACTGAGCCGGATGAGGAACATAGAGCCCCAGCAGTGATTCTTGGCCAAGCACCAGCACACCCTCTACCTCATTTTGCAAATGAGTGGTGAAATCAGCACTGGTGCACAAAGATACTTAGAAAATTTCCCCTTTGGTTCAAACTGCTTGGTAATTTTTCATGACTTGCTCTCTGCTTATTTTGATAATTGGCTTTCTTGCTATTTTATCCCCTCCCTTCAATATTAAAGGGAAAAGTTCCATGCTCCTTTTTATTGTTGCCTTCAGGCTTCTTGAAGGCAGTGATATTTTAATTTTTTTTTAATATTTTATTTATTTTTTTGACAGAGAGAGACATCACAAGTAGGCAGAGAGGCAGGCAGAGGGAGAAGGAGAAGCAGGCTCCCTGCTGAGCAGAGAGCCCGATGTGGGGCTCGATCCCAGGACCCTGAGACCATGACCTGAGCTGAAAGCAGAGGCTCAATCCACTGAGCCACCCAGGTGCCCGGGCAGTGGCATTTTTAAAGATATATTTATTTTAGAGACAGAGAGAGAATGCAGGGAGTGGGGAGAGGGAGAGGGAGAACCTGAAGCAGATTCCCAGTTGAGCGCTGAGCTGGATGCGGGTCTTGATCTCTCAACCCTGAGATCAGGACCTGAGCTGAAACCAAGGGTCCGACACTTAACTGACTGAGCTACCCAGAAGCCCCGAAGGCAGTGGTGTTTTTGCTCGTCTCTGTTTCTTGCATCTGGCACGGAGCTTGGCACCTGCTCTTCACTGTCAGTAAATATTAACTGGTTAAAAGAAGAATTATAAGCCATTCTGCCTCAATTATTTTTGCCATTTTCACAGATGTCTGAATACTCACCCTTTGGAGCACATAAGGCAGGTGTATGGGGAGGAATGCTGAACTCCCCTAGCTGGAGAGACCTGCTTAGGAGTGCCTGTAGTCCTGCACCTGGAGTGAGGCCTTGGGGTGTGTGTGGGGGCCCGCATGGCTTGCCCAGCTGGGGACAGACTCCCTTCTAAGAGGGACAGACTCCCTTCTAAGACATAGTCCACCAGGAGCTGCACTGGCCTGGGGCGTCTCTCCTGAGCACCCACAATATCATAGGACTGACATCAGACCATCAGCTGAGCCCCATGCTAATGTGTCAGGCAGACTTGATTCCCGTTCCTGAATACATTTTTGCTGATAACAAACTGCTGTGATTGTCCGTTCCCAGTTTTCTACAGCCGTCCCATTTAAGACGTTTTACTCCAGATCTCCTTAATGTACACTAGTGTTTGTCAGACTGTCAGTCTCAGTATTTGGTTCAGAGAAGAGAGTAACTTTCAGTGAAAGTCTGAACTTTTTAGGAAATATGTTCAATATCTATTTTAAATTTTTTAAATTTTTTTGAAGATTTTATTTATCAGAGAGGAAGAGAGAGAGAACACACAGTAGGAGGAGCAGCAGGCAGAGTGAGAGGGAGAAGCAGACTCCCCACTGAGCAGGGAGCCCGACGCGGGGCTTGATCCCAGGACCCTTGATCCCGAAGGCAGACACTTAACTGACTGAGCCACCCAGGCATCCCAAGTATCTTCAATATCTAAACCAACTTATGAAGCGATGAATCATGATTAACACATCCATTTGATTATTTTTGATTTTTCGTTTTAAAAACATTCGCAGTGAGGGATCAGGCAGCTGGAAGGAGGACTCACCTAGTACCTGAAAAGGTACTAAATGTCAGCCTATAAAGTTAATGAGTGTCGGAATGTAAAATGCCTCCTCTTCCAGATAGCTTACTTTGACTGGGGTGTCTGTGTCTGCGTGTGTGTGTGTGTGTGTGTGTGTGTGTGTACACACGCTGTGAATTGCTAACAAATACTCTGCAGCTGTGTTAATACGTACAGAGCTTCACATTCGATGTCCCCCGACCCCCATGCTGTGAGTGGGACTACTGTCGGCATCACTCCAGGAAGCTCTCCTGTTACTGGGAATCCTAGTTATTGGATAAAGAGAGGGGAGTAGCAGTAGGGGGAGTGCCGCCTCTGCATTTCAGGGGTCCCTTCTGTGGGGAGACTGCCTTTGCCTGTTGCACCTTGTTGGGAAAAAACTTAGTTTGCCAACACACTAGCCTGCTAGACCCTGGGAGGAGGGAGAGCACCAGCAGCCAGGGAGGGGTGGGACACCACAGAGAAGCCCACGTAGGCCCAGTTCATGTTCAGGAACTGGAGACAGAGTGATGTGGGCAGGAGCCAGGCCTGGCAGAGCTTTTCCAGGCATTAGAAGCTTCTTGCTCAGACAGGTGTCTTGGGAGCAGCTGCCTTCCCAACGTCAAATGTCTAATTCAAATGGTGCTGGATTATGTGTCTTTCAGTTGACAACAGCAGTGACCAGTGCCTTTTTACTCGCAAAAGTGATCCTCTCAAAGGTACAGCCTCCCACGTTTTCTTACAATTATCGTCTATAATGGCGAAGCCTCGTTTTCCAGTGTGAGCTCCCGGTAACTGCATGTCCCTCTCCTCGTCACATCTGTCCTTCCAGCTTTTCTCCCAAGGGGCTTTCGGCTACGTGCTGCCCATCATTTCATTTCTCCTTGCCTGGATTGAGACGTGGTTCCTGGATTTCAAAGTCTTACCTCAAGAGGCAGAAGAGGAAAACAGTAAGTGTTTCCCCAGGTTAGTCTCCTGAGAGTGGTTAGGGAGCAGGCTAGAAGGAAGGTTCTGGTAGTCATGATTTGAACAGAGCTTAGCTTTTTGCTAAGACTTCTTTTTAATGTAATGATAACAGCATTTTATTTTGGTTAACCTTGCCAAGAAGCTCCCAGAATTGTGCCATCATCCCAGCAACTTTCTTCTCCTCCAGGACTCCTGATAGTTCAGGATGCTTCAGAGAGAGCAGCGCTTATACCTGGTGGTCTTTCCGATGGTCAGTTTTATTCTCCTCCTGAATCTGAAGCAGGTAAAATAATGTGATTATCATTTGTATTTTCATCCATCACTCAATAGCTTGGCCTTCCCTCCTTTTCCTTTCCCCCCGTCTACTCTTAGAACCTGAGCAGACTTGAACACAGCAGGCATTGAGACATGGCCTTGCTGTGGGACCTGTGGTGAGACCCAGAGTATAAAATAAATGTAACCGAGGGCCACAGATCCTGTGACGTGCAATCTGCATCTCAGAAGACAGAGCAGGGGAAGGGGTCTTGATGCTCTCCTACTCCCTGTCATCCCCTCACCTGACCATCCTCCAGGACCCCCTGTGTAAGGAGGGAGCAGTGTCTTCCAGGTTGCCCATGACAGAGACCAGAGCCTCCCTGGGGAGCTGCCCTTTCTCAGGCCTCCATCCCATTTGTCACCTGCCATTTCCATCCTCTGTGTTCCTGCCTCCTGTGTCTCCTGCTTTGTACCACGTCCTGTCTCCCCCACCTTCCATTCAGCTCTTCCTGCTGTGGTTCCTGCACCAGCTCCTGTCTCCCTGCCTCAGTCAGCCTCTCCCCGCCCCACCAGAGCGCCATGGGACATAGAACACTGCATTGTTCCACGACTTCCTCAGTCCATTCTAGGAGCCTATTTCAGAGATGAGCAGATTGAGGCACAGGGAAGGGAGTAATTGTGCAAGGCCATATAAAGAGTGAGAAGGGAAGCTCACATTTGAACCCCGGCTCAGTGCTGGAGTCCACGCTCACAGCTAATCCATGTGGTGGCTCTCAGTATTTATGGAAATGTAACATTGATCCCATCTTCTCCTGTTCAAAATCCTTCAGTGGCAGAAAGGATAAAGGAAGTGATGGGTCCTTGGTCTGGCAGCAAGCACCATTTGACCTCACGTACAGTTGTCCACCTCCCCGTAGCATCTCCTTGTGTTCTCTTCTGAACTTTGCTGAAGACCTTGTGAGCCTAAACCTTCAGGCCATTCGGCAGCGCGCTTCATTCACACTGTTGCTCTGCAGTCCTACTCCGCACTGCCAGGAGAGAAGCCTTCTCCCACCCAACCCCACCCTCTGGCTGCTGGGAGGTGTTCTCTGCACTTCCTTAGGAACTCTCCCCAACGTTGTCATGTGCGGGCCGCACTGCCCTCAGCACTGACCTGGCCTGTTTCCACCACTGGGCTAGAAACCTGAGTTAGGGACTGCGTTATGTTATTCCCAGCATTGACCCTAAGTAAGTAATGAAACACACACACGATAGTAAAGCAGATTCCAGGCAGAAAGACTCAAAGATCAGAGGGATGGCAATGGGACAGTGAGTCAGGGGAACCCTAAGTGACTTGATATTCTGGACTCTTGCTATTGGATCTAAAAGCAGATTAAACCATCAAAGCACAGAGTTAGATAAGATACAGATATGAGCTAGCAGAAGATCTCTTTTTCAGCCAACAGTAACTGAAATAAGTGTTAAACTTCTGCTTACCTCATAAGAGAATTATTTCCTTGAGGTTTTTTTTTTTTTTTTTTGTCATAGGACTCCTTTTGAAAAAAGGAAGTTTACATTGTTGTTCATGCTTTCATATAAATTTTCGTTTTCTAAGAGTAATAAAGTAAGAGTAAATAAAGTTCTTAGTAGTAATGTATTTACTTAGTTAGAAGTTCAGAGGACCAGAATAGTAACAGGAGGAATACCACTTAAACATTCTTCATCAAGCTTTCTAGTTCTGAATCTATGGTTGTCTTCCTGCCTCTGACTTTTACCCCCACCTAGTGGTGTTTGGCAGCATTACCATTTCGTTGGATCAAGTTGCTGAGCTAGAACAAACAGTTGTCAGGGTGTTGTGCTTTGTTCAAGACAAAATGCAGGTGAGTAGCAGGCAGAGAAGGAGTGTTCAGAGTGACTGACTTTACTGTATTATATTTTCATTGTCTGACCATCAAGTTAGGAAATTATTAAAATTAAAACTATTATTGGAATAAGGTTCCTAGAACATAAGATTCGACTCTAAAGCACTGTGGGCTTTTTTGGCCAGTGGCTACAAATGAAACAGGACATCTGGGCTCCTGCTGCTCTGGGACGGATCCAGCGCTGATGGGCCCCTGGTGGAGGAGAGGGTGTCTGGGGACTGCTGGCCTTCTCCTGACTTTCTTTCTCTAGCACCTAGTGAGGCAACGCACAGAGTAGATGGATAGCTGTGGAAGGAATGGATGAGAAGAGAAAGAAATCAAAGTCACCAAAAATTAAAATGTTAGCACTTTTCCTTGTAAAGGGATGGGTTCAGTTTTATTATCATAGAGATTTGGAAAATTAGCACCTTTTGTTAGATGTACTTTGAAGGGTTATAACTGCGGTGTGTTTGCCGGTTTGCGTGTTAGTCTGTGTCCTGCTTCCCTGTGTATTCAGTGGAAGGAGCAAGGAACCACAATCCTCTGTCAGACAGTTGGGCTGAAGGTGTTATGTGGAGTCAGACAGCTGAAAAAAAGTGAACCAGTTGTGATGCTGAGAAAAAGTTAGCCACCTCGTAAATCATCAAAAGACTTAATTTGAAGAATAGTTCAGTTGCATAATACAATCTGTGGTAAGCAAATCTAGAGAAAGACACTGTAATTATAATTTTACACTTTCTTATAGCAACCAGGCATACATGCTGGTTTGCCCTGGACAGTCTTGGCTGACTCCTGTGGTTCCATGTAGTTATTATTAGAACTCCTTTGATCTATTGGAAATGTTCTCGTTTAGATGATCAATTCTATAGTCACTCGATGTGTAATCAACAGATTTGAAACATAGTTTTTCTACTTTTTATTAAAAAGTTTGAAGTGTATTAAAACATCACCGCTGAAGATACCGTCTAACCTTGATTAAAAAAAAAGAGTAGCTTTTTTTTTTTAAAAAGATTTTATTTATTTATTTGACAGGTAGAGATCACAAGTAGGCATAGAGGCAGGCAGAGAGAGAGAGAGAGGGAAGCAGGCTCCCCGCTAAGCAGAGAGCCCAATGCGGGGCTTGATCCCAGGACCCTGAGATCATGACCTGAGCCGAAGGCAGCGGCTTTAACCCACTGAGCCACCCAGGTGCCCCCCCCAAAAAAGAGTAGCTTTAATGAGTTATAATTTGGAAAACATAAAATTGATCCATTATAAATATGCAATTGCATGATTTTTAGTAAATTTATACTTTTAAGCCAATATCACAGTATAATTTTAGAGCACTTTTATCATCCAAAATTATTTTTTAACTAACCCTCCCTCCTACTTC
This sequence comes from Lontra canadensis, assembly GCF_010015895.1. NCBI lineage: Eukaryota > Metazoa > Chordata > Mammalia > Carnivora > Mustelidae > Lontra > Lontra canadensis. Next base: position 14,446,587 of record NW_022631042.1, read on the forward strand.
CAGTCCTAGATAAATTGCTGATCTACTTTCTGTCTTGAAAATATGCCCTTTTTGGACAATTAATATCAATATCATAGAATATGTAATTTTTGCATGCGGCTTCTTTTACTTAGTATAATGTTCTTGACAGCCATTCATGGTGTGGCATGTATAAGTAGTTCATTCCTTTATGTGACTTGATACTATTCCATTTTAGGTACATACAGTCTTTTCTTTATCTGTAGTTAGACATTGGAATTGTTGGCTATGTTTGCTATCATGACTGATCCTGCTACGAACTTTTATGTGCATGTCTTTTTGGGGACATTTGCTTTTATTTTTCTTAGATTCCTAGGAGAGGACTCACTGGGTGTTAGGGCGAGTTTCTTTTCCTTTTTTTTTTTTTTTTAATTTTTATTTATTTTTTAAATTTCTTTTCAGTGTTCTAGAATTCATTGTTTATGCACCACACCCAGTGCTCCATGCAATACATGCCCTCCCCACAATACCCACCACCAGGCTCACCCAAATTCCTAACCTCCTCCCCTCCAGAACTCTCAGTTAGTTCCTCAGAGTCCATAGTCTCTCATGGTTCGTCTCCCCCTCCAATTTCCTCCAACTCCCTTCTCCTCTCCATCTTCCCATGTTCTCCCTGATATTCCTTATGCTCCACAAATAAGCAAAACCATATGATAATTGATTCTTTCTGCTTGACTTCTCTCAGCATAATCTCCTCCAGTCCCATCTAGGTTGATACAGAAGTTGGGTATTCATCCTTTTGATGGAGGCATAATACTCCATTGTATATATGGACCATATCTTCTTTATCCATTCGTCTGTTGAAGGGCATCTTAGTTCTTTCCACAGTTTGGCGACCGTGGCCATTGCTGCTCTAAACATTGGGGTACAGATGGCCCTTCTTTTCATTACATCTGTTTATCTTTGGGGTAAATACCCAGTAGTGCAATTTCAGGGTCATAGGGAAGCTCTATTTTTCATTTCTTAAGGAATCTCCACCCTGTTTTCCAAAGTGGCTGCACCAACTTGCATTCCTACCAACAGTGTAAGAGGGTTCCCCTTTCTCCAAATCCTCTCCAACACTTGTTGTTTACTGTCTTGTTAATTTTGGCCATTCTAACTGGTGTAAGGTGGTATCTCAATGTGGTTTTGATTTGAATCTTAGGACGAGTTTCTGTTGAACTTTTCAAGTGATTGCTAAAGTGTTCTCCAAAGTGCTGTACCATGTCACGTTCCCTTTAGCAGTGTGTAAGGATTTGTTTTTCCATGTACTCTTCCATACCTGGCAGGGGCTTTTTGATTATGGTTATTCTAGCAGGTCTGAAGTGCTCTTTCCTTGTGGTTTTCATTTGCCCTAAGGACTAATGGATGACCTTGAGAACCTTTTTATGAAGTTATTAATTAGTCATATGTCTTCTTTGGAGAAGTGTCTATTTTACCACCTTTATTTTATTTTTTTTTAAGTTATGTTATGTGTCTCCTTATTGAATTGTGAAAGTTCCTTAGAAATTCTAGATAAAATAGATAAAAGTCCTTTTTCGGATAAAAGTCCTTTCAATGATGTACAAGTATTTCTTTCGCCGGCTGTAGACTTTTCATCTTCTTTATGGAACCTTTTGAAGCACATGTTTTGATTTTGATGAAGTCCAGTTTATCAGAATATATTCTTTTATGGATAATGTGTTTACAGCCATATCTAAGAACTCCTTGCCTTAGTCTTGTATCCTTCCTATGTTTTCTTGTAGAATATTTTATAGTGTTAGCTCTTCCACTAAGTTAGCTCTTCCACTAAGCTCTTCCACTAAGGTCCATTGTGAATTAATTTTCATGTATGGAAAAGGTAGGGAATTAAGTTTATTCTTCTGCCTTCCAAATATCTGGTTGTGGCAGTACAATTTGTTGAACAGACTTTCCCTTCCTGCACCGAATTAACTCAGCACATCTGTCAAAAACCATTTAACCATAACTGTAAGGGTTTATTTCTGGACTCTCAGTTCTCTTTCACTGACCTGTATGCTCTCTTTGCACTGGCCTTACTCTGTAACTTAATCTTTCTGTAGCTTTGAAATCAGGTGCTGCAAGCCTGTGCTTGAAAGGCCCGCTGTGCTGTCCCCAGGACCTCATGTGTCAGTGACGAAGCTTTCCGCACCCTCTGTGTGTGCGGCATCATCAGTATCATCATCCAAATCAAATTTTGGGTGCGCCCCCCAACTGCTTCTGTAGGGTGACCACATCAATTCTCCAACTTTGTTCTTTTTCAACATTATTTTGTCTATTCTAGGTCTTTTGGGTCTTCATGTCAATTTTGGGTTGAGCTTGTTGATTTTTGTGAGTAAAGCCTACTATATTGGATTTATAGATGAATTTGGGAAGAATTGGCGTCACAATATTGAATCTTCTAATCCATGAACATGGACCCTCTCTGGATTTATTTAGATATCCTTTAATTTTTCTCTGCATTGTTTTGTAATTTTCAGCATATAAGTTTTGCTTTTCTTTTGTTAAGGTAATTCCTAAGCGTTTTATCCTTTTTAGTTCTATAGTAAATGGAATTGTTTCCTTAATTTCATTTTCAGTTTTCCATGCTAGTATATAAAAATCTAACTGATATTTTGTATATGGAATGTGTACCTTGTGACAATGCTAAGCTTGTTCATGAGTTCTAATTTTGGTTTTGTGTACATGTAGATTCCATGGCGTTATCTACATACAAGATCATGTCATCTGTGGTTAAAGACTTTTTTACTTTTAATTTTCTTCTGTTAAATGTATTTTATTTTTTTTTCTAGCTGCACTGTCTAGAACCATAGTACTGTGTTAAATAGAAATATCAAGACCACACACCCTGTCTTGTTCCTGGTCTTTGGGGGGGACGTGGTCAGTCTTTCAGCTTTAAGTATGATGTCAGCTGTGGGTTTTCACAGATGCCCTTGATCAGGTTGAAGAAGTTTGCTTTTATTCTTAGTGTGAGAGTTTTCCTCATGAATAAACATTAAACGTTTCACCTGCTTTATATGCATCTGTTGAATGATAGTATGGTTTTTATCCTATATTCAGTTGATATGATGACACACATTAAGTACTATCTGTATATCACATCAACTGTTTATATATAAAGGATAAATCCGACTTGGTCATGTTGTATAATCCAGTAGTAGTTTTCTGGATTTGATTTGCTAATATTTTCCTGAGAATGTTTGTACCTATGTGTAGATATAAAACATATGCTCATGATATTTTACCTTTTGGTCTATAATTCTCTTGTTATGTCCTTACCTTTAATATGCTGACCTCATAGAATACATTAGAAAGTCTTTCCAAACATACTATTTTCTGAATGAATTCTTCTTATGAGTGATTAATATTATTTCTTCTTTAAATGTTTGATAGATTCATCAATGAAACCATCTGGAACAAGAGTTACCTTTGTGAGAAGACTTCTAATTACTCATTCAGTTTCTTTACCTTTTATATATAGATGTATTCATAAAAACTTTTTTTTTTGATAATTTGTGAATTTATAGGAATTCATAATTTTTTCTAAATTACTTAGTTGTTGACATAAATTATTCCTAATATTTTAATTCCTAATTATTTAATTATTCCTAATTAACAATCCCTAATATTTAATATTTAATTAATTAATTAATATTCCTAATATTTTAATTTCTGCAGAATTGGTAGTGATGTTCTTTTTTACTAGTTTTGGTAATTTGTGTCTTCTCTCCTTCCCTCTTTGTAACTCTAGGTTAAGGTTTATCAAACTTACTGATATTTTCAAGTATTTTCAAAAAACCAGCTGGTTTACATTGGTATTTCTCTCTTGTTTTTCTGCATTCTACTTCAGTTATTTCTGTTCCAGTTTTTATTTCCCTTACTGTGTTTGGGAGGGTTTAGATTGCTCTTCTCTTCCATGTTGGAGTTTACATTTTTCTTCTTTTCTAATGTAGGTATTTAAAGCTATTAATTTTCTTCTAGACATTTAGCAACCTCTTATGAGATTTGATGTATTATGTATTTATTTTCATGCACTCTTGGCTTTCAGAAGGTTGCCTATTAGTTGAATATTTTTGTATATATATTAATTGGTATTCCTTTACTTTATTAGACTTATAGATTAATATTTCTCAACAATATTGGACGTGTTAGCCATAAGGGAGTTTGGGCCATTGTTTCTTCAAACATTTTTCCTGTTCTTTTTTTTCTTCTGCTCTATCTGGGAGTCCCATTCCATTAATGCTATTTCATTGACCTCTGAGCTCTGTTCATTTTTTCTTCAGTCTTTTCCTCTGTTACTCAGCTTGGATAACATACAGTGCTATCTTCAGGTTCACAGATTATTTCTTCTGCCAATTTGAATATTTTCTTAAACTCCTCTGGAGAATACTTAAATTATTATATTTTTCTCTTCTACATTTTACTTCTAAAGAATCTTTTCTTTTTTATAATTTATTGCATCCTTTAGAATATCTGTGTGTTCATTTATTATTGACATACTTTACTTCTTTAAACATGGCTTTCCATATTTTCTTGAACATATTTATAATAGCTGCTTTGAAGTCTTTGTCTGCTAAATAAAAAACCTGGACACACTCAGAGACAGTTTATATTGAATTGTCAGGGTTTCCGCCACCCAATTGTTGATTCTTTGCCTTTCTTTTTATTTTATTTTTTTTTTTAAATTGAAAAATATTTTGTGGAAAAAACATTGTAGCAACTCTAGAGTCTTTTTTCCCCAAAAGGTTGCTTTTATTGTTCTTCTTTTGCTTAAAAAATTGCTTAGGCTAAATCTGTGAAATTATGTCCCCTGTAGTTTGTGTCTCTCAGTGGCTCTAGTCCGTTATTTTTAAGCTTAGCTCCCCAGGGACCCCCTCGGTGTCTATGTGGTTTAGTCATAGCCAGTGACTGGGTGGAGGTTGTGCTCAGGCACCTTGATAAGACTTCCAGCCTCTGTTACGTGAAATAAATTAGTTAGAAAAAGACAAATACCGTATGGTTTCACTCATTTGTAGAACATAAGAAAGAAAAAAAGACAAAAAAACAGACTTTTAAATATAGAAAACAAACTTTTTACCAGAGTGGGAGGTAGGTAGGCAGGTAGGTGAAATAGGTGAACGGGATTAAGAGTACATTTATTGGGATAAACACTGAGTAATGTTTGGGATTGGTGAATCACTATATTGTACATCTGAAACAAATATAGCAGTATACATTAATCATACTGGAAATTTAAATAAAGACCTCCATCCTCTGACAGATAGTTATGTGTTTATATTGAGTAGCATATTCAGATTTTAGGGAATTTCAAGTTTTCTTCTACTTGTACTATTTGCCGAGTCTTTTCACATCTCCTCTGCAATATATCCAAAGCCTCAGGGTCGAGCAGGAAGTGTGCGGCTGGTTTTGGCTCTTTGAGTCTCTCTAAGCACGCACACAGCTTCAGCCGAGCACATGCTTGCTGCAGTCATGACCCCAACCGCAGACCAGCAGAGCCCCTGGCCTTCCTGCTTGCACACCACACAGCTTGTCAGCTCACCTTCGCATGCTTCCCCATCCCAAATTAACCCAGCTCCTTACACTGTGTAATTGTACTGCTAGTCCTCATGAGCCATCCTGTCTTAGAAAAATCTTCATGCCCGTGGAGCTGGGTATTGGGAGGTGGTGAGGAATGGGCTCAGCTCCAGGCAAGAGCACTACTGTTGTTTCCGATCTGCAGTTTTTCAAGCAAAATCACTTCTGACTGTTGTGTATTTTGGACATATGCCCAACTGCTGAAATGGTTAATTTTGTTCATCGAGTCCAGTTTTATAGTTGCTTTTCAGGGAGATTTGTTAACTTCACTTGACCATAACAAGATGGCCTTGCTAGCATTTATTTTTAAATTATGTGAAACATACATATTCTATGTTTTAATTAAAAGTTTGGCTTTATTTAGAACTCCCAAATAATTACAAGACATGTCAGCTCTTGTGGCTCAAGTGCCATTTGTCTGACAGGTGGACAGTTAAGTCCAGAAGCAGGAAGACTTGGTATGACATTCTGCCTTAGACTCATTTCAAAGTGAGAAGGCATTTAGTCTGCCCCAGGGTGACTGTGATTTACAGCAATTCAATAGGATGAAAAGTGAAGCCTTCCAACCCCTATACCTTCATCTATGAATGTTACCACAAGCTTAACCTGAGCCGTGTGACATTTATGAGGTTAAGACATAAGGTACAATTTTTTCTTAAGATTCTCTGCTATAACTGTTCTCTTGTACCAAATTAGTTCTTGGCTCTAATGAGGCAGACATTCTCAGAAGCAGAAATGTGCTGTTTGGGGTGTGGTATCTGACCAGAGGAAAGCAACAGTGAGGCAGGCTGCTCCTTTGTGTGTGAGTCGGCTCTATCCCTCACCTGCTACCTTGTCTTTCCATGGATCCCTTTTTGTGTTCCTTCCCTGACTGTGAGAGTATCACATGCTTTTATAGAAATGTGCACAGAACAGCAATCACAGAACCTGTCCTTCACTCTGTGCCACATCAGTGTAGACAGCAGTTTGTCTTCCTGCTGGTTTTGTGTTTGTAATTCCACATAATTTATTATTATGGGTATAAAGGGTATAAATAAAGGTATTTATTTAGACCCTTTTTAAAAATATATATAATTTAAAAATTACAAAGTCCGTTTGTTGTACACGTTTTGGAATATCCAGAAATGATTCTGTCCTCTGGATATTTTCTTGTAGGCTTTCTGATTGGCACATATGTACTTGGGTTTTTATTTTTGTAATTATGATCCTATTGGATATAGTTCTTTTCATTATGTATTTGCTCTTACTTTATAAAATGTGCATTTTCCATGCTGTAATGAACTACATAAATGCAAGTGGATATGAAATATTTTGTGGAAATAAAATAATTTTTAAACTTTTCTTCTAGCCTCAGGTGTCTAGATTTTTTTCCCTCATTTTTAGCAAAATCTACTTAATGAAAAATATCATTTCGTTAGACATACTTCCTAAACAAATAATTCCAGAGTGAAATGGTGGGCTTGAATGTATGAATGATATAAGGTTCACCATTTTTTTCTCTCCTTCCCTTTTCCCTACCTTTTAGGATCTGAGGAAGAAGCTGAAGAAAAACAGGACAGCGAAAAACCACTTTTGGAACTATGAGTACTACTTTTGTTAAAGTAAGTGTTTGAAAGTAGAAGTGTAACAAAAAACTGGATCATTTCTTTGGGTACTTTCAAGGTCAAATTCAATAATATGAGTACAAATATATAGTCAGATTTATCCTAGTCACGTGAACTTATAATTATTTTATTCATGTAAAATTTAACATTCTTTTGCATAGATGTGAATTTGTAAAGTATGAAAAATACCTCAGAGTTCAAATTTTTTTTTTTTGAGGTAAAATTGGCATATAACAAGTAAGTTTCAGGTGTATAACATTAGAATTTGGTATTTGTATATGGTACAAATCACTACAGTGTGATCGCCATCTAACTAGTCTAGTTACCATCTACATTTCTACAGAATAAGGACGAGTTCATTATTGTTTACTTAGCCAGCATGTCTCCATGTCAGATGCTGTTCAGTTACAGACCCTAATAACTGTGTGAGGGTAGCAGTTGGGATGGGATGTGGGGACTGAGTGTCTGTCTACACCTGAGCCCATGGGCCTAGAATGGTGAGTGACCATCCCAGACAGCACAGCAGGCAAGGGGCAGAGCTGGGACTCAGGCCCGCCTGGTCTGGTATCAGGGTCCTCCTGGGCCCTGCACCCCGATGTCCCCCACATGCTGTGGAGCTTCTGAGATGAAAACGTGTGGTCCAATCAGAGCAGGAGGTGATGGGCCTCAGGGTGGAGCCTGTTGTTCAGATCATCAAAGGGAATCACTTCCGCCTTAGAAATGCCAGCAAATAAACACAAAGTGAACTGTAGTAGCAGCAGCTCTGCCTACTTTTGTGAGGACAGAAGAAGGTGGTGGCTGACTCAGAGCTGCCGAGCAGCGGGGACAGGTGGGGACCGGCTGCAGAGCAGCCTGGGCCAGTGAGTGGACCCTGTTTCTCCACCCCCAGCACCCCCATATGCTCGAGACATGCTTTCTGCATCTGTGGTTGAGACGCAGCTGAGATGGGGCCCTGTGAATAGTAAAGCTTTAATATGCCTTATGATAAATTCTTGTGTGGCCACACCCAGGTCTTTTTGTGTCTGTAACAGCCCGTCTTCAGCACACAGACTTTCTCATAAAAACATAAGGCAAAGCATAGCGCTTTACTTTGTAACACTGCAGCTCAAATATTTTTACGTTCTTCTCTTTTATTCCAAGTGTGAAAATTCATCACTGAAAGTCACTGGAGGAAAAAAAAAAAGGACCAGAGCTGGGGTCTTGCTATCGAAAGTTGAAGGTGACATCCACTGCTGACTTTAATGAACAGTTAATAAAGAATTTATTTATTGTAATACCTCATAGACATTGTACCAGATCACATACATTTAGGACCTGCCTGTGGCTGGTAAGATAATGTGATGATCCATCCCGTGTTCAGTGAGACTGAGTCTGATCTGTTCATGAATAGTGGGAGCAAAGTCTTGTGCTATATTCCTGATCAAAAGACTTCTGAATATATTGGAATAACACTTTTTTAGTAAGCAAAATATCTTTTTATTTGATCCACAGTTTGAAATTTTTTGTTTCATGTCTCAGATTTCTTTTGTATTTCTTTTTTAACATCCAACATTTCCCTTGTGTTTTTTAACTCACGCTTATACGCTCTTTGTACAGTTTTAAAAAGTAATAAATATCAATATATCAAAATGGTTCATTTTATTTTTCTTGTTTTTCATTATGTATTTGGCTTGTAGTATTGGAATTACCAGAGGGGGCCAGGAGGGAATGTGAGTACATATATAGGGTAACCAGACATTTTTATATTGTTTTCATTATGAAATAGCATCTTTCTTATCAAAAAAGTGTGAGACTCTTATTTTGAATCCACAGTCTGAAATCATTGCCATCATTTTCCTTGTGTGACTAATTTGAATTAAAATAAACTAAATTATATTGTGAACTCTTTCTTTCCAGCATGAATATTTCCCTTAATGCTTCATGCGAAGACACTGTGTCTCTTAGTTTTCTTTCCTTATTCATCGTGTTCTTCAAGAAAAATTCAGTTGTGAGTACTGACTGGGGCTGGTTTGGCTAGAAAGTGACCTTTGTGCAGGTCGGATCAGGTCTGGTCCCCCCACCCACCCCGCACACTTACCTGACGTGCATGTCTTCTGTGGAGCCTGGCTCAGCCTGACTCTACTGACCGCACTGAGATGACTCAGCCTGTGACATCCTGTGACATAGTTGAACTCAGGGCCTCTGTATGTCTGTGTTCTTGTGAGGAAAGACGCACCTGCTGCTGTGTCGACTACAGTCCACCTGTGCTAGTAGCTTCACGGCAAGGATCTCGTGTTACCCTGCCTACACTGACAAAATGAGACTGAAAATGGAAGCCTCGGTAAATCACCTGCCACGGAAAAGCGCAGATCCTGGTGGAATGTCGGGAATCACTTAGTGCTACTACAAGGAGTGTGCATGCTGTTTCCTCCAGAACAGTGTCATCGGAGTGGACTGAGGGAGCAGCATCTTGACAGTCCTGGTCATGCAATCCCAACTCGCATAGCAGCTACTTGGAATGAACGCAGTATAAAATAGGGGACCCTCACCCACAGCCTGAGAGTATGTTTGACAGCAGGAGCATGCCTGTGTGATGGATATGTTTTTTCTATTTCTGTGGCCTTTAGGAAGTGAGCTAGTTGGTTGTGGTTTAACTGTCCTTATTTGATCTTACAACACCCAAAGCCAATGCTTGCAAAGCCCCAACCAGCAGGGACTGGTTTGACTTCAAGCATTTTCCACGAATCAACCACATTTGAGAGAGCACATAGATAAAACAAGCCTGAGAAAATAGAACACCATCGCCACACCAGGGCCCTCCTGCCACCCACAGGATCTCCAGCACCACCACCCTCCCGCTCTCTGCACTTCCCAGTCCAGGGCAGCTCAGGGCCAGTTGGGGAAGGGAGTTGGAAGCCACAGGAGACTGCCTAAGAGCCCCAGCAGTGACATCAGCCCACAGAGCTGTAGGTCATTTGTTAGTTTCCCCTCTGTGTCTCTGTGCTTTCCACATGTGAAACAGGTTCAGATCTCTAAGTAGAGGCCTGGCATTTGCCCTAAATAAGTCTGATCACATTCTTGAGAATCAATGAATAGAACAAAATTAAATTTCCACTTTCTTGTATCTGATGGGTCTTAATGTTGTTTCCACATGGGAACCTCTACTTGGTTTCCAACAGAATCTGTTTCACAGAAAATAAAGCTGATTTTAAGTAAAAAAAAACAAAAACAAGAAAAAAAACTTCCCCATTTTATTTTAAGATTTTATTTATTTATTTATTTGACAGAAGGGTCACAAGTAGGCAGACAGAGACAGAGGGGGAAGCAGGCTCCCCACTGAGCAGAGAGCCCGATGTGGGGCTCAATCCCAGGACCCTGAGATCATGACCCGAGCCAAGACAGAGGCTCAACCCATTGAGCCACCCAGGTGCCCCTCCTTCCGAATTTTAAATGAGGTCTTGTTTTATTCTAATATATAAAAACTTCTACTTTAAAAGGATTCATTAGAAAAGAAGAAAAACAACCACTTATTTGTTCATCTACTGACCATACATTGAACATTTTGTTTTATACTCATGTTTGAAGAGACGCACACACATACAAATGAGTGTCATACTTGTTAGTATTATTACTCAATAGCAATTGTGGTCAAGGGACTGAATGAATATTGCACACACAAATATAAAAAACTCAAAAAATGAAAAGATGGTTATCTTCATCAGAGACAAATTCAAAACATGGTGGAATACTGTTTTTCATGTGTCAGATTAGCAAAATCCTGATGTTTGGCAGCAGTGTCCTGACATTCGCCTACATTGTGGTAGAAATGGATGATGGTGCTATCTCTATCGGGTAAGCTGACAGTACCTAGTAAAATGACCAGTCCACATGTCCATAGTAACATAAAGCATATATTGACATAAGGCAATATTATAATTTCAGCATATTTTATAATAGTAAAAGATTGGAAATAATCCATTGGTCTATCACAAGGAACTGACCTTATAATGTCTCTTAGAAAGTTTAGAGTCACCTGTAAAATACTTTGGAGCTAAATGTCCCTGTATACTGACATATAAAGAGCTCAAGGATACATAAATGAGAAGTGCAGAATATTGTATGTTGTACACTCCCTTTGTGTTAGAAGGAAGAAAATTAGTTCGTGTGGATTTGTTTTTTATATGTACCTTCATATTGCATAAATAAAAAATTGGAGGGTTGCACAAGAAACTGAAGTGTGACCTGTAAGTGCTGGGGAGGTTGATACAGTGGTTGAAGGAAGATTTCCCGTTTCATTTTTAGAGTGTTTTGATTTTGGAACCATGTGAAGTTGTACTCTTAAGAATTTTAGAAGGGGGTTGCCTGGGTGGCTCAGTGGGTTAAAACCTCTGCCTTGGGCTCAGGTCATGATCCCAGGGTCCTGGGATCGAGCCCCATATCGGGCTCTCTGCTCAGCGGGGAGCCTGCTTCCTCCTCTCTCTCTCTGCCTATCTGCCTACTTATGATCTCTGTCTGTCAAATAAATAAATAAAATCTTTAAAAAAAAAAGAATTTTAGAAAGGTCCTGGCATGCATAGTTCTTCAGCAACACTTTCTGATTAATTTTACATTTCTTTGACAACCTATATTTTTTGTAGATGCATACTACTCCATCATATAATATCATTTAATTATTTTTTAGTTTCTTACTGGGCATTTGAGTAAATTTGGGACCTTTGTGAATGGTACTATGGTATCACACATAAATCTTAATGCATACCTTTTGTATGTGTGGGTGGCTGGGTGGGTGTGTTAGCTATTATTTCTAAAGTAGAGCTGCCAACAGTAGATGCTAATGCTGCTTAGGACTCCCATGTATCCCCAAAATTAACTCTTCTCATCCACACAACCCCAGGAGACCAGGACACATTGTAACTCCATTTGACAGATGAGAAAATAATGGCACAGAGAGTTCAAATAGCTGTAGACCAAAGATTTCAATCCAGGCACTTGGGGTTCAGAGTCCAAGCACTTAACTCCTCCCCCACCCTACCTTTCCAGTGTTCGTGCCGCTGTCATGGGATTCTTGTGAGATCAGGAACGTGGTGCCCGTGACACACTGGGACAGGTCTGAGCACACCCACCAGTCATGCGACAGGTTATACTGTCACCACTGGAGCGTCTTTAACCAAATGAGTGAATCTGCTGACCTTTGAAGGAGAAATACCAGGGCACCTTCACTGGCTGTGGCTCTCTTGCAGCTGGTGCCCCCAAAGAAGGCATCATAAGGACTACCTCAGAGAAAAAATTAGAAATGTGGAATTGACCATTATTACAATCACTGCTGAATTGGAAGGCTCAGTTGTCATGCTGTCCTTCACCTTGGACTCTCAGGTTGCACCAAGTGAAAGTACACAGAGGCCAAAGTAGACATTTAATTGTTTTTATTATGCCTATTTTGTAAAATAGTACAAAATTCATGTAGCAAAGATTGCAGCTTATGTGTAGAATAAAAGGCTTCTTGTATTCTTTTATTTTTGGATGTGCAGAATAAAAGTCTTCCTGGCAATTACCTGGTTAAAGAGCCCCAGGGGACAGAAGCTGCATGCTGGCTGTACTCAGGCACGGGGACTGGGTGGCTGAGGAGCTGGTGGACATTAAGGAGAGAGTGGTGTTGAAGACACTGCGGATGCCCCATGGCCCCGCCTCTGCATCATGGCAGAATTTGTTCTTGCTGCAGACTGAAAATTTCTGTTTGCCCAGTGATTTGTAAACCCATTCTGCAGAAATGACACAATTGAAAAATGCATGTATGAACTGAAATAACGCAAACCAAGAAAGAAAGATTTTTAACAACAATAGCCAATGGAGAAAAGTGGATCCTTGGTGCCACCATGTGCTAGGAACTCTTCCCATTGCCACCAAGTGCTGGTCTCCCAAACAGATAGATGGTGATGATGGTGGAGTAGATCAGGCTCTTGAAGTAGAGGAGGAGGTAGGTGTAGCAGGCAGAGGTGGTCTTGAGCTGTCGCTGCAAGGTGGCTAAAAGAGGTCATTTATTAGTTTCACTTTTTTTTTTTTGAAAGACCAGGTCTTATTAATGGGGGGGGGGTCACATTATACATTTCTGAATATCTAGGTTGAAGGGACACCCCCACCACAAAACAACCAGAGAGTAAACATCTATCCACCATTGCCACCAAGACAACTCAGAATCCAGCTTGTACATCAAGTCAAACAACAACCTCTGGGAAATTCACTTAGAACATTCTCAAGTATTAAAAAGTAAGATTAGGTCTTAGATGGATGAGTCAACCTGAAAACAGCACTGGTGGTAGGCAGCTTTTATCATTTCTTCATTCCTACTGTATCTGTAAGTAATAATAATAACACATATGCTTTAACCACTAACTAAATGACAGATATTTAATTTTAGAGGTTTGTGTGCAAAGCTCTAATCTTATTTAAGTTCTCAATATCTATGAGATTATTTTCATTTCCATTTCACAAATAAATTGAGAACAGAGAACTAATTTGCCTGATGTCAAACAGTAAGTACCCAAAGCCAGATTTTATCCCAGCAACATAATATTCAAGAACACATTTACCTACTCTGTAATTCTGAACCTCCACTTCAATAAACAGCCCTGACAACAAAGAGTTAAGCATGAATTGCTGGTTTATTTTTATTTTTATTTATTTTTTAAAAGATTTTATTTATTTATTTGACAGACAAACCACAAGCAGACAGGCAGCCAAAGAGAGAGGGGAAAGCAGGCTCCCTGCTGAGAAGAGAGCCTGATGTGCAGGGCTTGATCCCAGGACACTGGGATCATGACCTGAGCAGAAAGGAGAGGCTTTAACCCACTGAGCCACCCAGGCACCCCTGAATTGCTGATTTAGAATCATCTCAGCCATTACATATTGTGCATCAATGAGATTCCTATCAAGGGTACAATCAATGGAAATTTGATTGTGTTCATAGTAGGTTCATGGTTGATTGTGTTCATAGAGGGTAGATGAGTAGGGCTAGAGTCAATGGTCCTAGCCACATTCTTTGTACATATGCAGGGAGAAAGGGCTAGAAACCAGTACTTACAATGCATCAGCTAAATGAAATACCCTATGCTAGACATTCCGCCTATTTGACATCATATCTTCAGTAACAGAGTGAAGTGTTACTCATGTTATTCCTCATTGGCTCAGAAAATGTTAACTACTGTACCCATATTCATGCAACTAATATTTAAAAGGCTGTTGTTAATGTCTAGTCTGTGGCACTTGAAGCCCTGCACTCACTGCTCCCCATCCCATGTGTACACCTGTCTCAGGGCCTTAGCTTTGGGATTTCTTGCTCTATGATTACATCATAGAAGAAGAATAGAAAACTGAGTAAGTGTTTGGATTGTTGATTCAGAAGGTCTGGGTTGAAGCCTCAGATCTCGCTGTGTGGCACGGTTCAAGGGACTTAATTAATTTCAGTTCCTTGCCCTCATGTGTAAAATGGGAATAAAATCCTTCACAATGAGTGTTAAGAGAATTAAACAAAATGCACTCATGGTGCAGCATAACACCTTCTGTATGAGAACCTCTTGGTGTTCATGTTATTAATCACCAGCAAGAACAAAGATTTAAAAAAGCACTAGAAGCAACTTAATACCAGGTTTCCTTAATCAGAAACAAAGGCCCCAGAAATGAAGTCCATTGTTGAAAGAATTCAGATCACATCATTGTACCCCTAACTTATAGTCCTATCACACCCAAATAGCATTTGCTGTGTGAAGATGACTTCACATATCACTCAGTCTGTTTTGCAAGATCCAGCTATTCTGAGGTTTCTACCTGAAGCCAGGGGAGTTCAAAAGTTAAGTTGATCAGGAAGAAAAAATGCTACAGCATAACATGAAGGCAAACATAGGCAAAAACTTACCATCTTCGGGGCACCTGGGTGGCTCGGTGGGTTAAAGCCTCTGCCTTCAGCTCAGGTCATGATCCCAGGGTCCTGGGATCGAGCCCCGCATCGGGCTTTCTGCTCAGCAGGGAGCCTGCTTCCCCCCCCGCCCCGCCCCACTCTCTGCCTGCCTCTCTGCCTACTTGTGATCTCTGTCTATCAAATAAATAAATAAAATATTAAAAAAAACAACTTACCATCTTCAATTTTTGTAGAATCAATAGAAGTGAGCTCTAAAATAAATGAGAGCAAGTATTATTCAAATGTTCATATCTACTATTAGACAAGTGTCTGTGTTGTGGATAGATGGATAGGTAGATGATAAATAGATAACAATTAGTAAACAGAGAGGAGAGATCCATTGCAAATATGAGCCCCACAATTCCTGAAATGTTTGGTCTGATTCTTTGTAATTCAGTAGATCAATTCATATATTGTATTTCTGCACATGAAGTTCTGCTGATCTACCCTCGATGTCCAAACTCAAGGGGCCTGTGGACCTTAACTAACATATTACCGGGCCAAGGGCAAGGAGTTATGAGTACAGCACCACTCAAGGTCGCTTTCCAGGCTAAGGGCTAATGATTCTGAATTTCTGATTCTTTGGAGATAAACACATAAGAGAAATTTCCATATGAACAGACTCAGCTTGATCATTCATTGAGTAGCCAATTTGTCCCACCCTTGTTAGCACTAATTATTTCTTGACATCACGTATTTCCTAAAAAAGTTCAAAGGATAATAAATGCAAATTATCGTATAACACCGTGGCTAAAATGAGGGTATTAAGGAAAGACAAGGGAGTGAGTTTGACCTCCTAAAGCTGCAGAAAATTTGGTATCGGCCCTTTCTTGCACTTTATTTTATTACTTTTAAAATTATTATTTAAATTCCAGTTGGTTAACATATAGTATAATATTAGTTTCAAGTGTACAACATAGTGATTCAACACTTCCATACATCACCCAGTGCTCATCACAACTAAAGTCCTTTTTACTAAAATCTCCCACCCAAGAAAGAATACTTCTTTCTCAATCAAGCTTGGTTGAAAGTTTGGACCAGATAGTTTTACCTCTTCAAAATCACTTCATCGATTTGGGCTTCCATGTTCTATATATTTTTAGTTTTCATCAAAAACAAAAAGAACAAACACGAAACAGCATTAGAAATTTGCTGAGGAAAGACATTAACAAAATGGCTTCACTAGCTTTTTTGCTATGAGAAGACCTTGGGAGACATTCCTTTCATAATTTAATTCCCAAGTAAAACACATCATAAATTAGAACTTCTCCCTTTGTTATAATCATCACCATGGGATGTTACTATAGATTATTGTTACACTGATCAGTATAAAAATCAATACCTAAAGGACTTCAGCCCAGTGGTTACATTAAACTTATGCTTAGCTCATTTGCCTCCTCTCTGTTTCTTAGTTGTAGAAATAAAAAAATTCAGACTGTTTTCAGTCTCCCTTCAGTTATTTTAGGGAAGAACATACATAAATACAATAAATATATGAATAAATGTATACATGTTATGTCTTCAAAAACAAGCATTTTCACTGACATTATTGCGCTTCTTCCTCACCACATGCCAGGAAAAAGGGAAGATAACTGTTCCACCCCAATTTGATAGAAAAACTAAAGATCCAAGAAGATAAAGAATCACCTCAGCAATTCAGAGTGGTATACTGCAAAGGTCTTTGCACATCTTGTTAGTGTTTGTTCCCTGCTACTTCCCAAGGGCTTGTGAACCACAGCGAAAAGTACAAACTGGTTCCTTCTTATGGGCCCACTGGGTCTTGGTCTGTGATGTTAATGCCAGCACTTCACTGAGTCTAGTGGGTTACTGGATCACCACAGGGCCAGGGCACATTCAGCCATCTGCCCACATTGTCCAAATATATCCAGTATCTGCACCAATGAGGTTCATTTGGGACACCATGCCTGAATCACAAGTGACCCAGAGTGATTAGGAAAAGCATGTTCTCTCTACTGTAGTGATCCTCCTTGAGACAGTAGTTCATCCTGCATCCCTCCCTGGCCTGGGATACACCAGGACTGCAATAATGCTGCTGAACAGCTTTACCAAACGTAAGAAATACGTTCATTGGGTTGAATGAAGAATATATGTACACGTTAGCCTCATTCAATCTTTACTTACCAAATTTTACCTTACGGTGTATATAAAATTCAAATCTAAAAAACCCAAGACCATACTAAAACTTCAGCACCCAAATTATTCTGGTTTTTTTTTGTTGTTGTTTATTTGTTTGTTTGTTTTGTTTTGTTTTTTGTTGAGTTGGGATCTGGTTCTATCAAATGAATAGCATCTTGTCACCAACTCATTGTTGATGGGTTATACCTTGAGTAGACCAGGTTGAAGTGAGAGGGACTTTGACTTCTGAGTAGAACATTATTGAAAGATGTATAATTGTTTTTATTTCCTGACTAAGTATGATCGTCAAAAGTGGACTCTCTTTTTAAACATATATGGTGTGCAAATTTGCTATATGCTTTCATGTGTATTGTTTCATTTAATCTCTACAATGACCCTAAAAAAATCATTGTGCCCTTCATATTTTGGATGATAAACTGAGGTGAGAAAGAATAAGTGAATTTTTTTTCCTTTTTCTTTTTTAATATTTCAAAGCCCATATTATTTCAGTTCACTGAGGAAATAGCAGGACATTTATGCTACCATTAAAGGTAACAACATTTAGAAAGATTTCTATTTGTTTCTTTTCATTAATATTTAACAGAAAAGGTGTGGTATTTCCTTTGGAAAAAAATAGGTAGTGGGAGGTTATATGTCCATATATGCACATACCTTTTTTCATTGAACGAAAAACAATCTCTTCATCAATCCCTCCTTTATTACTCTCGTGTGTGATGATACATTTTTGTTCTTTAGCCAATGACTCTCTAGCCATGGTCAGCCAGCTGAATTTCATGTATGTGTCCTTAGTCTTCATGGTGTCTCCCTGCTGGGATTTCAGAATTGTTTTGCCATCCTTTTCTTTCCAATGTATCTTGATAACTTCGGGGAAAAAATTCTCAAGAAGACAAATATATGTACCGGACATATGGAATTTTATTTCAGCAAGTGAAGGAAAAAAAATTATGGGCTTGGGGAATATGTCTGCATCAAGGCTTTTGTCTGTAGGGGAAAATAGCAATTAAAAACATTATTAGAGAAATACAAACATCGTGTGGTTTGGAACTCCTAGCACAGAGTGAAATGAGGGGGGAATTTGCTCTAGAATTAGTGCTTATCATGGTCTTTCATCCACAGTGGGTTATGAGGTATTGATTGTTCTTATTTTCAGTGGGAAAACAGATTCAAGAAGTCATATAACTTGCCCAAAGTCACAGCTAGTAAGCGTTAGAGTCTGGATTAAAATGTGAGATTTTTTGAAACAGTACACGCTCATTTTTGAATGGGTTCTACTAACATGTATTTGGCCATCTATCAAGTTGACATTTAACTCTTCAAATATGGATCCCATGCCCACTCTGAAGTAGTGGAGGTCTCCTTCTTAATTCCTGATTTTATAAAATATCTCAATCTCACATCTGAACGACTCCAGGGTTTTAAGTAAGACAATGTTTAAAACTGTACTTCCCAATGATTTATAATGCCTTGAATTTAGAAGCAAAGGGGCAGTATTTCAAAACTGCTATTGCAAAGCTTATTATTTTCAGGAATGCTTTTATATTAACCTTATCAAGTAACACACTTTTCAGAATTTTGTTTTGTTTTGGAAAATGTTCATTGAAAACACATTTTACATTGGAATTTCATTTGTATTTTAGGTATAACTAAGAAGACACCCTAAGAAGACACACTATGAAGAATTTGGACTCTCAGCATCTCCCCTCAAAGTTCAATCTGCTCTAGAACACTGCTAAACATTTTTAGAATGCCATAATATTCTGTAATTTCACCTGCTGAATAAAATAGATATATAACTAGTAGTATAAAAGTTATGGTTCCAGACTTTCTTGAAATAATGTCAAAATATTTAACAAAACATCATAGTTTTAAAGGATGTGTCACTTGAATGTTGGTATGTTACTTGATTATACATTTACTATTAATTTAATGATTGAAATTACAAATGTTAGAAACATTTTAAAATTGATTTCCAAATGAAATTCAAGTACTTTTCTGATATTCTCTTTGGGCTAGTTTGGAGTTAGTTTAATAATTCAATTTCTTAAGGAGAGAGGAGTTGGATTTCTCATTTAAGAAGAGAAGGAAAAAAGTTCTTTTTGGGGGGGTTCTTAATATTCTTTTATTTTTCAAAAAAAATTTATGAGAATTTCTACCTTTGTAGCAAAGCTCCTGATTTCCATATTAATTCAGTAAGCAAACAATGAGTTCTTATTCATGGTATAAGTAGAATTAGATGATAATGTACTTATTTTAAGTTTATACATCTTGCTTGCAGTGCAAATAGTATTTTATTGATTATAATAGTAAGACACTGTATATTGCTATAACCATACACTTTGTTTTTAATTTAAAAAGCATGTTAGGGGTGCCTGGGTGGCTCAGTGGGTTAAAGCCTCTGCCTTTGGCTCAGGTCATGATCCCAGAGTCCTGGGATCGAGCCCCACATCGGGCTCTCTGCTCGGCGGGGAGCCTGCTTCCTCCTCTCTCTCTGCCTGCCTCTTTGCCTACTTGTGATCTCTATCTGTCAAATAAATAAATAAAATCTTTAAAAAAAATAAAAAGCATGTTAAAAGTTAATTTTTCAACTGCACATGATAGTTGCATAATTTTAACCTCTACTCAAATATTAAGGAATCTAATTTTCATCTTAGAAACTTTGTATTTTTTTAATAGGAATACTGATTCATTATAGTAAAGAAATTGAAAATCAAATGATGAACTTGAAAAGTTTCTGGACAATAACACACTGTTTTTTATCTTCTGTCCCTTTTCCTCATTTAGATTCTCGGTGTTTTATTCTTTTGGATAAAATATGTCTTGAACTTCCACAGTTTTCTCAGTAGAATAGTTAACTGAGCATTATTTAATTCGATTGCTAGAATGCACATTGATTATGCAGTCAGTTGGAAAAAAAAAGAGACCAGAACCTTGTTTTTCAGTTTAGGAATTCATATGTGCCTATCATCACAACCTCTAAGAACAGCAAAATATATACTTTCTTTCACTTTTTCAATGTTTTACCGCCTTTGTGAAAATTCTTGAAAACTTTTATTTGTGCAGACCCAGTATGCTAGAAACGTCCCTGTGAGATGTTCTCCCTCATTCAGGCAAAATTTCATCTCTAAGGCTAGTGAAGAATGAACAAATTTAGTAGATGGAATTTAGGGGGAAAAACTTAACTTATACATTCTTGAATATGTTTACACAGTTAAGTATTTTCATACTTGATATTAGTCATCCTCTGACAAATGAAAGTTTAGCAATTTTTTGTTCTTTTCCATTGGTTATTTTTGAAATCAAATAAATAAGATGTATAAGCCTCTTTACAAAACTTTCAACACAGAAATCCCAAATTGTTGATCTTAGAAACCCTCAGTTGTTGCAGCTAGTTAGCTCCTTGCTAATATCCTCCATGCTAGGTCAAGCAGCAATTATCCCCAAGGACTGGGATGGAATTTCCTACCTCTCCAAGGATCCTGCTGCTATTTGTGACCAAACTGGGACCAAAGCCTAGAATTCTTTTCTTTTTAATTTTTTTTATTTTATGTTTTATTTATTTTATAATCTTATTTTATTTATTTATTTATTTATTTATTTATTATTTCTTTTCAGCGTAACAGTATTCATATTTTTTGCACCACACCCAGTGCATTCTGAGCCAGCACCAGCACCTAGTATGTGGCGCCTGCATTGCCAGCCTCCCCTCCCTACCTTATACTTTAGAATGTAAAGAAATTTACCTGTAACCCTGAGCTTTGTGCCAGGACCAAACACTTTGATTCTGCTCCAGCCATACTAGTCTCACCTGAAAAACTTTTACAGCAATCTCTCTGTGCCTCTTTTAAAATTGTGCCCACATTTTTTTTCAGTATTTACATAAATTAAAAAAAATGGACCTTGTTAACATTAAACAAAGATAAAGCTCAAGCAAAATCACATTAGATATGAATGCAGTTGAGAATGGAAGAACTGACCCCTCTCTGCCTGGACAGCTTGGTTCTGTCTTTTCCAGCTCACTCACATGAGTTGGGGAGTTTGATTTTACTTTTCTTCACCATTTTCTTGACCCTTAGCTATCTCTTCCTTTAAAGGGTTTTCTTGTGCGATATCACTTCTTTTACTAGAGATAACTTACAGCTATTATTTATTGTTTTGAAAGAGGATCAAAAAGTATTTAATAAATGAATGTGCAATGTTTTTACAGATATATTTTTTTCTTTCTACATATTGAGGATTGAGTATTTTATTTGATTGTAAAGTAAGCTCTTTCCAGCATGCAATCCCCACTAATTAGAGACGAGATGAGTTGTTACAGAGTCTTATAACATATTTATTCCTGAAAGACTGCCTCTCTGAACTCGAAATTACCCCCTAATAAATTCCAGGGTATTGGTTTACAATTCAGAACTGCTCATCAGGATAATTGATGTTCTATTGTCATTTACCGTAAGAGGGTTTTTTTTTTTTTTTTTTTGCACTGCTGATAAAAATGAGATCAAAAGTGATCACATACATTTTGCAGGTTATTAAAGAAAGGAACACTATTCATTAAGAAAGGAAAACTATTAATACCAGAGGTACTTAATCAAAGCGTTTCTCATTTAAGTGACCAATTAGAAGAAAACCATTTTGGATCCCAGCGGCCTGGGATAGAGCCTTGCGTCAGGCTCCCTGCTCATTGGAGAACCTGCTTCTTTTCTCTCTCTCCGTCTGCAACTCCCCCTGCTTCTGTGCTCACTCTTTCTCTCTCTATTTGTCAAATAAATAAATAAATCTTTAAAAAAGAAGAAAAGCATTTTGAACTAATAAGTCACACCAATGGTTTGTAGGCACAGTCTTAAAAATAATTTTAATTTCAAGCCTGAGTCTATTTTTGGGTGTGTATGTATATCCTAAAAGTAGAATTTTAATCTGCTTATACACAGGGAAGTAAATAAACCATTTGCAAAGTAGTTTTATTTCCATATATAGTAACCAGTAGCTGCAAAATTGCTGTCCAGATGCTGAGGTGATCTTACATTGTTTTTCCTAAAAAACATCTATCAGTTTACCATTTACAGGGTCAAAACAGAGCAGAGTTTCTTACCTGGGAGAGTTACTATGAGCTTAGTCCCTTGTGCAAATATCTTTTTTTTTTATTTTATTTTTTATAAACATATAATATATTTTCCCCCCAGGGGTACAGGTCTGTGAATCGCCAGGTTTACACACTTCACACCCTTGTGCAAATATCTTGATCCAGCCTGAGTTATCACACTGGTTAGAGGTTCTACAAAAACACCAGCCTTCTCCTGAGCTTCATGGCAGGACCAGCAGGTAGAAATCTTGTATTGGCAATTTGATCTTCTGCATTTCCCTGAAAGTCTTTGAATATAAGCTTCCTGGCATCTGATATCTTATAAGTTTTCCTCAAATTAACTGACAACAATATCTGTTTTGCAAGGAGGCAGTAATCACAGAAATAATAGAAAACAGAAATAAAAAGAGCAAAAGAAAAAAAACAGAGAGGGAGTAACTGGTCAACCAACTACTTATCTAAATTACCAGGAAAAGTATTCGGTCAATTAAGAGGTTTTGATTTCCAGGTATTCAATTGTGTGAAACTGCTTAGAGAAGCATCAGAGGAGAAGCCCCTCTGTTCTCACAAAAAACGATCCTGCTCCGTTAGCAGTTTGGGATTGTATTTCTAAAGGAGGAAACTCTTTAGTAATCCAAAATGCAATTATATCAACAGATATCTATTTGAGAATTTTTAACAATGTTCTTCATTTTGTAACCAGCTACTTTTATGACTTGGCAAAATTATTTTTTTTACCACATAATGCAAAATGAGAAATATAATTTGTGTAATGACATATTATTCCTGGAATGAAGGAATAAATTTGTAGAACTCTATCTTCCATGAAATAATAGATTCCTATTTAAACCAAAATTTTGAAAACAAAACCCAGTTCTCTGATATGTTGAAAGAAAAAGCCTCTTGGAAGCTATTCTGTGATCTTCAGAAATGCACATGTCACTCTGCCTGTGTGGTTAACTAGCTTTGGATAAGGTGTTTGTCATCCTTGGGACGCCACATCCCATTTGCTTTGTGGACATTGGGCTATGTATGTCCAAAGGGCTCTTCCTGTTCTCACAGCTTATGAACCTGTGATTCAGAGCAGTTTTGTTTGCTGTGGCTGCTCAAGAGAGAAAGGAGTTGAAGGTTAGTAATGGAGAAGGTTTTCCTGCAGGTCCCTTCTGAATTGGTGACATTGTGAGATCCCAGCGGGCACTATAGCAGGGGCCTTCCTCAGACTTGAGGATGTTAAGGATTATCAGGTAAAAGTCTCTGTTGTCTTTCTTACCTGTGCCCAAGCCAGAATTGGGCTGGTCTTACAGGTAATACTGGTTGAATCATATAGGATTCATTTCAAGGGATCCCTTTCTTTTTGTTGGTACCATGCATAATAGCCTTCTCCAGAGAAACCCCAGACAGCTTGCAGCCCTACGTGTACTGTTTCTCCAAGATGGTCATGCATCAGTATTGGGGAGGCAGTGGCAGTCCTGTTCTTCAAAGGCAAGGAGAGGGAAGGAATGTTTGCTTTAGCACCAATGAAAGACTTCAGTATGATCTGTCCTAATGTTATTATGTTCCTGGTATAAAGAAATATCAGAACTCAGAAGACCTCACCAAACACCCATGTTATAACAATTCTTTGTTATCTTCCCTTTGGGGACAACACTCTTGCATTGTCCTTTAGGTTTTGCTTCAAACACACTATCTTTGAGCTCTTTTTCACTCTATGGGGAGCTCTATGCTTATCATGAGAATTGGAAAAAAAAATCTTCTATACAATAAATGAGACAATAATCCCACAACTTTATGCAGAAGTATGCACGTTTTATAGATCAGTAGTTTGTAGAAAGTTCACAAAGTTTGGTGAATATTGAAAATTACTGTAGTTGGGGCGCCTGGGTGGATTAAAGCCTCTGCCTTCGGCTCAAGTGATGATCCCAGGGTCCTGGGATCGAGCCCCACATCGAGCCCCTCAGCAGGGAGCCTGCTCCCCACCCCCCCGCCGCCTACTTGTGATCTCTGTCTGTCAAATAAATAAATAAAGTCTTTAAAAAGTTACTGTAGTTATTGCTTTAGAGGTTATTACATTTCTACACTCTAGTGTGAATGAAGAAAAATCTTGGAGTAAAAATATCCTTTGATTTACTATCTTTGACTCTTCTCCTCTTCACAAATCTTAGCTTTTCAAAATAAAGCAAACTTTACTGTTTGGAGGACAGAAAGTGGGACTTTCAAAGAGTCCCCTGAGTTTCTGTGTTAGCTGAGATGGCTCAGTGAAGCAGGTCAATTGTAATGAGAAAGGACTCTATGATGTGTTGATCCTGTGCTAGAACTGTCCTGTATACAACTTTCTTCTGTCCCCAGCAACCCTGGGAGAAAGATTGTGTAACTTTCCTGGATTGTGTCAGTTAAGTGGCTGAGTAGGAATTTGGAATTCAGATTTCTCTCTTTCTTTCCTTCCTTTTTCCTTTCTTCTTCCTCTCTCCCTCCCTCCCTGCTTCTCTCCCTCCCTCTCTCTCCCTTGCTTTTTCTCTCTCCCTCCCTCCTTTCCTCCCTCCCTCCCTTCCTCCCTCCCTTCCTCCCTCACTCCCTTCCTCCCTTCTTTCCTCCCTCACTCCCTTCCTCATTCTCTTTTCCTTCCTTCCTCCCTCCCTCCTTCTGTCCCTCCCTCCTTACTACACCCTCCCTCCCTCACCTTTCCTTCTTTCCTTCCTCCCTCCCTCCCTCTGTCCCTCTGTCCTTACTATGCCCTCCCTCCCTCATCCATCCATCCTTCCTTCCTTCCTTCCTTCCTCCCCTTTTTTCATTCTTCCTTTACTTTACTCTTTCTTTCTTTCTTTCTTTCTTTCTTTCTTTCTTTCTGTCTTTCTTTCTTCTCTCTTTTCTTTCCTTCCTTCCTTCCTTCCTTAGTCAGCACACCATTTTGCACATTAGGGTTGGTTTCTTTCCCAAGAAGCTTCTAATAGATGCAGAAATAAAAAAAAATCAGAACTAACAAAAGCCAGCCTAGGCCTCAGAGAGGTAAATAGATGATAACTTGTCCTAACTGAAAGAAACATCATAGATTGGGTCTGAGGGTCCTAGGTCAGACCTTGCTGAGGACACAGATGCAGGAGAAAATTCCTGTATACACATTAGTCAGGTCCCTCTGGGAGGTAGAAAGGGGCATGCAAATGTTTGCAGGGGTGTGAAAGTGTGGGAGGACTTTTATTCCATGGCCATGGAGCACTTCCATATAGTGTATCCCAACAAACACAGTAATCCAGCCCAGTATCTGCCTCATTAACTCCATGTATCCTGAGACTCACTGGTAAATCCTGAGACTCACTGTTGTTTCCTGGCTTCAAATCTTTCCTCACTAACACCTTGCTCATGGACCACATTTTCATTTGCAGAAATATACAGAATGCAGAATAGATTTTAGAGGCTGGTGTGGGTTCTGTTGGAGCTAGGGTTATAAACATTCTTCAAGACACCCATTTTTAATATGGCATTCTAAAAATGCTGTGTTTCCTTGTTTCTTGATAATGGATGACATGAGTTGTGTTATTAAAATACAAACATTTGTATCTGAAAGAAAACAAAACAACAATTAGCAAAATTTTGACATTTGTTAAAATAGTACACATTTTTCTTTTAAGGAAAAGCTTGGGATCTGAGGTTCACATTTTTTTTTTCCTGAAGAATTCAATGTCATGGTGAATTTTGCCAGCTTAGTTTGAATGATCCTATGGACTTTCTTCTGCCCACATGGGCTGACTTGATTGTGCATGCTTTCTATTAGCTTTCTTCACTGAGTAAAATCTCCCATGGGTAAAGCCACCCACAACTCCACAGGGAGGCCACCAGGATGACCTGTAGTGGGAGCAGCATCCTGTCAGTTCTTCTCAGGAGAGGTGGTTGAATACTGGGCTGATCACAGAGCAAGTCTGACTGATGTAGTAAGAGGAAATGGTGCTCTGAACACACAAGCTAAGACACAGAGACTGCAGAGAAAGGGGCCCACAGTATTTACCACAAAACATACTGCAGAATACGGTTACTACTCCCTTTATCAGCAGATTTCTCTCTTCACTGTGTGACTGTTACCATCCAATGATATTAGTGTAAAGAGGCTATTTTCTTGCTATAGTAATACAGTCCTTTATTGATTCAAATCAGAGAGTGGGAGAGGGAGAGAGACAGATGGGAAGAGTTCTTACAGTTCTCTTCTTCTATGAGTTATGATTATCTGCTCTCTCTCTTTCTGACTCTGTCTCTCTCCATATGTCCTTCCATTGCAGTTTGGGTAATTTCTAGTGGTTTGTTTTAATGTTAACTAATTCTTTCCTCATATCTCTTAAATCTACTGGTAAGCCTTTCAGGGCATTCTTCTTTTCTGTAACTGTGTTTTTATTTCTTACCTTTAATTTGGTTGTTTCCATCTCTCTACTAAAATTATCTGTCTAATCTTGAATACTGTTTACCTTTTGTATTAGATTAGAATCTTTAAGATATTAATCATAGTTATTTTGAATTCCCTGATAGTTCAATATCTGTGTCATGTCTCACTCTGTTCTGGTGACTGCTTTGTGTCCTCAGACTGTGTTTCTTCTTGACTTGTTGTATGCCTCTACAGTTTAGGTTGGAAGGTGGAAGTTCTATGGTATAGTAGATACTGAGGTAAATATATTTTGTGCTTGGAAATGAGCACACCTTTTCCTCTAGGCCTTTAGTGTAGGGGTTTGTGTTAACTGGTCAGAAGTTAGACTGTATTTGAAGTTTTTTTTTAAGACTCATGAGGGGAGACCCACCATGGTTGTGGCAGTGGTCACTGGCTAGAGCTCACAGCAAGTGACCATCTGAGATTTCCTGTGGCATTGGGAAGTTCTCACCACACTCACTCACTGGGTACAGTGATTTTTAAAAAATAAGTAGATTAGAGTATTTGTACCAAAGCTCACAGTTATTTGCACTTGAAAAGCATATGCAAGCTTGTCAGCTAAGAGGTGGAAGAGAGTAGCAGAAGTAGTTAATAGTTCTTAGTCCATATAAATATTTATAGTAGTACAGAAGTGACATCCATTTTGACAAGTTAGCATGAGTTAGAGATTTTGTTTTAAAGGTTTTCCTCCTACAAGAAATAAAATAAGACTTTATTTTACAGTTACAGTTTTTTTAACCTAAATCTATTGAGGATTAAACCTGTATATCTTTGGAGGTCTTAAAATTTGATGCACATATATTGTAATATTAAATAACTTATGTTATTCCTGAATGGAATGTGATACTTTTTGTCCTCTTCTCAACTAAGTAGGATCTGAAGAAAAAGCTGACAAAAAGCAGGACAGTGAAACACTATGCTTAGAACAGTTTTAGAACTTATTTTAGTTGAAGTAATTGTATGAAACAAAGCAGTTAAAAATGGGCCATTTCTTTAAGTGATTTAGGGTAAAATTCTTTAAGTAGATTTAAGGTAAAATTCAAAGAATATGAGTTCAGGTATGTAGCAGATTTGTTCTGTTCACATGAATTTAAGGTTTCATGTTATTCATGTACAGTTTCTTGCCACTTTTTTCTTTTTTAAAAGATTTTATTTATTTTTTTATTTATTTGACCGTGAGAGACACAGCAAGAGAGAGAACACAGGCAGGGAGAGTGCAAGAGGGAGAAGCAGACTTGCCACCTAGCAGAGAGCTCAATGCAGGCTCTATCCCAGGATCCTGGGATCATGACCTGAGCTGGAGGAAGATGCTTCATGACTGAGCCACCCGGGTTCCCCAATTTCTGACCATTATTTTGCATTGGTGTGAATTTGTAAAGTACGAAAAAATAGCTTTCTTTCTTTCTTTGTTTTATTGAGATAAAATTAGCATACAACATTATATAAGTTTCTGGAGTACATTACAATTCAGTTTTTGTATACACTACAAAGCGATCACAACCATAACTCTTGTTACCACCCAAATTACTACACCGTAAGATTGAGTGCATCTTTGTCTTCTTAGCCACCATGTGTCCCTGTGAGTTGTTTTTCACATATGTGTTATGATGGTAGCAGTCCTATGGGATTCAGGTACCATTAGTGTTTTGGTCTACCCCTGAGCACATGGGACTAGCATGGTGAGTCACTGTCCCAGGTAGCACAGCTGGCAAGTGGCAGAGCTGGGACTCAGACCCACCCAATGTGATACCAGGGTTCATCCTGGCCCTGCACCCAGATGTCCCCCAAGTGCTGCGGAGCTTCCAAGATGAAACATGTGGTCCAATGAGGGCAATAACTCAATGGGCCACAAGATGGGGCCTTTTGTTCAATTCCTTCAAATCACCAAGCAAATCTCTTCAACCTTTGAAATGCCCACAAATAAAAACAAAGTGAATTGTAGTAGCAACAGCTCTACCTAATTATGTGAGGATAGAAAGAAAGCGGTGACTGGCTCAGAGCAGTGAAGGGGCCTGTACAGGGGGGACTGCAAGTGGGATCCATGCCTACACCTGCAGGGCTCCACAAACTCTGGCCGAGCTTTCCTTATCGGTGGTTGAGATACAGCAGAGATGGGAGCAAAATAATAATAAAATCCTTAAATACTTTAAAAACAAATTCTTGTGTGGCCACACTCAGGTCTTTTTGTATCCTAACAGCCCATCTTTAGCACACAGACTTTCTCATAAAAACATAAGGCAAAGTGTACCATTTTCCCTTTAACTGTACATTTTAAATAATTTTGTGTTCTCCCTTTTTCTAAGTGTGAAAATTCATCATTAAAATCACTGGAGGAAAAAAAAGGACCAGAGCTGGGGTCATCCTATTGAAAGTTGAAGGCAACATCTGCTGCTGACTTGGATGATCGTTATTGAAGAATTTATTTATTGCAATACCTCTAGACATTGTGCCAGATCATGTACATTTAGGACCTGCCTGTGGTTGGTAAGATAATGTGATGATACATCTATGTTCCATGATACTGAATCTGATCTATTCATGAATAGTTGGAGCAAAGTCTTCTGTTATATTCCCAATTAAAAAGCTTCTTAATATATTAGAATAACAGTTATTTTATTACACAAAATATCTTTCTTTTTAAAGATTCATTTATTTATTTTAATTGAGCAAAAGAGCATGTGCATGAGAACAAGGAAGAGGAGGGGTGTGAGGGTCAGAGGTTGAGAGAGTCTTTAAGCAGACTCTGAACTGAGCTGGAGCCCAGCACAGGGCTCTATCTCACAACACTGAGACCAAGACCTGAGTCTAGAGGGGGACACTTAGCCAATTGTGCCACCCAGGCACCCTAAGAAAGTATCTTTTTAATTTGATATGCAAAATGGAATATTTTTTAAAATATTTTATTTATTTGACACAGAGAGAGCGAGATCACAAGTAGGGAAAGAGGCAGGCAGAGAGTGAGGGGGAAGAAGGCTCCCTGCCGAGCAGAGAGCCAGACGCGGAACTCGATCCCAGGACCCTGAGATCATGACCTGAGCTGAAGGCAGAGGTCTTAACCCACTGAGCCACCCAGGTGCCCTCCAAAATGGAATTTATTTTATGGCTCAGATTTCTTTTGTATTTCTTTTTTAACATCCTTCATTTCTTTTATGTTTTTAAACTCATGCTCATGTGCTCTTTGTAAAATTTTTTAAAAAGTAATAAAATCCAACATATCAAAATGATTCATTTTGCTTCCTTGATTTGCATTACATATTTGGCCTGAAGAGTTGGAATTACCAAAGGGGGAATGTAAAGTGTAACCAGACATTCTGTATTTTCAACACGAAAATAGAGAAACTGAGAAGAACAAAAAGAAACAAACGTGAGACTCTTATTTTGAATCCACAGTCTGAAATCATAGCCATTGCTTTCCCTTTGTGTTTGGCACATTTAAAAAAAATAGTGTGTTTCACTAATTTGAATTAAAATGAACTAAATTATATTTTGAGCCCTTTCATTCAAACATGAATGTTTACCTTAATGCTTCATAGGAAAGTAGTGTGTTGATTAGTTTTCCTTCTTTATTCATTGTGTCCTTCAAGAAAAACTCACTTGTTTGTAGTGGCAATGGTGCTGGTCTGCATGGAAACGGATCATTGATTTGTGCAGGTCAGATCATCCAACTGTGCTTGTTCTGAGAATTGACCAAATGATAGAAGTGCCACTGGGAAGGGTGTGGGAGGTTGAGGCCTAACGAGAAAGAGCTTCTTATGGTGGAGAATGGGGTGAGGAAAGTGGGGATTTGGCCTTGGGACCCAAATTTTAAGAGTCAGAGGTGTGGTCAGTTGGAATATCCTGTCTCAGGAGGGGAGCCACATTCACTCCAGACCCACAGATGATGCCTAAGTCAGACTTAAGTGTATAACTTACTCTGAGAAACTGCCTTCACCTACACATGCTAAGCTGAACCTGTAGCATTTGGTCCATGCCCATGGAAGTCAAGGCTCACCCAGAAGTTGGATCTCAAGCTCAGACCAAGAGGAGTGAAGTCTATGGTGAGAATGTGCTGTGAAGTCAGACTGTGAAAGACTGGGGTGGTGATCTCAAGAATAGAGCTATACTTTGCCAGGGACTGGAAAGATTGGGACCTTGGACTGGGTACCATCTCTGTTCCATGCTTAGGGGGGGTGAGGGTGAGGACACTTGCTCTTTGTGCTTATATTGCTGAACAGCCCTCCTCTTCTCCACTCCCAGCATACTTCTCTGATGTGCATGTCTTCTATTCAGACTTGTTCTAGGGAAGTGAGGAAAATGTCAGAGGAATAGGGGACTCTAATTTCATCTGGTCCTTTGACTTGAGCTACATAGCTATCATATCATTCTGAACACCTGTGAACTCAACCTGACATCCAAGAAAAGAATTTCTGAAATTCTATAAATAGAAAAGCAACCACTTTTTGCAAGGTAGGAGGTGTGGAGAAGTGAATCCAAGAGGGAGCCTCCGAAAGCCAGCACCAGAAAGTGATACAACAGTGGGGAGAAAAATTGGAACTTTTAGAAGTCTGTTTGGGAGGAGAGGGACATCCCTGCCTGAAAGGTACTCAGGTGGTGAAGCAAGCACAGACCTAGATGGAGTAGTGTAGTCTCGGATCTTGGGGGGTCACAGAAAGTACAGGGGTGTCTGAGTGTGGCAGAGCTCCCAGGCATCAGAGTGGAGAAGCCAGCTGCAGTCAGCAAGCCCGGGAGTGGCCTGTCAGCTCAGTATTGCCATAAATTGGGAAGCCTAGCACAATCAGTGACTTCTCTCTGAGGAGGACTCAGCAAGCAGAAGAACTATGATGGGATGCACCCCCTTCACTGGGAAAAGTGGTACAGATATCAGCCCCAAGACTCTGCAGGGTTTGAAGACTCCAAATGGGGTCAGAGTTGTGTGCCTGAGATAGAAATACTCAGTCACAGGCTCGGCGAGCATGGTGTGCAGACAGAAACCAGGGAGGCAGGAGTTATTGACTGTTTTTCCCTGAAGGTGCACTGAGGAGTTGAGGGGGTTACATGAGCTTTCTGTTCTGGGGCTGGAGATTGGAACACCACCATTATCATTTTTAATTCCCATACCCCAAAGTGGTGTGGAAAGCCATCAGGAAACAAAAACTGCAAAGAACAATCTGGAGCTGCTGCTTACACAGAGCCTGGCCCCTGAAAAGGGGGTATAATTCTGTCTGTGGCAAAGACACCTGAGAGTCATTGCAACAGGCCCCTCCCCAAGAAGATCAGCAAGAACATACAGCCAATTCCAAGTTTACTGATGACAGAGAACTGTAAAACTCCAGCACTAGGGGAAAATAGTATATAGAATTTGTGGCTTTTTCTTAAAAAAAAAAAAAAGTTTTTCTTTCTTTACAATTTTAGGATCTAGTTTCTTCTAACAGACCAAGATACACCAGGTATCTAGTATATTGCTCTGTTCCATTCACCTGCTTGATTATATTCTCTCTTTTTTACTTTTTCTTTTCTTTTTTTTTCTTTTTTGGTTTCTGGTCTCTTTTGATTTGTTTAAGGTATATTTTTCTGGGGTCATTTTTGCTATTTTTGTATTTTGTTCTCACACTCATCTATTCTTCTCTGGATAGAATGACAAGATGGAAGAATTCACTTGAAAAAGAGAACAAGAGGAAGTACTAACTGCCAGGGACTTAATCAATATGGATAAGAGGATAGTGGAG
This sequence comes from Lontra canadensis, assembly GCF_010015895.1. Classification (NCBI taxonomy): domain Eukaryota; kingdom Metazoa; phylum Chordata; class Mammalia; order Carnivora; family Mustelidae; genus Lontra; species Lontra canadensis. The sequence continues at coordinate 14,479,033 of NW_022631042.1, forward strand.
ATAGAATTCAGAATAACAACAACAACAACAAAGAATTCAGAATAACAATTATAAAGATACTAGCTGGGCTTGAAAAAACATAGAAGACACTAGAGAATACCTTACTAGAGAAATAAAAGAACTAAAATCTAATCAGATCAAAATAAAAAAGGCTTTTAATAAAATGCAATAAAATATGGAGGCTCTAATGCTAGGATAAATGAAGCAAAAGAGAGCATCAGTGATATAGAAGACAAAATGATGGAGAATAAAGAATCCGTGAAAAAGAGAGATCGTGAGGTGAGAATTTGAGAGATAAGTGACACCATAAAGCAAAACAATATTAGGATAATGAGGTCCCAGAGGAAGAGGAGAGAAAGAGAAAGAGAGAGAGAGATAGAAGGGCAGAAAGTATATTTAAGCAAGTTATAGCTGAGAACTTCCCTAATTTGGGGAAGGGAATGGGCACTCAAGTCCAGAAAGGAGAGATAACCCTCATCAAAATTACTAAAAATAGGTCAACACATCGACCTATGATAGTGAAGCTTACAAATTTCAGAGACAAAGAGAAAATCCTGAACGTGGTTTGGGACAAGAGGTTCCTAACCTACAAAGGTAGAAATATAAGGCTGGTATCAGCCCATCCATAGAGACCTGGCAGACCAGAAATGACTGGCATGATATATTCAGGGTGGTAAATGAGAAAAATATGCAAGCAAGAATACTTTATCCACCAAGGCTCTCATTCAGAATAGGAGAGATAAAGAGCTTCCAGGACAAACAGAAACAAAAGAAATTGTGATCATTAAATAAGCCCTGCAAAAAATATTGAAGGTGATCCTTCAAGTGAAGAGAGAGCACAAAAGTAACATAGATCAGAAAGGAACAGAGCAATATACAAAAATATTGACTTTACAGATAATACAATGGTACTAAATTCATATCTATCAATAGTTATTCTGAATGTAAATAGGCTAAATGTTCAATCAAAAGACACAGAGTATCAAATTAGATAAAAAAGCAAGACCATCAATATGTTGTCTGCAAGCCCAGATTTTCAAGCCCAGCTAGTATCTTTATAATTGTTATTCTGAATTCTATCTCCACCATCTTATACACGAAACCCAAAGACACCTCGAGATTGAAAGTGAGGGGATGGAGAACAATTTATCATGCTAATGGATATCAAAAGAAGACTGGGGTAGTAATCCTTATAACAAACAAATTAGATTTGTTTAGAACAAACCAAAGATTGTAATAAAAGACAAAGAGGGCCACTGTATCATACTTAATGGGTCTATCCAATAAGAAGATTTAAAAATTATAAATATTTATGCTCCAAATTTGGGAGCAGCCAATTATATAGAGCAATTAATAGCAAAATTAAAGAAACACATTGATAATAATACAATAATAGTAGGGCACTTTAACACCCCACTCACTGCAATGGACAGACCAAGCAGAAGATCAACAAGGGAATAAGGGCTTTGAATGACACCCTGGACCAGATGGACTTCACAGATATATTCAGAGCATTCCATCCTAAAGCAACAGAATACACATTCTTCTCAAGTCACATGACAACTTCTCTAGAATAGATCACATACTGGGTCACAAATCAAGTCTCTATTAGTACCAAAAATTGGGATTATTCCCTGCATGTTTTTGGCCATAATGCCTTAAAACTTGAACTCAATCACAGAAGGAAATGTGGAAAGAACAAAAATACATGGAAGCTAAAGAACATGTTACTTAAGAATGAATGGGTCAACCAGGAAATTAAAGAAGAATTTTTTAAAAATATCATGGAAACAAATAAAAATGAAAATACAACTGTTCAAAACCCTTGGGATGAAGCAAAGGTGGTCCTAAGAGGAGTGTATATAGCAATACAAGCTTTTCCCAAGAAACAAGAATAGTCTCAAATATACAACCTAACTTTATACCTAAAGGAGCTGGAGAAAGAACAGCAAATAAAACTTAAACTCAGCAGGAGAAGAAAATTAATAAAGATTAGAGCAGAAATCAATAAAATAGAAACCAAAGGAACAGTATAACAGATCAGTGAAACTAGGAGCTGGTTCTTTGAAAGAATTAAGATCAATGATCCCCTAGCCAAACTTATCAAAAAGAAAACAGAAAGGGCTCAAGTGAATAAAATCATGAATGAAAGAGGTAGAGATCCAACCAACACCAAAGAAATACAAACAATTGTAAGAACATATTATGAGCAACTATATGTCAACAAATTAGGCAATCTGGAAAAATGAATCTATTCCTAGAAATATACAAACTACCAAAACTGAAACAGGAAGAAATAGAAAACCTGAACAGACCCATCCCATAAGTAGCAAGGAGAATTGAGGCAGGAATCAAAAATCTCCCAACAAATAAGAATCCAGGGCCAGATGGCTTCCCAGGGCAATTCTACCAAACATTTAAAGAAGAAATAAAACCTATTCTTCTGAAGCTGTTTTAAAAAACAGAAATGGAAGGAAAATTTCCAAACCCTCTCTGTGAGGCCAGCATTACCCTGATTCCAAAACCAGACAAAGAACCCATAAAAAAAGAGAATTGTAGACCAATATCCCCGATGAACATGGATGCCAAAATTCTCACCAAGATACTAGCCAATAAGATACAACAGTACATTAAAAGGATTATTCACCCCAACCAAGTGGGATTTATTCCTGGGCTGCAAGTTTGGTTCAACATCTGCAAATTAATCAAGGTGATATACTACATTAATAAAAGAAGGGACAAGAACTACACAATCCTCTAAATAGATGCAAAAAAAGCATTTGACAAATATAGCATCTCTTCTTGATTAAAACTCTTCACAGTGTAAGGATACAGTGAACATAACTCATTATCATAAAAGTCAGATATGAAAATCCCATAGTAAGTATCATTCTCAATGGGGGAAAAACTAAGAGCATTTTCCCTAAAGTTAGGAACATGCCAGGGATGTCCACTATCATCATTGCTGTTCAACATAGTGCTAGAAGTCTGAGCCTCAGCAATCAGACAACAAGAAGAAATAAAAATCATCTGAGGCGGCAAAGAAATCACACTCTCACTCTTCACAGATGACATGACACACTATGTGGAAAACCCAAATGACTCCACCCCAAAATTGTGAGAACTCAAGCAGTAATTCAGAAATATGGAATAATATAAAATCAACACACAGAAATCTGTTACATTTCTATACATTAACAATGAGACAGAAGAGAAAGAAATTAGGGAATCAGTCCCATTTATAATTGCATCAAAAACCATAACATACATAGGAATGAACGTAACCAAAGAGGTAAAGGATCTGTACTCTGAAAACTATAGAACACTCATGAAAGAAATAGAGGGAGACAGAAAGAAATGGAAAAACATTTCATGCTTAATAATTGGAAGAACAAATATCTTCAGAACAATCTATACATTCAATACATTCCCTATCAAAATACCACCAGAACTTTTCACAGAGCTGGAACAAACAATCCTAAAATATGTATGGAATGAGAAAAGACCCAAATAGCCAAAGGAATCTTGAAAAAGAAAACTAAAGGTGGTGGCATCACAATTCCAGACTTCAAGCTCTATTACAAAGCTGTCATCATCAAGACAGTATGGTCCTGGCACAAAAACAGACACATAGATCAATGGAACAGAATAGAGAGCCCAGAAATGGACTCCCAACTCTATGGTCAATTAATCTTTGACAAAACAGGAAAGAATATGCAATAGAAAAAAGACAGTCTCTTCAACAAATGGTGTTAGGAAAATTGGACAGCTACATGCAGAAGAATGGAAATGAGCTGCTTCTTCTTCTTCTTCTTCTTCTTTTTTTTACACCATACACAAATATAAACTCAAAATGGATGAAGGATATAATTGTGAGACAGGAATCCATCAAAATCCTAGAGAACACAAGCAGCAACCTCTGTGATCTAGGCCACAGCATCTTGCTAGATACATCTCCAAAGGCAAGGGAAACAAAGACAAAAGTGAACTCTCAGGACTTCAGAAAGTTAAAAAACTTCTGCACAGCAAAGGAAAGAGTCAACAAAACCAAAAGAAAACCTACAGAATGGGAGAAGATAATTGCAAATGTTTTATCAGATAAAGGGCTAGTATCCAAAATCTATAGAGAACTTATCATAATAATAAAACACACACACAAAAAGAACTTTTCAAATTCAACACCCAAAGAACAAATAATCCAGTCAAGAAATGGCAGAAGACATGAAGAGACATTTCTATAAGGAAGAAATACAAATGGTGAACAGACACATGAAAAAATGCTCACCATCACTTGGCATCAAGGAAGTACAAATCAAATTCACAAGAGATACGATCTTATACCATATACACCATGTATACCATGGTTACAATTAACAAATCAGAAAATAACATATGTTGGTGAGGATGTGGAGAAAGGGACAGATGAATGGATAAGGAAAAGGCGGTATACACATACAATGGAATATTGGCTAGCCATCAAAAAATGAAATCTTGCCATTTACAAGGGCGTGGATAGAACTAGAGGGTATTATGCTAAGCAAAATAAGTCAATCAGAGAAAGACAATTATCACATGATTTCCCTCATAAGTGGAATTTAAGAAACAAAACAGGGGAGCATAGGGCAAGGGAGGGAAAAATAGAAGATGAAATCAGAGAGATAGGCAAACCATAAGAGACTCTTAACCATAGGTAACAAACAGGGTTGTTATAGGGGAGGGGCATGGGTGGATGGGGTAATGGGGTAATGAGCATTAAGGAGGGCAGTGGGTATTATATACAACTGATGAATCACTAAACTCTACCTCTGAAATTAATAATACCTATATGTCAAGTAATTGAATTTAAATTAAATTAAATTTAAAAAATGGCTTTGCTCTAATTATTCTTGACTCTGAAGTCATTTGTCTTTTTAGAGGCACTGAGAAGATTCAGCTTATGACATCCAATGACACAGTGGAACTCAGGGTCTCTGTATGTCTGTGTTCTGGTGAGGAAAGAAGCACCTGCTGTTATAATGTCTACAATCTACCTGTGTTAGTAGTTTCATGGTGAAGGATCTCATGTCTCCCTGCCTATAGTGACAAAATGAGACTGAAAATAGGAGCCTCAGTAAATCACCTGCTGTGGAAAAGAGCAGGTCTTGGCTGAATGTCAGGGATCACCTAGTTCTACAAGTCTGCATGTTATTTCTTTCAGAACAGTGTCATCACAGTGGACAGAGGGTGCAGTGTCTCAATACCCCTGGTCTTACAATCCCAACTCACGTAGCAGCTATTGGAATGAACCTTGGTGTAAAATATGGGGACCCTCACCCACAACCTAACATATGCTCGACAGAAGGAGTATGCGTGTGCAGATGGATATGTTCTTCCCATTAGTTGTGGCCCTTTGGATGAGCAAAGTTGGCTGGGGTTTAACTGTCCTTATTTTATTTTTTTTATTAAAGATTTTATTTATTTATTTGACAGACAGAGATCACAAGTAGGCAGAGCAGCAGGCAGAGAAAGAGGGGGAAGCAGGCTCCCTGCTGAGCAGAGAGCCCGATGTGGGGCTCGATCCCAGGACCCTGGGATCATGACCTGAGCCGAAGGCAGAGGCTTAACCCACTGAGCCACCCAGGTGCCCCTAACTGTCCTTATTTTATCTTTCAACATGGCACCCACCACTGACAGTCCCAACTAGTAAAGGCCGGTTTGACTTCAACATTTTCCATGAATCAACCACATTTGACAGAGCACATAGATAAAACAAGCCTGAGAAAATAGAACACCATCACCACACCAGCACCCTCCTGCCACCCACACTGGTCTCCAGCACCTCCCCCTCTCTGCATTTCCCAGTCCAGGGCAGTCCAAGTCCAGTTGGGGAATGAGGGTGCTAAGGAGTTGGAAGCCACAGGAAACACTGCCTAGGAGCCCCAGCAGTGACATCAGCTCCACACAGCTTTCTATCTTTTGTTAGTTTTCCCTCTCTATCTCCAAGATTTCCACATGCAGAAACAGTTCCAGATCTCTAAATAGAAGCCAGGCATTTGTCCTAAAGAAGTCTGATCACATTCTTTAGAATCAAGGAGGAGAAAAAAATTAAATTCCCACTTTCTTGTATCTGGTGGGTCTTACGTTGTTTCCACATGGGAACCTCTACTTGGTTTCCAACAGAACCTGTTTCACAGAAACTGAGGCTGATTGTAAATAAACAGAAAATCCTTCCCAATTTTAAATGAGGCATTGTTTTATTCTAGTGTATAAAAACTTTCACTTTAAAAAGATTCATTTGTAAAAGAGAAAAACAATAATTTATTTCTTCACCCCTCAACCATGCATTGAACATTTTGTTTTACACTCATGTTTGTAGAGATATACACACATATATAAATGAGTGTCATACTTATTAGCATTATTACTCATAGAAATCATGGTCAAAGGACTGGACAAATATTGCACAAAAGAAGAAATAGAAATGGACTGAATATACAAAAAGATGATTATCCTCATTAGAAAAGCAAATTAAGACATGAAGAGATACTATCTTTTCACCCATCAGATAAGGAAAATTGTGATGTTTGACAGCACTGTCCTGACATTCACCTACATCATGGAAGGAGGGTACACTGGTGCTAACACTACCAGGATAATTTGGCAGTACCAATCAAAGTGACCAAAGCATACATCCAAAGTGTTATAAAACATTATTATAATTTCACTATATTTTATGATAATAAAACATTGAAAATAATCCACTGGTCTATCACAGGGAACTGATCTTATAAAGTACCTTGTAAAGTATATAGTCACCAATAAAATATTCTCCAGCTATGTAAGTGTTCTTTTAAATTGACATAAAAAGAGTAGAAGGGTATATAAGTGAGAGGTGAAGGATAATGTATGTCATTACTACCTGTGTGTTAGAAGGAAGAAAATTAGATCTAAGTTCATATTTGCCTAAATAAAACCTGGAAGGATGGGCAAGAAACAAAAGATGTGACCTGTAAGTGGTGGGAAGGTAGAGACAGTGGTTGGAGTAAGATTTTGTAGTTCAATTTTTAGAGTGTTTAAATTTTGGAACCATGTGAACGTATAATCTAAAAATTTTAGTAGGACCCTGCCATGCCTATTTCTTCAATAATACTTTCCTTTTTTAAAGTTTTTATTTATTTATGTAATCTCTACAATCTCTTTTTAAAATTTATTTATTTATTTATTTATGTAATCTCTAAAATCTTTTTTAGTTTTTATTTATTTATGTAATCTCTACAGTGAATTTACAATGAATGTAAATTCTTAAGAATTTAAAAACAGAATTTAAAAACAATGAATGTAAATTCTTAAGAATTTAAAAACCTGAGATCAAAAATCTCTCATTCTTTAAACTGAATCAGCCAGCTACTACCTCAATAATACTTTCTGATTAATTTTCCATTTCTTCAACAATCTATATTTTTGTGTAGATGCATACTAGCCCATCATACAACATTATTTATTTTATTTTTTTAGTTTCTTATTGGGCATTTGATTTAATTTAGGACTGTTGTAAATAGTGGTATGGTATTGTATGTAAATCTTAGTGCTTACAATAAGGGTGTGCAAGCAGGTGTGTTTTCTCTTATTTCTAAAGTAGAACTGCCAACAGTTGATGCTAATGTTGTTGAAGATTCATATATATTCAACAAAATTAACTATCTTATCTACACAACTCCAAGATGGGGCATAACATATCTTCATTTTATAAATGAGAGAGTTGTGGCATAGACAGTTCAAATAGCTATAGACTCAAGATTTAAACCCAGGTACTTGGCAGGTTCAGAGTTCACGCACTTAACTCCTCTACTCCTCTACTTTTTCAGTGTTGGTGGGGCTCTAATGGGGTTCTTGTGAGATTAGGAAACCATGGGTCTGAGAACACCTGCCTGTCATGCGACAATGTTATACTGTCACTACCAGAATGTTTCAAACCAAGTGGGTCTGAATCTGCTCACCTTTGAAGGAGAAATAACCTGGGCACCTTCACTGGCTATGGCCCCCCTAGGGTGGGTGCCCCAAGGAAGTCTTCATAAGGACTATCTCAGGGAAAGATTTGAAATGTGGAATTGACCAATATTACAACCAGTTCTGAATTTGAAAGCTCATTTGTCATGCTGTCCCTTACCTTGGCCTCTCAGATTGCCCCAAATGAAAGTACACAGATGCAGAAGTAGATTTTTGATGGTTTTTATTGTGCCTATTATGAAAGCAAAGATGTCAGTTTCCATATGTGCAAAATAAAAGGTTTTGAAGCAATTATCTGGTTAAAGGGCCCCAGAAGATGCACCTAGAAGCTCTGTGTTGGCTAAACTCAGAGGCACAGGTGGCTCTGAGGAGCTGGCAGACATTAAGGAGAGAGCAGTGTCGAAGCCTCTGTGGATAACCCCCTGACCCTACACTTAAGTCATGGCAGAAGTTGTTCTTGCTGCAGAGTGAACTTTTCTGCTTGCCCAATTGTTTGTAAAATCATTCTGCAATAATGACACAATAGAAAGACACATGTGAACTGAAATAACCCAAACCCAGAATGCCCCATTATATACTCAGATGATGCTTTAGGCAACAATAGCCAATGAAGACAAGTGGACACGTGATGCCACCATGTGCTAGGAGCTCTTCCCATTGCCACAGAGTGCTGGTATCCCAAGCAGATAGAAGAGAATGATGGTGAAGTAGATCAGGTTCTTGAAGAGGAGGAGAAGGTAGGTGTAGTAGGCAGAGGTGTTCATGAGCTGCACCTGCAGGTTGTCTAAAATAGGTCATTTATTAGTTTTACCTTCTGTTCTTTTGAAGAGCTATAACTTATTAATGGGAGACGGGTCACATACATTTCTGATGTCCCCACAACTGCAAAACCTGGTAGCAATTGTCTACACCATCAACATCACCAGCACCAGCACCATTACCACGACCACCAAATAACTCATAATCCAGCTTGCAGATAAAGTCAATCAACAACATCAGAGGTTCACTAAGAACATTCCAAAGTATTAAGAAGTAAGGTTATATCTTAGATGAATGAGTCAACCTGAAAAAAAAAATTGGTGAAAATAGCTTTTACCATTTCTTCATCCCCACCATGTCTTTAAGTAGTAATAATCGCTAATATGCTTTAACCACTATCTAAACTACAGATTAATTTGAGAGGTTTGTGTGCAAAACTTTAATCTTACTTAATTTTTCAATAACCTAGGAGATTATTATTTTCACTGCCATTTTACAATTTAATTGAGAACAGAGAACTAATTTGCTTGATGTCTACAGTTAGTAAGTACCACAAGCAAGATTTCAATCCCAGCAACATAATGTTCAAGAACACATTCTTGGGGAGCCTGGGTAATTCAGTAATTAAGCATCTGCCTTTGGCTCACTAATGACCCCAGGGCCCTAGGATTGATCCCTGCATTTGGCTCCCTGCTCTGCAGGGAGCCTGCTTCTCCCTCTCCCACTCCCCTTGCTTGTGTTCCCTCTCTTGATGTCTCTCTCTCTGTCAAATAAATAAATAAAATCTTAAAAAAAAGAACACATTCTTACCTACTCTGTATTTCTATACCTCCACGTGTAATAAATACCCTCAACAACAAAGAGTTAAGCATAAATATAAAGATGAATTGTTGATTTAGAAGCATCTTAGCCATTACTGAGATTACTATCAGGGGTACAAATTTGGTTGTGTTCAAGGTAGGATGGGTGGGAGGTTTTAGTAAAGAGGGCATTAGTTGTGATGAGCACAGGGTGATGTATGGAAGTGTTAAATCATATTGTACACCTGAAACTAATATTACCCTTATATTAAATAACTGAAATTTAAATAAAATCTTGAAGAAATAATAAAATAAAATAAACTTTAAAAAATGGAAGAAAGGGGCAAATCCAAATTTTCTGCAACTTTAAGAGCTCAAACTCACTCCCTTGTCTTTCCTGAATACCCTCATTGTATCTATGATGTTATATGATAATTGCATTTTTTATCCTTTGAGGTTTTGTAAGAAATATATGATGTCAAGAAATAATGACAATATATGATGTCAAGAAATTAATGATAATGATGGTGGACCAGACTGGCCATTCAATGAACCACTAGGTTGGGTATTGAGTCTGTTCATCTGGAAATTTCTTTCTTTTTTTTTTTTTTTTAAGACTTCTATTTTATATTTTATTTTATTTTATTTTATTTTATTTTATTTTATTTTACCAAAGAGAGAGAAAGAGCCAGAGAGCACAGGCAGGGGGAAATGCAGAGGGAAAGGGAGAAGAAGGCTCCCCACTGAGCAGGGAGCCCAACATGGGGTTCAATTCCAAGACCCTGGGATCATATCCTGAGCTAAAGGCAGACACTTAACCAATTGAGCCACCCAGGTGCACCTGGAAATTTTTTTTTATGTGTTTATCTCCAAAAGAGTCAGAACTCAAGAATCATTAACCCTTACTGTGGAAAAGGACATCAAGTGGTGCTGTGCTCATTGCTCCTTGCCTTTGGTTAGGTAATATGTTAGCTGACGTCTAGAAGATCCTTAAGATTGGACATGGAGGGGGGAAATCAGCAAGGCTAGAGCCAGTGCTTCTTGTGGTTTCTTGTAGCTTCTTGTAGTAGAAGGGACCAGAAATCAGTACTTACAATATGACAGCTAAATGAGATACCTTATGCGAGACATTCTACAAATGTGACCTTATGTCTTCAGTAACTTAGTGAGACATTATTTGTGTTATTCCTGCTTTCCAGAAAATGTAACTACTGTACCCACATTCATGAAACTAAGAAGTAAAAGACTGGAGTTAATGTCCAGTCTGTAGTACGTGAAGTCCTGCACTTACACCCCCTCTCCCATGTGTGCACCTGTCTCAGGGCCTTGGCTTTGGGAATTAGAGAAAGAATAAGAACCCAGTAAGTATTTGAACTCCCAATTCAGAAGGTCTGGGTTGAAGCCCCAGATCACTGTGTGGCATGACGCAAGGGACAGAATTAATTTTAGGTCCTTGCCCCCCGCCCCCCACTGTGTAAAATGGGGATAAAATCCTCCACAGTGAATATTAAGAGAATCAAACAACATGGACACACAGTGCAATACAATGCAATACAATGCAATACAATACAATACAATACAATGCAATACAACGTATAAGACACTCTCAGTGTCAATTCATGTTATTAACCACCAACAAGAACAGACTTAAAAATATCCAGAAGCAACTTGATGTCATGTTTTCCTCAGTCAGTAGAAACAAAAGCCACAGAAGTGAACAGAGTCCATTGCAGAAAGAATTCAGAGTACATCACTGTACCCCTAATTTATAGTCCTCTCACACTAAAACCAGCATTTACTGTGTGAAAATGACTCCCAAGAAATGGATTGACTTAAAATATAACTCAGTGTATTTTGCAAGATCTGGCCATTCTGAGGTGTCTCCCTGAAGCCAGGGAATTTCAAAAGTTAAGTTGATCAGGAGGAAAAAATGCTATAGCATAACTAAGAGCAAACATAGGCAAAAACTTACCAGTTTCATCTTTCAGGGAAGCTTTTCTAGATGTAATAGCAGAGAGCTCTAAAAGAAATAAAGACGAGTATTATCAAATTGTTTATATTCATTATTTGATATGTTGTCTGTTTTGTGGATGGATAGATGGATAGTATATAAATAGATAGGTAGATGATAGAATATGTAAACAGAGAGGAGAGAGCCATTACTAATATGAGCCCCACAATTCCAGAACTGATTGTTCTGAGTCTGTGTAAGCTAGTAGATCAATTAATTTATTGTATTTCTGCACATGAAGATGTTGAAGTTCATGAATGATGCATTTTTCCTTCTTTTCTCACAACTTAATGCCTAGGACTATCTTGTTTTCCCTCTGTGCTCATAGCTCCCAGCACAGTGCTTGCTACACAGTAGGTGTTCTATAAATTCTTGTTAAATGGAAAAAAATAACTGAAACAGTGGCTGCTTTACATTCCTCAGCACCCACTGCTAACATGAAGGGTTGTTACCAAAATGAATTCATCCAACCCTAGAATGCACAGCAGAATATTACATTTTGGGAGGAATCTGGAATAGGTAAATTCCCCATCTCAGCAAAAGAAAAAGGTCCCACCTTTCCAAAGCACACATGTTCCCAATATCCCCAACTCATGCACATGATTTTTTGGAGTGGTGGTGTTTGTGGACATGACAATAATACTAATGAAAGCCAATACCTATTGAATGATTATTACTGTGCCAGGAAGTATGTGAAAGATTCACATGTATTAGGTCATGACACTGATGTGAGCTGTATTCATGTTAGACATGAAGAAATGAAGTTTAGAAAGTCTAAATAACTTGCTGGTAGTCATACCAGTTATTGGCAGAGCCAGCACTCAACGTTCCATTATGAGGGTTTAGATAAGCTAGAACATGTGGGAAGTACCTTGTAAAAACAATCCATAGAAATTCATATGACTCCACCATAGTGGAGGCTCAGGCATTATCTCTTCTCCTATCATAATTACTCATAGAAAATGACCTTTTTATTACAGAAGCTCAGCATTTCAGTGTGCTTCTTTCCAGGGACAGAAAGACTCGACAAGGAATAATCATAGGTTTTCTGAATATATAACTGAGGTGAGGGTTGTATTACTCTATAGTGTAAAAAAAACCCACAAAAACAAAAACAAAAACAAAAACCCGATATGCATACAAAACCAAAATTCCTTAAAAAGATCATTGACTGGATTATTTGCTTGTAGAGATAAGAGAGGGAGACAAACCATGAGAGACTCTGGACTCTGGGAAATAAGTTTAGGGTTTCAGAGGAGAAGGGTAGAAGGATGGGATAGCTGGATGATGGGTATCAAGGAGGGCACATGTTGAGGGCACATGTTGAGGATGAGCACTGGGTGTTATATGCAACTAATGAATCATTGAATACTACATCAAAATCTAATGATATACTATATGTTGGCCAACTGAACATTAAAAAAAAAAGGATCATTGACTGTTGGATGGAGGAAGAGAGTCTTAGCATGTTCATTATTTTTCTCCTTGATGTGTTCTCTCCAGATATTGTTCTGTTATGTAAATTATTCACTTCACATAATCTTATTTTGGTATGCTTTAAAAAAATGAATCTGAGCTATAGGCTTTTGTGTAAATCTCAAGAACAGAAATATTTACATAATCGTGTTTAGATGTTAAAATATCCTCAAGAACTGGTTTTTGAGTGTCTTGAAAGCATCTTTCTTTTCCATACAGTGACTTTGCTCATTAAAAAAATAAATATAAATCACTTACCACCATTTATTGAGGTTTAAACATTCAGGTAATAATTTTTCAAATTAAATCTATGTGTATTCTAGTTTCACATTCTTAATCAATGTTGGTTGAAAACTTGGACCAGATTAGTTTTATCTCTCTTCAAAATTCCTTCCCTGTTTTGTGCTTCCATGTTTTATATACTTCATCAAAAAAACCAAAAACAACAAAAAACTTATGAGCATTAGCGTTAGAAATATGCTGAGGAAGGGAGGGAGGAGCAAGAAGGCAGAGGAGTAGGAGATCTAAATTTCATCTGGTCCAAGGAATTCAGCTAAATAGTTATCAAATAGTACCATTCTGGACACCTACAAACTAAACAGGAGATCAAAGAGAATAGCAACAATTCTATGAACAGAAAAGTGACCATTTTATAGATGGTATCTTCTGATTTGGTTAGTGTATATTCTTCTGGGTTCATTGTTACCTTTTTGGCATTTTGTTCTCTCATTCATCTATTTTTCTCTGGACAAAATGACAAGACAGAAAAACTCACCTCAAAAAAAAAAAAAAAAGAATAAGAGGCAGAACTGACTGCTAGACCTAATCAATATGGACATTAGTAAGATGTCAGAACTAGAGTTCAGCATGATGATTCTAAAGATGCTAGCTGGGCTTGAAAAAAGCATAGAAGACATTAGAGAATTCCTTTATTAGAAAACAAAAGAACAAATACAACCAAGTTGACATTTTAAAAAGCTATTAATGAGGTGCAATAAAAAATGGAGGCTATTACTGCTGGGACAAATGAGGCAGAAGAGAGAATTAGTGAAATATAAGACCAAATGGTGGAGAATAAAGAAACTGAGGAAAAGAGAGTGAAACAATTATGGAATCACAAGGGGAGATCTCAAGGGATAAATGATACTATAAGACGAAACAATACTAGAATAATTAGGATCCCCAAAGAAGAAGAAAGAGAGATGGGGGGCAGAAGGTATATTGGAGCAAATTATAGCAGATAACCTCCCTCATTTGCAGAAGGAAACAGGCATCAAAACCCAGAAGGCACAGAGAACCCCTCTCAAAATCAATAAAAATAGGTCCATACCCTGTCATCTAATAGTAAAACTTAAAGTCTCAGAGACAAAGAGAAAATCTTGAAAGCAGCTCAGAACAAGAGGTCTATAGCCTACAGTGGTAGAAATATTAGATTAGCAGCAGACCTATCGACAGAGACCTGGCATACCAGAAAGGACTAGCATGATATATTCAGAGCACCAAATGAGAAAAATATGCAACCAAGAATACTATACCCAGCTAGGCTCTCATTGAAAATAGAAGGAGAAATAAAAAGCTTCCAGGGCAAACAAAAACTAAAATAATTTGCAAACACCAAACAAAGCCTACAGGAAATATTGAAAAGAGTCCTCTAAGCAAATAGAGAGCCTAAAAGTAACAGACCAGAAAAGAACAGAGACATTATACAGTAACAGTCACCCAACAGGCAATACAATGGCACTAAATTCTTATCTCTCAATAGTTACCCTGAATGTAAATGGGCTAAATGCCCCCATTAAAAGACACGGGGCATCAGAATAGATAATAAAACAAGAGCTATCAATATGCTGTCTGCAAGAAACTCATTTTAGACCCAAAGACACCTCCATATTTAAAGGGAGGAGGTGGAAAATAATTTACCATATTAATGGACATCAAAAGGAGCTGGGGTGGCAATTCTTGTATGAGATAAATTATATTTTAAGCCAAAGACTATTATAAGAGATGAGGAAGGACACTATATCATACTTAAAAGGTCTGTCCAATAAGATTTAAAAATTTAAAATATCTGTACCCCTAACATGGGAGCACCCAATTATATAAACCACTTAATAATGAAATCAAAGAAACACATTGACAACAATACAATAATAGTAAGGGATTATGACACCCCCTGACTGAAATGGACAGATCCTCTAAGCAAAGATCGACAAGGAAATAAAAGCTTTATTTTTTTTAAAGATTTTATTTATTTATTTGACATACAGAGATCTCAAGTAGGCAGAGAGGCAGGCAGAGAGAGAAGAGGAGGAAGCAGGCTCCCCACCGAGCAGAGAGCCTGATGCGGGGCTTGATCCCAGGACCCTGGAACCATGACCCGAGCCGAAGGCGGAGGCTTTAACCCACTGAGCCACCCAGGTATCCTGGAAATAAAGGCTTTAAATGACACATTGGACAAGATGGACATCACAGATATATTCAGAACATTCCATCCCAAAGCAACAGAATACACTTTTTTCTCTAGTGCACATGGAACATTCTCCAGAATAGATCACATCCTAGATCACAAATCTGGTCTCATCCAGTACCAAAAGATTGGGATTATTCCCTGCATATTTTCAGACCACAATGGTTTGAAACTAGAACTAAACTACAAGAGGAAAGCTGGAAAGAACTCAAATACATGAAAGCTAAAGAGCGTCCTGTTCAAAATCTTTGGGACATAGCAAAGGTGGTCCTGAGAGGAAAGTATATAGCAATGCAAGTCTTTCTCAAGAAACAAGAAAGTTCTCAAATACACAACCTAACCCTACACCTAAAGCAGCTGGAGAAAGAACAGCAAAAAAAGTCTAAGCCCAGCAAGAGAAGATAAATAAAGATCAGAGCAGAAAGCAATGAAATAGAAACCAAAAGAACAGTAGAAGAGATCAATGAAACTAGGAGCTGGTTCCTTGAAAGAATTATTAAGATAGATAAGCACCTGGCCAGACTTATCAAAAAGAAAAGAGAAAGGACCCAAATTAATAAAAT
Organism: Lontra canadensis; assembly: GCF_010015895.1. Taxonomy (NCBI): domain Eukaryota; kingdom Metazoa; phylum Chordata; class Mammalia; order Carnivora; family Mustelidae; genus Lontra; species Lontra canadensis. The sequence continues at coordinate 14,495,095 of NW_022631042.1, forward strand.
CATGAATGAAAGAGGAGAGGTCACAATCAACACCAAAGAAATACAAATAATTATAAGAGCATATTACGAGCAATTATACACCAGCAAATTAGACAATCTAGAAGAAATGGATGCATTCCTAGAGATTTCTAAACTACCAAAACTGAACCAGGAAGAAAGAGAAATCCTGAACAGACCCATAACCAGTAAGGAGATTGAAGCAGTAATCAAAAATCTTCCAACCAAAAATCCCTGGGTCAGATGGCTTTCCAGGGGGAATTCTACCAAACATTTAAAGAAGAACTAATACCCATTCTTGTCCCAAAAAATAGAAATGGAAGGAAAACTTCCAAACTCATTTTAGGAGGCCAGCATTACCTTGGTCCCAAAATCAAAGACCCCATCAAAAAGGAGAATTACAGACCAATATTCATGATGAACATGGATGCAAAAATCCCCACCAAAATGCTAGCCAATAGGACCTAATGGTACATTAAAAGGATTATTCATCACAACCAAGTGAAATTTATTCTTGGGCTGCAAGTTTGGTTCAACATCCACAAATCAGTCAATGTGATACAATACATTAATAAAATAAAGAACAAGAACCATAGGATGCTCTCAATAGATGCTGAAAAAGCATTTGACAAAGTACAGCATCCTTTCTTGATCAATACCCTTTACAGTGTAGGGGTAGAGGGTATATACCTCAATATTGTAATAGCCATCTATGAGAACCCACAACGAATATCATTCTCAATGGAGAAAAACTGAGAGCCTAAGCCCAGGAACAGAGCAGGGCTGTCCACTATCACCACTGCTATTCAACATAGAACTAAAAGTCCTGGCCTCAGCAATCAGACATCAAAAAGAAGTAAAAGACATCGAATTGGCAAAGAAATTTCACTCTTTGCAGATGATATGATACTTTATGTGGAAAACCCAAAAGACTCCACCCCAAAACTGCTAGAACTCATACAGGAATTCAGTGAAGTGTCAGAATATAAAATCAATGCACAGAAATCAATTGCATTTCTATACATGAAAAACAAGACAGAAGAAAGAGAAATTGAGGAGTTGATCCCACTTACAATTGCACCCCAAACCATAAGATACCTAGGAATAAACCTAACCAAAGACACAAAGAATCTAAACTCAGAAAACTATAGAGTACTCATGAAAGAAATTGAGGAAGACATAAAGAAATGGAAAAACATTCCATGCTCATGGATTGGAAGAACAAATATTATGAAAATGTCTATGCTACCTAAAGCAATCTACACATTTAATGCAATCCCTATTAAAATACCATCAACTTTTTTCAAAGAAATGGGACAAATAATCCTAAAACTTATACGGAACCAGAAAAGACCTCAAATAGCCAAAGGAATGTTGAAAAATAAAGCCAAAGTTGGTGGCATCACAATTCCAGACTTCAAGCTCTATTACAAAGCTGTCATCATCAATACAATGTGGTACTGGCACAAAAACAGACACAGATCAGTGGAACAGAATAGAAAGACCAGAAATAGACCCTCAACTCTATGGTCAACTAATCTTCAACAAAGCAGGAAAGAATGTCCAATGGAAAAAAAGACAGTTTCTTCAACAAGTGGTGTTGGGAAAATTGGAGAGCCACATGCAGAAAAAGGAAACTGTACCATTTTCTTACACCACACCCCAAAATAGACTCCAAATTGATAAAAGACCTCAATGTGAGAAAGGAATCCATCAAAATCCTTGAGGAGAACACAGGCAGGAACCTCTTTGACCTCAGCCACAGCAACTTCTTCCTAGAAACATCGCCAAAGGCAAGGAAAGCAAGGGCAAAAATGAACTATTGGGACTTCATCAAGATCAAAATCTTTTGCACAGCAAAGGAAACAGTCAGCAAAACCAAAAGACAACTGACAGAATGGGAGAAGACATTTGCAAATGACATATCAGATAAAGGGCTAGTATCCAAAATCTATAAATAACTTATCAAACTCAACACCCAAAGAGCAAATAGTCCAATCAAGAAATGGGCAGAGGACATGAACAGACATTTCTGCAAAGAAGACATCCAGATGACCAACAGACACATGAAAAAGTACTCACCATCACTCGGCATCAGGGAAATACAAATGAAAACCACAATGAGATTCCACCTCACACCAGTCAGAATGGCTAAAATTAACAAGTCAGGAAATGACAGATGCTGGCAAGGATGCAGAGAAAGGGGAACCCTCCTACACTGTTGGTGGGAATGCAAGCTCGTGCAGCCGCTCTGGAAAACAGTATGGAAGTTCCTCAAAAAGTTGAAAATAGGGCCACCTTATGACCCTGTAATTCAACTACTGGGTAGTTACTCCAAAGATACAAATGTGATGATCCAAAGATGCTTATAGCAGCAATGTCCACAATAGCCAAACTATATAGAAAGAGCCTAGATGTCCAACAACAAATGAATAGATAAAGATGTGGTATATATGTACAATGGAATACTATCCAGCCATCAAAAACCCCTGAAATCTTGACATTTATGAGGACGTGGATGGAACTAGAGGCTATAATGCTAAGTGAACTAAATAATTCAGAGAAAGATAATTATTGTATGATCTCACTGATATGAGGAATCATAAGGGAAGGGAGGGAAAAATGAAACAAGATGAGACCAGAGAAGGTGACAGACCATAAGATGAGACTCTTAATCTCAGGAAACAGAGGGTTGCTGGAGGGAAGGGGGTAGGAGGGATGGAGTGGCTGGGTGGTGGACTTTGGGGAGGGTAAGTGCTACATTGAATGCTGTGAATTGTGTAAGACTGATGAATCATAGACCTGTACCCCTGAAGCATATAATATGTTGTATGTTAATAAAAAAAAATTTGTTGAGGAAAGGCATTAAAGGAAATGCCCTCACTAGCTTTGCTACTATGAGAAGACCTTGGTTGACATTCCTTTCAGAATTTAATTCCCAAGTAAAACACACCATAAAGAAGAACTTCTCCCTTTTCTATGATCATCACCATGGAATGTTACTATAGAATGTTTTTACATTGTTCAGTATAAAAATCGATACCTAAAGGACTTCAGCCAGTGGTTACATTAAAGTTATGCTTAGCTTATTTGCCTCCTTTCTTTATCTTAGCTGTAGAAACAAAAATAATTCAGACTGTTTGGTATCTTACTTTAGTTATTTTAGGGAAGAATATACATAAATACAATAAAAATATGAATAAATGTATCCATGTTATGTTTTCAAAAACAAGCATTTTCACTGACATTTATTGTGCTTCCTCTTCATCACATGCCAGGAAAAAGGAAAGGTATGTCAGTGTTTAATCTAAATTTGATCAATGGAATCACTGAAGATCCAAGAGGATAAAGATTTAATTCAACAATTCAGAGTTGCACACTGCAAAGGTCTTTGTATGTTTTGTGTAAATGTTTGTTTCCCACTGCTTCCCAAGGACTTGTGAACCACAGGGAAAAGTGCAAACTGGTTCTTTCTCATGGGCTCTCTGGGGCTTTGGTCTGTGATGTTAATGCCAGGACTTGACTTCTGAATCTAATGAGTTACTGATCACAGCCCAGTCAGGGTTATACTTTGAGTAGAGCAATACTGAAGGGAGAAGGACTCTGATTGCTGAGTAGAACATTCCCCGAGAGGTATATAATTGTTTTTATTTCCTGATCAAGTAAGATAATCAAAAGTGGACTCTCTTCAGAGCATTTCTTTTTGCGAGATTGGTAGGTGCTTTCATGTGTATTTTTTCATTTATTCTATACAATGGCCCTAAAAAACATTATTGTGACCTTTATATTGGATGATAAAACTGAGGCAAGAAAAGCTAAGCGAATTTGTCTTTTTCTTTGTATGTTCCAAAGCCCATTCTCTTTCAGTTCTATGGGGAAATAGCAAGACATTCATGCTACCATTTAAGATACGAACATTTAGAAAGACTTTTATTTCTTTCTTTTCATTAATACTTGACAGGGAAGTGGGGTATTTCCTTTGAAGAAAAGAGTACCAGGATATATATATATATGTACATACCTTTTATATGGGAAGAAAATAGAATCTCTTGAACAGCCTTTCCTTTATTCATCTCGTGTTTGACGATACATTTGTGTTCTTTATCCACTGACGCTTCAGTCACGGTCAGCCAGCTGAATTTCATGTATGTGTCATTAGTCTTCATGGTGTCTCCCTGCTGGGATGTCAGAATTGTTTCATCATCCTTTTCTTTCCAATCTATCTTGATAACATCAGGGAAAAAATCCTCAAGGAGACAAAGATATGTTCCAGACTTATGGAGTCTTCTTTCATCAATTGAAGGAAAAAATATTGTAGGCTTGGGGAAAATGGCTGCATCAAGGTTTCTATCTGTGGGGAAGTGGAATAGCAATTAAAACTTTATTAAAGTAACACAAACATCATGTGGTTTGGAACCACCTCACAGTGAAATGAAAGAAATTTGCCATAGAATTAGTGCTTATCTCAGGCCTTTCATCCACAGTGGGTTATGAGATACTGACTGTTCTTATTTTCAATGAGAAATAGTTACAAGAAGTCATGTAGCTTGCTCAAATAACAACTATTAAATGGCAGAATCTGGATTAAAATATGAGATTTTTTGAAACAATACACACTCACATTTTGAATGGAACTACTATAATGCATACTTGACAATCTATCAAGTTGACCTTCAAATCTTCAAATATGGATTCCAAACCCACTTCCCTTTTTTTTTTTTTAAAGATTCCATTTATTTATGACAGAGAGAGTTGACAAGAGAGGGAAAACAAGCATGAGGGAGCTGGAGAGGGATAAGCAGGCTCCCCGCTGATCAAAGAACCTGACATGGGGCTTGATTCCAGGACACTGGGATCATGACCTGAGCCAAACCCACTTCTAAAGTAATGGAGGTCTTCTACTTAATTCCTGATTTTATAAAACATCTCAATCTCACATCTGAACCATTCCAGGATTTTGAGTAGGACAATGTTCAAAATTGTTCCTCCCAAATATTTACAATACCTTGAATTTAGTAGCAAAGTGACAGTATTTCCAAAACTGTTTTTAGGAAACTTCCCGCCCCCCAGAAATGCTTTTGTATTAACTTTATCAAGTAACACACTTATCTGAATTTTGTTTTGATTTGGAAAATGTTCACTGAAAGCACATTTTGTATTGGAATTTCATTTGACATTTATATATGACTAAAAAGACACCATATTTTGACTTTCAGAGTCTCCCTTTAAAGTTGAATCTGCTCTAGAAAGCTGCTAATTGTTTTTTAAAACCCCACAGTATCTGTGATTTTACCTGCTGAACAAAATATATATGTAACTGTTGTAGTGTTAAAAGTTATTGCTTTATTAATAATACACTTTATAATGGCTAATTGAATTTAAATTAAAGAAAAAGAAGTTATGGTTCCAGAGTTTCTTGCAGTCCTAATGTCAAGACATGTAACAAAACATAGTTTTAAAGGGCATGTCACTTGACATGGGTATGTTACTTGATTATACATTTATTGTTAATGACTGAAATTATAAATGTTAGCATCCTTTAGATAAACTCAAAATGGATAAAAGACCTCAATGTGAGACAGGAATCCATCAGAATCCTAGAGGAGAACATAGGCAGTAACCTCTTCGATATCAGCCATAGCAACTTCTTTCAAGATAAGTCTCCAAAGGCAAAGGAAACAAAAGTGAAAATGAACTTTTGGGACTTCATCAAGATCAAAAGCTTCTGCACAGCAAAGGAAACAATCAACAAAACAAAGAGGCAACCCACAGGATGGGAGAAGATATTCGCAAATGACAGTACAGACAAAAGGCTGATATCCAGGATCTAAAAAGAACTTCTCAAACTCAACACACATGAAACAGATTATCATGTGAAAAAATGGGCAGAAGACATGAACAGACACTTCTCCAATGAAGACATACAAATGACTATCAGACACATGAAAAAATGTTCATCACTAGCCATCAAGGAGATTCAAATTAAAATCACATTGAGATTCCACCTTACACCAGTTAGAATGGCTAAAATTAGCAAGATAGGAAACAATATGTGTTGGAGAGGATGTGGAGAAAGGGGAACCGTCTTACACTGTCGGTAGGAATGCAAGTTGGTGCAGCCAATTTGGAGAACAGTGTGGAGATTCCTTAAGAAATTAAAAATGGAACTTCCCTATAACCCTGCAATTGCACTCCTGGGTATTTACCCCAAAGATACAGATGTAGTGAAAAGAAGGGCCATCTGTACCCCAATGTTTAGAGCAGCAATGGCCACAGTCACCAAACTGTGGAAAGAACCAAGATGCCCTTCAACGGACGAATGGATAAGGAAGATGTGGTCCATATACACTATGGAGTATTATGCCTCCCTCAGAAAGGATGAATACCCAACTTTTGTAGCAACATGGATGGGACTGGAAGAGATTATGCTGAGTGAAATAAGTCAAGCAGAGAGAGTCAATTATCATATAGTTTCACTTATTTGTGGAGCATAACAAATAACATGGAGGACATGGGGAGATGGAGAGGAGAACGTTGTTGAGGGAAATTGGAAGGGGAGATGAACCATGAGAGACTGTGGACTCTGAAAAACAATCTGAGGATTTTGAAGGGGCGGGGGTGGGAGGTTGGGGGAGCCAGGTAGTGGGTATTATGGAGGGCACATACTGCATGGTGCATAAACCATGAATTCTGTTACACTGAAAATAAATTAAATTAAAAAATTAAAAAAATTGATTTCTAAAGGAAATCCAAGTGCTTTTCTGATATTCTCTTTGAGATAATTTGGAGTTAGTTTACTAATTCAATGGGCAATCTCTTAAGAAAAGAGGAACTGGATTTCTCATTTGAGAAGAAAGGGGACAATTCTTTTTGGGGGTGGTTCATAATACTCTCTCTCTTTTTTTATTTTTTTTAGGAAAAAAAATATTGAGAATTTCTAAGCTCCTGCTTTTTATACTAAATCAGTAAGCAAGTGATGAGATCTTATTTATGATATACATAGAATTAGGTCATGATATGCTTACTTTAAATATACACCTTGGGGGTGCCTGGGTGGCTCATTGGTTAAGCATCTGCCTTCAGCTCAGGTCATGATCCTGCAGTCCCTGAATTGAATACCAGGTCAGGCTCCCTGGCTCAGCAGGGTGTCTGCTTCTCTCTCTCTCTCTTTCTGCCCACCCCTATCCCTGTGCTCTGTCTCTTTCTCTCTCTCTCTCTCTCTCCCAAATAAATAAATAAAATCTAAAAAAAAATCTTGCTTGTAGTAAAAAATATATATATGTATAATAAATATATAATACATATTATGAATTTATATAAATTTATATCTAAATTTATATATTTAAATATAAATACATTTATAAATAATTATTTTATATATTTTATATATTTATTTTTATAGTAATATATGTATATAATGTTTATGTACAATATATGTACAATATATGTATAAAATACAGATGTATTAATTAATTGATAATAATAAATAATAAATAAGTAATAAGTAATAAGTACTAAATAAGAAATAAATGATAATAATCAAAATTAATTAATCAATAAAATATATATCGCTATACAAATATATAGCAGTATATGTATAAAAATACATTCATTATATAATATATTAATTATTAAACATACATTAAATAATAAATTTTTATTAATTAAATATATATCAATAATATATTTATATATTATTATATATTATAATATTTATTATTAAATATATATTAAATTAATTATTAAATATATATTAAATATATGTTAGTAAATATAATATATTAAGTATATATTAAATAATTAAATAATTAAATATATATTTATATATTTTTATACATATACTGCTATATACTTTTATATATTTATATATAAATTATATTATATTATATATTATATATTGTATATATGTATACACATATATACATGATATTTACACACTATATAATTATATTATAATGTATATAAGTATATATAATATATAATATATAATGTATATATTACATAATATACATAATATAATTACATATATAATTACATA
>NW_022631042.1:14508129-14629375 GCF_010015895.1 Lontra canadensis
AAATTCTAACTGTATTTAAAATGTTTAAACTTTTTTCTAATAAATATAAGCATGAAGGTCAAATTTGTTGGTGTCTGACCAGGTCTGCTGAAGGTCACCATCTGTGAATGACGTTAAATATTGTGGTGCCCAAAGTAACGACATAGTGGGAGCATAGAATGTGCTTTTCTTAAGACCATTTCTTCCATTTTATAAAGTGGATGTGGAAAGGCAATGTCCACTCTTTCACTTCACATTCCTCCTAAGGGACTTGTACTTTAAAGTCCTTTTCTCATTTTATGGTGGGAAAAACATAACAAATGTGAAAAGTCAGGGTGCTTCATTTTCACAGGTGATAAAAAGTATGTATTTCATCACAGTTTTCCCTACCTTTGAAGCTAGAATTTGACTCTGTGTTTCCTGATAGATAACTACAGGCCTTTTTTTCTTTTTCTTCTGCTTTCCTCAGTGCTTAGGATCTTCTATTTTTAGTTCATGACAGAACTCTACTTGTGTATTTTATTTTAAGTCTTCTCAAATAGATTTGGGAAATAGGTACTATAAATAAATGATAAATAGTTTGTGCGCCAGAGCTTGTTTCTTTTTCTGTCCCAGAGCTTGACTGTTTGGCAAGGTCTATCTCAAAGATGACATGAAAACCAGGAGATGTTTACAAATCCTGCTGAGATACAGACACAAAGCATGTGGAATCAAACACATTGAAATGCCAGAGCATAAGGTGAAGCTTTCATTCCCAATATTATCCCTCACAACATGGGAGTTGCCTTTTGTTTCAGCCTCTCATATTAAAAGAGGCTCTCCTAATGCTCTTCTTTGATCAAACAATACTGAAATATTCAATCCTCCAAATTCAATTCTCAATTCAATTCAATACTCAATTCAATACTCAATATTCAAATACTCAAAACAACCTGAAATAAACTCAACGTTGACATAAGAGGTAGAGCTGGTAAAGACAGTAAAGAAGTTTAATATGGATTTGGTAAATATTACCTGGAACAAAAATCTCTACATGTTATACTTACATTGAAAAGTATGGAATACCAGAGGGAATAAAAATGCATTTTAAAAAATTTTATAAGTGAGTAGTTTTCTATTCAAATAAACTATCCAGTGACATCATTATAAGGAGATCCCCAAACAGACACTCAGACCCTGAGACGATCCAGAAATTTGCTCCAAATTGGATGTTTTAGGTGGATATGAAGTGCTGAACAAAACTCTTTTTAATGAAATAAGGGGTAAAAAAGGCAGTATTTCTCAACTGGTATTTGTATTGACATAGTTTTTAACTGTGTAGGTATAATTTAATTAAGATATTAAATTGACAAGTGATTATTTGACTTTTATCCATATTACTATAAATTTATATATTCAAGTTGCAAAACAGCATTTCTTTTTCTTTTATGTCTGGATATATTCACTAAAGCATGAGAGAGCATCTTATATTCAGGCTAACAATATTTGAGACAATGCTTTTTACATTCTCAACATTTTTAGAAGCAAGTGACAGTGAGTCTTAGAAATTGAAGTATTCCACAAATTAGACCATTGGTTCTGAACTGATCTGTAGACTAAATGGGAATAATTAACATATTTTTCTGTACTCCTGATTTTACAAAGATATCCAGGGGGTGGTCATTTGAATTCTGAAAAATTGATATTCTTTATCACTGACCATGTCCCAATTTTTATGATAGCTGTTTTTGCATTTAATTTCATATACTCTTAGCACCATTCACTTGAGATTGTTATTACATTGATAATATGAACAGATGGGAATCCAAAATGTTAACAGTAACAACTGTCACTATAAAATTTTAATTTTTTCTTTTCTAATTTTTTCCATAATGAACATATATAATTTTTATAATTTTAAGAAAGAAATAACAAGTGAATCAAAATTTATTATATATACACAGTCTGTATATTTTTTCTACACCAAACTCTCCTAAAACCATGAAGACTCTTTTTATGAGTTCTGGAGCTGAATTGGTTTAATTGGCTCACAAATTCATTAAACTAGACCATCTCTAGGCAATATTATAAGACTAACAATAGCAAAAATTTTGACTAGTGCCAGCCTCCCCACTAAGATGCCACAGTAATAAGAATAAGTGGGATTATTGATGTTCTATAGTCATTTACTCTAAGATTTTTTTTTTGCACTGGTCTAAAAGATGACACAAAAGCAATCATATAAATTTCAAGTTATTTGAGAAAGAATCACTATTCATTAAGAAAGGAGACCTATTAATATTAGAGGTACTTACAAGTATTTCTTACATAAGTGACTACAAGAAAAGTGTGCTGAACCATGAACACACACCAATGCTTTATAAACACAGTTCTCAAAATAATTTTAATTTCAAACCTGAAATCTGCTTAAAATCTGCTTGTCCCCTGGGGCTAATAATACATTATATGTTTATAAAAAATAAAAAAAATAAAAATACTAAATCTGCTTTCAAGAAGGGAAGTAAATAAATAATTTGCAAAGAGTTTTCTTTCCATATATCCCTATATATGGACAGCAAAATGGCTGTCCCTATGCTGAGGTGATCCTACATTGTTTTTTCTAAAAATCATCTATCAGTTTTTCATTCACAAGGTTTAAACAAAAGAAAGTTACTTACCTGGGGGTGTTACTATGAGCTTAGTTCCTTGTGCAAATCTTTTGACCCAGACTGTTAGCACATTGGTTAGAGGTTCTACAAAAACATCAGACTTCTCCTGAGCTTCATGGCAGGACCAGCAGGAAGAAACCTTGTACTGGCAATTTGATCTTCAGAGTTTCCTGGGGAATCCTTGAATATAGGCTTCATAGCATCTGATATTTTATAAGTTTACCTGAGCTTAGTTGACCCAAGTGTCTGTTTTCCAAGAAGCCAATAGTTACTGAAAAGGGCTGATAGAAAACAAAAACACTAAGAACAAAAGAAAAAAAAAAAAAAGAGAGAGAGAGAGATTGGGATTAACTGGTCAACCCACTACATATCTACATTATTAGGAAAGTGTTCAGTGAGTTAAGAGGTTGATATCCAGGTGTTCAATTATTTGAAATTGCTCAACATGTGCATCAAAGGAAAAGCCTTTGTGTTCTCACAAACACCAGACCTACTCTGTTAGTAATTTGGGATTGTATTTCTAAAGAAGGGAATTCTTCAGTAACTTACACTGCAAATATACCAATAGAAATATATTTGAGAAATGTGAACAATGTTCTCCATTCTGTAATAAGCTGCTTTAATGACAGCAAAATGATTTTTTACTGCACAATCAAAATGAGAAAATAATTTGTGTAATGACATATTATCCCTGGAATGAAAGAATCAATTTGTAGAAATCTATCTTCTATGAAAAAATAGATACCATTTTAACCCCAAATTTGAAAACACAATCCATTTCTCTGAAATGTTGAAAGAAGCAGCCTCTTGGAAGCTATTCTGTGATCTTCAGAAATGCATGCGTAGCCCTACTTCTGTGGTTAACTAGCTTTGGACAAGACATTTGCCACCCCTGCTTTCCCACATCCCATTTGCTGTGTGGGCATTGGGCTATGAATGTTCCAAGGGTGCTTCCTGTTCCCACAGCTTATGAACCTGTGATTAAGAGCAGGAAAGTGTCTGCTGTGGTTGCTCAAGTGAGAAGGTGTTGAGGGTTAGTAATAGAGAAGGTTTACTTACAGGTCCTTCTCACTCTCTGATATTGTGAGATTCCAGTAGGCACAATATCAGGGGGCTTCATGGGACATGAGGACCTTATTGACTATCAGGTAGAAGACTGTTGTTTTTCTTATCTGTGATTAGCCAGAATTTGGCTAGTCTTACAGGCAATATTGGTTGAGCTTATATGATTCATTTCAGGGGCTCTTCTTTAATTGGTACCAGGGGACAATGACCTTCTCAAGGGAAACCCTAGACTGCTTGCAATGTATATGAAAAGTTCTGACTGGTGTTCAGGTAAAAGGGAGTTGATTCTGAGAGATTCTCATTTTAGTGTCTCATTTGAAATGCAAGGGAATACGTTCAGAGGTACTGCACAAGTTGATAGTGGACATAAAAAACAGTGAAAAGACAAGGTGTATAGTCACCTACAAACCCAGGCCAAAGATACACATACATCCATAGGTTTGGCGTTGCCAGTGACTAATTAGAATGGGATCCAAGAGGGGGCATGAATCAGGACTGGGAAGGTAGTGGTGGAGGCAGCCCTTTTTCCTCAGAGGCAAGAATGGGGAAGGAAGGTTTGCTTTAGAACCAATGAAAGGCCCTCTCAGTAAGATCTGTCTCAGTGTTATTTTATTATGTTCTTGGTATAAAGAACTATCAGATCCTGGAAGACCTCACCAAAACACCCGTGTTATAATAATTCAACGTATATTCCCCTTGGGAACAACAACCTTGCATTTTTCCTTTAGCTTTTACTTCAGACATACCTATCCTTGAGCTCTTTTTCACTCAGATTGAAAGTGTGGAGAGCTCTAACTTAGCGTGCAAATTGGAAGAAAAGTCTTATTATATAATAAAAAACGAGATACTAATCTCACAACCTTATGCAGAAGTAAGTATATTTTATGGATCAATAGTTTATAGAAAGTTCACAAAGTTTGACAAATATTTAAAATTACTATAGTTATTGCTTTAGATGCTATGACATTTCTATACTCTACTGTGAATAAAGAAAAATATTGGAGGAAAAATATCTGTCATTTATTACCCTTGACTCTTTCCCTCTTCACAATTCTTAGCTTTTTAGAATTAAAGCAACACTTTACTGTTGTTTAGAGGGCAAAGTGAGATGTGATTTTTAAAGACTCTCTGAGATCCTGTGTTCGCTGAGATGGCTAATGAAGTAGCTCAGTTATAATGGGAAAGGACACTGTGATGTGTTGATCCCGTACTAGAACTGTCTGTATGCAACCTTCTTTAGTTCCCAGCAATTCAGCAGGTTAATACCTAAAACTGGGAACACAATATAACAAAGATTTAGTACCTTTCCTCAATCAATGCTGCTGGTTAATTGGCTGAGCAGGAATTTGAAATCCAGATCTGTAACACTCAAAAGTCTTGTATCTTCCACCTTTCATTCCTTTGTTCATTTGTTCATTCATTCAAACTCAGCACACCATTTTGCACACTGATTTGTCTTCCTTCCCCAGAAACTTCTCATAGATGCAGAAGTATAAAAATCAAGACACTTGCAGAAGTTAGTGTAGGTCCCACAGAGGTAAGGATAGTTGATAAAGTGACCTGACTGAAAGAAACATCACAGGTTCGGTCCTTGGGCTCCTAGCTCAGACATTGCTGAGGACACAGATTCAGGAGAAAATTCCTGTATAGACATTAATCAGGTCCCTCTGGGAGGTAGAAAGGAGCATGTATGTGATGGCAGGGGTGTGGAGTTGTGGGAGGGCTTTTGTCCAGTGGCAGCGGAGCATTTCCACACTTCACTGGAGTGTATTTGAGCTGGTGTAGTATTCCAGCCCAGCGTCTGCCTCACTAACTTGGTGTATCTTGAGGCATGCTGGTAAGACCCATAGACAGAGAGAAAGGGAGCCACAGTATTTACACCAAATCATCCTGCAAAATAGGTCTACTAACTCTCTTTATCAGCAGATTTCTCTCATCACTGTGTGACTGTTACCATCCAATGATATTAATGTAAAGAAGCCATTTTCTTGTTAATGGACTGTAGTCCCTAATTGGTTGAAATCAATGGGAGAGGGAGAGAGAGAGATGGAGGAAGTTCTTACAGTTCTTTGCTTTTATGAGTTATGCTTATCCACTCCCTCCTTTCCTTTTTCCTCTCTCTCTAGTCCTTCCAATGCAGTTGGGATAATTTCTAGTGGTCTTTACTCATGTAGACTAATTCTTTCCTTGTATCTCTTAAATCCACTGGTGAGTCTTTTTGGCATTCTTCATTTCCTTTATTGTGTTTTTATTTCTTGCCTTTAATTTGGTTCCTTCCATCTCTCTACTCTCTACTCTCTACAATCTTGAGTATTGTTTACCTTTTCCATTAGATTAGAGCCTTTAATATATTAATCATAGTTATTTTGAATTCCCTGATAGTTCAACATCTGTGTCATGTCTCAATCTGGTTGTGGTAATGGCTTTGAGTCCTCAGAGTGTATTTTTCCTGACCTACTGTACGTCTATGAAATTTTTGTTTGGAAGCTGGACATGTTGTGTGGTATAGTAGATACTGAAGTAAATATGTTTTGTGTTTGAAAGTGAACACACCTTTCCTGTTAGGCCTTTACTTTGGGGGTTTATGTTAATGGATCAGGAGTTAGACTGGAGTTGAAGTTTGTTGTTGTTAAGTTATCAGGGTTGAAATTTGTTTTGTTAGTGTTCAGACACTTAAAAATTCCCTAGTTCTACTTTGTCTTTTCTCCTCACTTGTCTTTGAGTCTAATGTTTGTTTTGCTCACCAGAGAGAGTCCATCTTTTGAAAGTCTCTGAGTTCTATTCCACTGTGACTTTTACTAAAGGTTTTCTGGCCTGTGGGTGAAAAGTCAGGGAGGGAGACATTCCTGATATTTTCATTAAGTCTCAATTTTAAGCAGATGCAGTGAAAATGGGTTTTAAGGATGTGGTCTTCACAACTATTCCTTCCAGTTTTCCAGAAGTAGAACATTTTAAATCCCTATTTCACTCCCTCAGCCACAATAAGTACCCACCTACTTCAGGTTGTACTTTGATGCCCATCCTTCTGTAAATGAAAAGGTGGTACTTTTGGACATAGAGGAGATGTTTCTGGTGAACATTTTTGTGATCTCCTCCTTTGCCTTCCCTCATCAGCAGGCGGATTCCACCAGCACCTTCCCCTGCAGATGAAGTCACTTGTTTCTTATAGTGGTGATGGCATAGATTAGGTCTGTGTGGATTTAGCTCTAGCTGTTGTTCCCCTCCTGCAGCATCAAGGGAGAAGCATTTTTCTGGAATGTCCCTGTTCTTCCCTCCAAGAATTTTATGGAGTTCCTGGAGAAGACACTTAAAAGGTGATGGGAAATACTTTATACATTGTCCCTCAGGGTTCACACTCTTCCACTAGTCTATACTCAGCTCTTTATATTTCTTTAGAAATTTCCACTTTAATCTTGTGACCAGGTGAATGTGTTTGACATCTATCCAAGATGAACAAATGCTCACTTCCTGTTTCTCCCTGCAAGAGCCTGTCTCCAATTTTTATTTAAGTACAATTTCAGTTCTCCAATGGATACACAGAATGACATTTCAGCTCCTCCTTTTTTGGATGTTATTTTAAGTTAAGACCTGAGCTATTTCCAGCTCTCAACACCTTGGAACACATGTGGGTCCTTTTTCCTAAATTTTGTTTGTTTGTTTTCCTTTATTTTTTAAAAGATTTTACTGATTTATTTGAGAGGAAGAGTGAGGGAATGAGAGAGAGGGAGAGAGAGCACAAGTGGTGGTGGTGTTGGGTTAGTGCTGGAAGGGAGAGGCAGAGAGACAAGGAGACTTCCCACAGAGCAGGGAGCTCAAGCCTGGGACTTGAGAGTCAGGGACTCAAGCCTGACTCAATCCCAGGCCCTGAGATCATGACCTGAGCTAAAAGCAGACACCTAACAAAGTTAGCCACCCAGGTGCCCCTGTTTGTTTTTCTTTAGTGTAAATTGTTGTTAAATTTCAGTTGAGTTCTGCCCAAATTCCCATTATATCTCTTTATAATTTTTTAACTGTAATTTGTTAATACTCAGCTTTGACACTTCTCTCCATATGGTGGATCTCAGTCTTTTCTCTGATAGGTATTTGGGTAATTTTTTTTTTAAATCTGTGGCTTTTTAATTTTATTTGTCTTGATTTGATTTATATGATTCACTTTTTATTTTCCATCCATTTTCAGTTATGAGAAGAACAGAAATGTTAATTTTGATGAAGTGCAAGTTGTCAAACATTTCTTTTATTATTCTCACTTTTTGTGTTCTATATGAGAAACCTTTGGCTAACCCAAGGTCACAAATATTTTTGTGACATATTTTCACAATGTGTTCACAACAATATCTAGAAGTGTTATTGCTTTAGTGTTTACATTTTGTCCTAGAATCTGTTTTTAGTTAGTGTATGTGATATTTGATATGGATTGTGGTTTATTATTTTTTTTTACATAGATGAAAAGTTGTTTCATAACCAGTTGTAGAGAAGTCCATTCTTTGTCCAATGGATTTCCCTGGCATCTTTGTTAGAAATTAGTTAACCACTTATGTGTTGCCTTATTTCTGGATTCTCTCCCTCTTATCTATGTATCTATGTTTTCACCAATACCCCACTGTCTTGACCACTGTAGGTTCATAGTAAATGCTTAAATTATTTTCAAAACTATTTTGCAATGCACTATTCTTTATCTTCCCATATAAATATTGCAATCAGTTTATTAGTTTGTATGAGAAGTTCTCCTGGGATTTTAGTAGGGATTACATTGAACGTATTTATCAGTGTTGAGTCTTCCAATCTGTGAACATGGTATATCTCTAGATTTATTTACTTCTTCTTCTACTTCTGTCAGTAAAGTTTTATTGATTTAGCATACAAATCCTTCCCATTTTTGGTTAAATTTAACCTCTACATATTATAGAGGTTCTCTTGATATTGTTAGTGTGACTATTATAAATGATAATATTTTTTAAATTTTACCTTCCAATTGTGATTTGCCAGAAAAATGTATTACAATGGATTTACATCTCACATTCTATATAGCAGTGTATACTCCTCTACTAGGTGTATGTGCTATCATTTATCCAACTAAACTCACTATATTTCGATATTTATATCATTTCTAACATTTTGCAGTTACCCAATGAATACTTTTGTGCAATACTTTTGTGCATATGTTTATAGTGTTGAAATTCTACTTTCAGAGTAAATTTCTAAAAGTATTTTTGCTAGGTTACAGTTAAATGCATGTGAAATTTTGTTAGATATTTCCAAATTCCTCCATGAAAGGGCTGTATTTTGCATCCTTCCAGCAATGTGTCAGAGTGTCTCCCACAGCTTCCCCAACAGAGTGTATTGCTTTTATTCAGTCTCATGAATGATAAATGATATCTCAATGTCATTTTAATTGATATTTACCTTATTAAAGGTGAAGTTGAACATGAATATATTCAAGAACTATTTTTATATTTCTCTTCATGAATTGGATTTTCATGTCTTTTGCCATTTTCCTTCCATTTTTAAAATGTATTTTTATTTTGAGGATAGTTGATCATCATGTGCTGTACAACTTGAAAGTATTTCCTCATGGATTGTTATTTGTCTTTTGATTTAACTTATGCTGCTTTTTTTGTCAGTATTTTTAATTTTAATCATTTTAGCAACTGTACAGTGTTATCTTGTCGTGCTTTTAATTTGCATTTCCCTAATGGCTAATGATGCTGAACAATTCTTCATGTGCTTATTTGCCATCTGTTTTGTTAAGTATCTGTTAAGTCTTTTCCCCATTTTTAAAAAAAAATTTAAATTTATTTTCAGCTGCTTTTTGCCATGCAAGCTTTGTTTTCATTTTCAGAATAAAATTTATCAAAATATTTTCTTATTGTATCTTGAATTTTAATTGTAGTTAAAAACTCATTTCTTTACTCTTTTTTTTTTTTTTTTCGCATGGAAGGAGCTGCCAACATTTTTCAGTTCAGAGTCAGATAACAAATGCTTTACTTAGGCTGTTTGGCCCTAAGGTCTCTCTTCTAATTCATCACCTCAGCCACTGTAGCACAAAAGCCATCACGGACAGTTAGGAAATGAATAGGCATGGTTGTATTCCAGGAATGTCAGCAGCAGGTTTTCTGTTAGAAAATCTGAGAGGAAAAGTTTTCTATTTTCACTTATTCTATTATTTAAAATTAAGAAGTAGAGAAAATAATAAGTTTTGGTTTTGGTTTTATATTTTGTTATATTATGGTCAAATATGCCATAATAACCCATATAAGAAATTCAGTGCCTCAATATAATGAACATTAGGCCTGCTCCAAGCATGTGGAAGAACTTTATATGTATTCTCTAAGTTACTTCTCTCAGTGGTTCCTCCAGGTAAATATGTTTATGTTTTCCATTTCCAAATGAGGAAAATGAATCAAAGATATGACAAGAAATTTATCCAGAGTGAGATAGTTAATATGGGGAGAGTGGATATGTAACAAAGGGTCATTGAGGAAACCCTGAAACAGAAGGAAAGATAAAATAAAAATAAATATCACTCCATAGTATATCATTCTAGGGAGGTGATTGACAAATATCTTCTGTAGAGGGCGAAATGATCAATAGTTTAAGGTTTGTGTGCCTCTATTGTAAATATTGGGCTCTGCCATTGTAATGCAAGGGCAGCTTTCTACAATTTGTAAGCATATGGTCCAGGCTGTGTTTCAGTAAAACCTTATTTACTAAACTGGGGGTTTGCTGGACTTGGGCATAGTTTGTGGCCCTCTTATTCCATGGTAACCAATCTTGTCATTGTATTTAATCATAGTTTTCTAGTTATTCTTTTTTCTGGGGGTGTAAGCAGTAATACCATAGAATGGAAAATATAAATATATAACCATTTGAAATGTCATACAGACAGTTTTATTTTATTATTTTTATATAGTTACATTTTAAATTATTATACAAACAATCTTTATTAAATGTAAAAACCCAAAAATATTGATGGCAGGGGTGCTGAAAATACTGACTCTACTTTTGGCCCTCCATCTTGATCAGATCCTTTCTTGAGGCTCCATGCTCTGGGTGCCTCTGGAGGTTAATATGCACACCTTAGTAATGCCTGCCATGGTCCGCGTGAGGGGAGAATTGGTTTGACCTTCAGTAAAGTTGTAAATTTTACTTATAATTCTTCAAAAAGTATGTTTTTAAGAGCTACATGGTATCCTCTCACTTCAAAGCCTCATAGATGAGGTACCCTATGCCCTACTGCTCTCACTGTAGTGTGTCATGGTTGTTTTGTAAGGGTGGTTCCATCTCCTGAGATTTACTGCCATGTGACTGTGTTAATCAAGGTCTGCATTGTTCTTTTTAGGATTAAATGAAATAATCTGTATTTAGCACTGATACTGTGAGAAGCGTATCAGTGCTTCTTTTTTTTTTTTAAGATTTTATTTATTTATTT
This sequence comes from Lontra canadensis, assembly GCF_010015895.1. Lineage (NCBI taxonomy): Eukaryota > Metazoa > Chordata > Mammalia > Carnivora > Mustelidae > Lontra > Lontra canadensis. Next base: position 14,519,251 of record NW_022631042.1, read on the forward strand.
CACAGAAAGAGACACAGTGAGAGAGGGAACACAAACAGGAGTGAGAGAGGGAGCAGCAGGCTTCCTCCTGAGCAGGGAGCCTGATGTGAGGTTCGATCCCAGGACCCTGGGATTATGACCTGAGCCAAAGGCAGATGCTTAATGATTGAGCCACCCAGCGCCCCTTATTCCCTCTTTTCATTCACATCTTTCATTCACATCACAAGAAGAAGTGGTCTTTTTACCTTTGCTTCTGTAGACTTATTAGGTGAAAGGTAAGGCGATGTTGAAACCATTCATTCAGTGTTCTCCTCCCGGGATCCACCACAAATAGGAGTCATAATGGACAGGGTGTAGGACATCAGATCATGTGTTTGTCTCTGAGAAGGGGATGACACTGCTGTGGGAGGACTTCATTCTGCTTCTATAGAACCTCTGTACTTGGTAGTGCCACCTGATTCTTAGAAAGAGAAGAAGAATGACTATGTTGTCATGATCTCGGGACCCAAGTATGAAATGCAGGCATGGTAATTATGTGATCAGATATCCATGTTACCAAAGGAACAAGGTTTGCGAAGTAAAGGTTTTTCCTCATCCTTTGAAAGTGGATTCTAAAGATGCGGGAGTGGAATTATTATATATTTTTTAGAAAAATATGGAACACTTCATGAATTCACATGCCATCCTTGCACAGGGGCCATGCTAATCTTCTCTGTATCATTCCAGTTTTAGTATATGTGCTGCTGAAGCAAGAAAGGTAGTGGAATTTTTATACTGCATGTTTCCCTATTTCTTATAAACTCACAACCATCCAGTTACTAATCACAGAATTCAATTCTCAATAATGATTTTTTGTTTTATTGGTTTGTGAGGGACAGTGACTTTTTTTTTCTTTAGAGATGTATTCAGGGTGTATTATCTTTCTTTTTAACCATTTGGTCCTCAGATCCTTAGTTTTCTTTGTAGAACCCTAGAGAACAAAGTCAGAGGCATATCCACCATGTTGGAGACACTCAATGTGCTGGTTTTCTCTCAGAATTGATCCCTGAATGCGGAGTGAGTTTCTGCTTCTACATCTAGAATACAGGGTTTAAACCTTGGTCTCTCCTATACCAACAAATACCTGATTGTTTACTTCAGGAATTAATGGTCAGATCCCTTCAGGATGGCCTCAGATACAAATAGAAGGCAATATTTACATTCAACAGATCATTGCACCTCTGAAGAACTGTAATAAATGAATAAAATCAGAAAGTAGTAATAACAGGAAATCTTTATGTAAAATGTATACCTCTTCCTGGATTCATTCTGAACCATTCAAGTACTCAAAATCTCTTTCTCTATGGTGAATTAACAGATAAATGGATTTTTCCCTGAACCACCAATCCTGTATTTTCAGAGTTCCCAGACAACAGAATTTCATGGGAAATAGCATCAAAATGTTTATGTTTGTACCAGTGCTGCTGATATCATGTGGAGCTCATTGTATGAGTAGAATCTAAAATGTCTTCCTGCAGAGTTCAGGAAATATAGCAGAGAGAGAGCTCAGGCTGGGCACCCAGCTGTGCAACCTCTGTGGTTGCCATATTGAGAAGGATGTGGGTAGGTCAGACCTGAAGATGTTTCTTGTGTAGCATTTTTTAGCAACTCTGATGCTGTGGATCCAATCCCAGCAGGCACAGTAGTACATGGCCTCATCTTCTTGCTCTAAGAAATTTACCTTCAAGGTTGAAGTAGAAGTAATAGCATTTTTAGTTGCTTCAAGTTTGTTTTTCTTCCCACCTAAAGAAACTTGAGTATAGCTTGACAAGACATATGTTAGATGTTCTATCTCCTGATGTGGTTTCTGCCGGTACCAGTGTATGACTGCATTGGTAAAGTCCTTAGTGGACACCTTGCATAATATGTGGGCACTCTTATATCTTGCTCTGGAAATTGATATTTCAGGTTGCTCCAACTTCACCTGCCCGAGGCCAACTGCAACGCAAAGCAGAGAAATTCCCATGAACAAATGATACAGAAAAAGGCAACAATAAAGAATTTCTTGAATTTCTCCTGTAGACTGAAGTGCCTGGGGGACAACTCACAGGCCCAGAGACAGGAGAAGATGACTGCTTCCAGAAGTGGCATCCCGTTGGCCTGGCTGGCTCCCCAGTGACAAGGTAAGAAGTGAGGTCCCTGTTGGCAGGACTTGACATGTCAGTGGCAGGAGGGCGGGGCTCGTTTGGGTTTCTCAGAAGAAGTGGTGGCTTAGATAGTTCCCTGATGTTGTTCATGATCAGTCACAGATCTGAGCAGTCTGGGGCTTCCTGTGTCCCATCATTGCTGGGCAGATGGGGTGAGAGTATTCCGTATCTGCTAGGAAATTTCTAGTATGAATGTGTCTGTCTGGGGTAGGACAGGATGATTCTCACACTCATCAGCCATCCCCCCGGGATTCTATACTGCAGAAACATTGCTCAGAAACATGAGGATGTGCCTGCTGTGCTCAGCCCCATGTCTGTCTGTCTCTGACTTGCTGTTGATCTGGGACTGGGATGGGAAATCTGACCTTAACTCTTTTTTAACACAGCACAACAGAACAACAGGCAGTGAACTATCTCATAGATGTTGTTGAATGTGAGTTGTGCATAAGCATTTTTAAAATTAACTGAGATGTCACCGGGCAGATTAGGACTCAGAGAAAGAAATGCAATTTCATTTATCATCTGGGTGCCTCCGAGAAGGGACTAGGCTACAATTGCTGGGGATACATGGGTCAGAGCAGTCTCTGGAAACCAGCTTCTACTTGCCCTGGGGCTTGCAACAGTCTTGTGAGCATGATGTCATAGGCAGGATCATTTGCAAAGGAATGTTATGTCACATAAGTAAGGATGAGCTTTACAGTTAATATTCATCCAATGTCTGTTGTGGACTTGTAATGTGTCAGGCAGTGTTCTAAATGTTTTCTTGCATTATTTTATTTATTACTCTCTGCAGCCTCATGAGAGAGCTGCCATGATTAATTTCCATTTCCCAAATGAGGGTAGTGACAAAGAGAAGTGACTGAGGCAAAAACACAGAGCTGGTACATAATAGCACATACAAGAAATGTACTTCCTTAAAGGCAATTTGAGAAAAATGAACTGTAAAAATGACAGCACAAGGCTCCCATCATTTACTTTTACTTTGATTTTTCTCTACATATTTATAATTTTTAAAGATTTATTAATTTATTTGAGAGAGAGACAGAGAGACAATGCATGGAGCTGACAAAGGTAGAAGAAAGAGAATTCTAAGCCGACTGCCTATTGAGCTCAGAACTGGAAGTGGGGCTTGATCCCAGGACCCCCAGTTCATGATCTGAACCAAAAGCAAGATCCAACCCTTTACTGACTACACCACCCAAGGACCCATGTACATATTTATAAACAGAAATAGGAATACTTGCAATTTAATATATAAATATACATTTTAACTGATATTTGCATATCTGTTTTTTAATTCTCCTTATTTGGTTAACTTATTGTAAGCAATACTGAAAGTCCTTAAGTAATCTATAAGAATATTTTTAATTGCCAAAAACTATTAAACACCTGTCCTTTATCACTTAACCCATTTAGTTAACATTGTGTTTTGAAAATTTATCAGGTCCTTAAAAAGATATTGTGAATATTAGTTATGACCTATGAAAATAGGCACCCTCCTATACTACTTACCCCTTTGGATGGTGGCTATATTACTCAATTTTTTTCATGTTTGAGTTTCTATATATGTAATTACCATAAGAATAGCTTTCAGAAAGTTAAAATTACATTATCACACTAAAAATGATAACAAACATAAAAGACATTCTGTGCCTGGCAATAATATATCCTTTTGATGTTTTCAAGCTGTACTTTAATTATTATTGAAAAACAAGAAAGGTTTTGTTAAATAACATTTTAATTCTAAAAATTCTTGTAGTCTCTTTTCTAAAAATGTATATAATCAGTAAAAGAATTAAAGGATTTTTTTTTTCTATTGAATATTTTTTCCTGCTTTGTCAAAAATTAGTTGACCATAGAGTTGAAGGTCCATATCTGGGATCTCTATTCTGTTTCATTGGTTTTTGTGTCTTGTTTTGTGCCCATACCATGCTGTCTTAGTGATCACAGCTTTGTACGTAGCTTGAAATCAGGCAACGTGATGTTCCCAGCTTTGTTTTTCTATTTCAACATTTCCTTGGCGATTTTGGGTGTTTTCTGGTTCCATACATATTTTAGTATCGTTTGTTCCAGGATATTGAAAAATGCCGATGGGATTTTGATCAGCATGGCTTGAAAGTATAGATTACTCTGGCCAGCATCGTCATTTTAACATTGTTTATTCTTCTGATCCATGAAAATGGAATGTCTTTCCAACTTTTTGTGTCCTCTTCAATTTCTTTAATGAGGGTTTTGTAGTTCCCGAGTATAGATCCTTTATCTCTTTGGTTAGGTTTATTCCAAGGTATCTAATAGTTTTTGGTGCTATTGTAAATGGAATCAATTCCCTAATTTCTCCTTCTGCAGTTTCATTGTTAGCGTAAAAGAAAGCAACTGACTTCTGTGCATTGATTTTGTATCCTGTCACATTACTGAATTGCTGTATGAGTTTTAGTAAATTGGGGGTGGAGACTTTGGGTTTTTCACAGAGTGTCATGTCACCTGTGAAGAGAGTTTGACTTCTTCTTTGCCAATTTGATTACATTTTGTTCCTTTTTGTGTCTGATTGCTGTTGCTAGGACTTCTAGTACTATGTTAAATAACAGCAGCGAGAGAGGGCATCCTTGTCCTGTTCCTGATCTCAGTGGGAAGTCTCTCAGCTTTTCCCTAATGAGAATGATATTCATGGTGGGCTTTTCATAGATGGATTTTATGAAGTTGAGGAATGTTCCCTTTATCCCTCTGAAGTGATTTAATCAGGAAAGGATACTGTATTTTGTGAAATGCTTTTTCTGCATCAATTGAGAGGACCATGTGGTTCTTGTCTCTTCTATTTATGTGTTCTATCACATTGATTGATTTATGAATGTTGAACCACCCTTCCATCACAGGGATAAATCCCACCTGGTCATGGTGGATAATCTTTTTAATGTACTGTTGAATCCTATTAGCTAGGATCTTGTTGAGAATCTTGGCATCCATATTCATCAGGGATATTGGTCTGAAATTCTCCTTTTTGGTGGGGTCTTTGCCTGGTTTGGGGATCAGGGTAATGTTGGCTTCATAAAAAGAGTCTGGAAGTTTTCCTTCTGTTTCTTTAAACATTTTTTTAAATTTATTTTCAGCATAACAGTATTCATTGTTTTTGTACCACACCCAGTGCTCCATGCAATCCATGCTCTCTCTAATACCCACCACCTGGTTCCCCCAACCTCCCACCCCCCACCTCTTCAAACCCTTCAGATTGTTTTTCAGAGTCCATAGTCTCTCATTGTTCACCTCCCCTTCCAATTTCCCCCAACTCCCTTCTCCTAACTCCCCATGTCCTCCATGCTATTTGTTATGCTCCACAAATAAGTGAAACCATATGATAATTGACTCTCTCTGCTTGACTTATTTCACTCAGCATAATCTCTTCCAGTCCCGTCCATGTTGCTACAAAAGTTGGGTATTCATCCTTTCTGATGGAGGCATAATACTCCATAGTGTATATGGACCACATCTTCCTTATCCATCTGTCCGTTGAAGGGCATCTTGATACTTTCCACAGTTTGGCAACCGTGGCCATTGCTGCTTATAAACACTGGGGTACAGATGGCCCTTCTTTTCACTACATCTGTATCTTTGGGGTAAATACCCAGGAGTGCAATTGCAGGGTCATAGGGAAGTTCTATTTTTAATTTCTTGAGGAATCTCCACACTGTTCTCCAAAGTGGCTGCACCAACTTGCATTCCCACCAACAGTGTAAGAGGGTTCCCCTTTCTCCACATCCTCTCCAACACATATTGTTTCCTGTCTTGCTAATTTTGGCCATTCTAACTGGTGTAAGGTGATATCTCAATGTGGTTTTAATTTGAATCTCCCTGATGACTAGTGATGATGAACATTTTTTCCTTCTGTTTCTATTTTTTGGAACAGTTTCAGGAGAATAGGTATTATTTCTTCTTTGAATGTTTGGTAGAATTCTCCAGGGAATCCATTAGGACGTGGACTCTTGTTTTTTCTGGGAGGTTTTTGATCACTGCTTCAATCTAGTTGCTAGTTATTGGTCTATTCAGGTTGTCAATTTCTTCCTGCTTCAGTCTTGGAAGTTTATAGGTTTCCAGGAATGCATCCATGTCTTCTAGGTTGCTTAACTTATTGGCATATAGCTGTTGATAATAATTTCTCATGATTATTTCTATTTCCTTAGTGTTAGTCATGATTTCTCCCCTTTCACTCATGATTTTATTAATTTGGGCCCTTTATCTTTTCTTTTGGATAAGTCTGGCCAGTGGTTTATTGATCTTATTAATTCTTTCAAAGAACAAGCTTCTAGTTTCATAAACGTGTTCTACTGTATTTCTGGTTTCTAATTCATTGATCTCTGTTCTAATCTTAATTATTTCCCTTCTCATACATGGGTTAGGTTTAATTTGTTGTTGATTCTCCAGTTCTTTAAGGTTTCTTATTTTGTGTATTTGGGATTTTTCTATTTTTTTGAGTAAGGCTTAGATGGCTATGTGTTTCCCCCTTAGGACCACCTTTGCCATATCCCATAGGTTTTAGATTGAAGTGTCTTCATTCTCATTGGTTTCCATGAATTAAGTTCTTCTTTGATTTCTTGATTGACCCAAACATTCTTGAGCAGGATGGTCTTTAGTTTCCAAGTGTTTGAATTTCTTCCATACTTTTTTTTTTTCTTTTTGAGATTGAGTTCCTGTTTCACAGCATTGTGGTCTGAGAATATACAGGGAATAATCTCAATCTTTTGGTATCAGTTGAGACCTGATTTGTTACCCAGTATGTGTTCTATTCTGGAGAGGGTTTCATGCGAGTTTGAGAAGAATGAGTATTCTGTTGTTTTGGGATGGAAGTCTGTATATATCTATGAGGTCCACCTGGTACAGTGTGTCATTCAAAACTCTTGTTTCTTTGTTGATTTTCTGCTTAGTTGATCTGTCTATTGCTGAGAGTGGAGTGTTAAAGTCTCCTATAATTAATTTATTATTATCAACTAGACTCTATTTTGGTTAACAGTTAGCTTATGTAGTTGGCTCCTCCCAGGTTGGGGGCATAGATATTTACAATTGTTAGATCTTCTTGTTTGATAGAGCCTTTAAGAATGATATAGTGTCCTGTATCTCTCACTAGAGTCTCTAGCTTAAAATCTAATTTGTCTGATATGAGAATTGCTACCCTGGATTTCCTTTGAGGTCTGTTGGCATGAAGGATCATTCTCCATCCACTCACTTTCTGTCTTGATGTATCATTAGGTTCAAAATGCATCTCTTGTAGACAGCATATGGATGAGTCCTGTCTTTATCCAATCTGCAAGCCTGTGCTGTTTTCTGATTATTGACAGAAAAGATTTTATTGTCATCATGTTGTCTGTAAAGCCCTTGTTTCTATGGATTGTCTGTATATCTGTTCTGTGTCACTTTTTGGGGTCTTTCTCCTTTTATAGAACCCCCATTAATATTTCTTGCAAAGCCGGTTTAGTGGTCCCATATTCTTTCAGTCTCTGTGGTCCTGGAAGCTTCTTACCTCTCCAAATATTCTGAATGACAGCCTTGCCAGATAAAGAATTCTTGGCTGCATATTCTTCTTATTTAGTACCCTGAATATGTCTTGCAAGCCCTTTCTGGCTTGCCAGGTCTCTGTGAACAAGTCTGATGTCAATCTGATGTTCCTTCCTCTGTATGTAAGGAATCTCTTCCCCCCAATGCCCTTAAAATGGTTTCCTTGGTTCTAAAATTTGTGAGTTTTACTATTACATGCTTGAGGTTTAATCTTCCCCCATTGATCTTGGGGCCGTCCTCTGCCTCTAGGACACTATTACTTGTTTCATTCCCCAGATTAAGGAAATTCTTGCTACAATTTGGTCAAATATATCTTCTAGTCCTCTTTCTCTCTCCACCCCTCAGGGATCCCTATAATTGTGACATCGGAACATTTCATAACATCATTTATTTCTCTAATTCTGTTTTCATGTATTTTTAGCTGTTTGTTCCAGGTATCCTCCTACTCCTTCTTTTCTATTAGTTTGTCTTCATGATCACCAATTTATCCTTCTGTCTCATTTACCCTAACTGTTAGTGTATCTAGATTAGATACTCTCATTGATAGCATTTTTAAGTTCTGCCAGATCTGCTGTCACTTCTGCCCTTAATGAATCTATGTTGCCAAATCTAGTTTTCTCCAGCCTACTTTATCTTTATAGCTACTACCCTGAAGTCTATTTCTAACCTCTTGCTTAGATCCATATCCATTAGACCTGCTGGAGAGGCCATGGTCTCTGTGTCTCCTCTTTGTTGGAAATTCCTCCTCCTTGTCATTCTGTTGAATTGCAGTTAAGGGGATATATAGTTGAAAATATCAACCACTATCCAAGCAAAGTGCAGCCTGGGGAGTTTTGGAGCAATCAGAAGTCACTGATGAAAGAAGGAAAGAAAGAAAGAGAGAAAGAAAGAAAGAAAGGAAATAATTCAGCCAAAATGAGCCCCAAGAGTAAGGTTTATAAAGTACAAAACCAAAAACAAACCAACACACAAAAAGACCAGCAAAAGAAAAAGTAAAAACAAAACAAAAAAATACAATAAAAGAGGGGGGTGATGGAACGTGATTATAATCCCTCAAGGTGGGCAAGGAAGGATATTTCAGTTCTTCCTGCATGTATCTTGATATTTTTGTTATAGAACTCAAATTTCCAGAGATACCGGGAAATTAAAACTGGCATATATATAAAGAGCATTGAAAAGGGAAAAAAAAGGACTACATTGAAGCTTATATCTATATTTATATATATATATCTATATGTATATAGATATATATATAAAGAAAAAGAAAAAGGTATATATATGAAAAAGTTCAAGTTAAAATGTTACTACAGAATATGTTGTATTAAACATCTAATTAAAATGGCAAATAGGTAAAAGAAATAAAAGAACAAGAATCATGAGAAAGAACTGCAAAAAAAAAAAGGGAGGAAGAGAAAAGTTGTAGCTAAGAAATATATAGGCTGTAAGGCAATACCAGGAACTTAATATACTGTTTTCCCCTGGTGCTGGGGTTTTATGGTTTCATGGGGACCCTGTGGTTTTTTGTTCTCTTTCAGTTTGTCTTCTGGGATAGGGGCCTGCCACATTGTTTTTCAATCAATCCTGCTTGGGGTGATTTGCCCTGCTCCCCATCATGGGTCTGTGTTTTTTGGGATTTTGTTCTCTGGAGGCTTTTGTTCTCTGATGGCATTTTGTGCCTTTTCGAAAGGTAAGAGCAAAGTAAACTGTCTGCACCCAGACCTCCACCTCAGAGAGAAGTCACAGTCTGATCCTTTCTGAATGGTCCAGAACACAGACTCACCTTTTATAAGCCTTGTTGAATACTGTAGACTCCCACAGGTGGTCCGTGCCCCCAGTGACCATCTCAGTGGTCAGTTGAGGCCCCCGCTTGTCTCTGTACACCAGTGCCATGAAAACCACTAGCGATACTGGTCCAGGTGAGCCTGGTCACAGCAACTGCCATTCCCGGGACCCCTGACTCAAGTCTGCCCCAGGTCCTGTCAGCCCCAATGGGGGTCGAGGCAATGGAGGTGGCAGGAGTGGCAGTGGCAGCTGCCAGCCCCAGGGACTGCTGCTTTGAGTCTGTGCCAGGTCCTCTCAGGCAAGGCAGGTGGAAGCTGTGGCCAGTCCCAGGACTGTGGGCTTAGGTCCACACCTGCAGCCACCTGGTCCCAACAATCTTCCCTTAAGTCCCTTTGTTCTGTGTGAGTGCTGTTACCAGTCCCTTCACATCTTGCAGCCACTAGTCTCCAAGCTACTGCTGGACCCCAAGTGCAGGGCACTTTTGCATTGGGGTATTACTTTCCAATGGCTAGCTCTGGTGGCTTCCTCCCCCTTCTGTTTATCTTCCAATATCTGTTCATGCAAACCCAACTTCTCCTTTGTACCTCTCGACTGATGATCCTCTGCCTCCGTAGAGAACTGATGTGTATAATCTTACATCTCAAGTTGATTTCATGAGTGTTCAGAGTGCTCTGGTAGATATCCAGCTCAATTCAGGGGACAGGTTGAAATAGGGTCTCCTACTTCTCTGGCTTCTTGCTCCTTCTCCCTTGTGTTCCTAATCTTAAGGAGAAGGCTCTCAGCTTTTCCCCATTGAGAATGATATTCACTGTAGGCTTTTTATAGATGGCTTTCATGAAATTGAGGACTGTATCCTCTATCCCTACACTCTGAAGAGTTATAATCAGAAAAGATGCTGTATTTTGTCAAATGCCTTTTCTGCATCAATTGAGAGGACAATATGGTTCTTGTCTCTTCTCTTAAAAAGACAGTCTCTTCAATAAATGGTGCTATATATGGAAGAAAGAAACTGGACCATTCTTTCACACCATAAACAAAGATAAACTCTAAATGAATGAAAGACCTCAATGAGAGACAGGAATCCATCAAAATCCTAGAGGATAAAATAAGTAGTAACCTCTTCAACCTTAGCCACAGCAACTTATTTCAAGATGCATCTCCAAAAGAACAACAAAGAAAGCCTAAACTCAGCAGGAGAAGAGAAATCATAAAGATCAGAACAGAAATCAATGAAATAGAAACTAAAAAAAACAATAGAACAAATCAATGAAACTAGGAGTTCGTTCTTTGAAAGAATTAATAAGATTGATAACCCCCTAGCCAGACTTATCAAAAAGAAAAGAGAAAGGACCCAAATAAATAAAATCATGAATGAAAGAGGAGAGATCACAACTAACACCAAAGAAATACAGACAATCATAAGAACATACTATGAGCAACACTATGCCAACAAATTTGACAATCTGGAAGAAATGGATGCATTCCTAGAGACATATAAACTACCACAACTGAACCTGGAAGAAATAGAAAGCCTGAACAGACCCATAAACAGTAAGGAGATTGAAAGAGTCATCAAAAACCTCCAAACAAACCAAAGCCCAGGGCCAGACGGCTTCCCGGGGGAATTCTACCAAACATTTAAGAAGAACTAACTCCTATTCTCCTGAAACTGTTCCTAAAAATAGAAATGGAAGGAAAACTTCCAAACTCATTTTATGAGGCCAGCATCACCTTGATTCCAAAACCAGACAAGGATCCCATCAAAAAAGAGAATTACAGACCAATATCCTTGATGAACACAGATGAAAAAATTCTCACCAAAATACTAGCCAATAGGATTCAACAGTACATTAAAAGGATTATTCACCACAACCAAGTGGGATTTATTCCAGGGCTGCAAGGTTGGTTCAACATCTGCAAATCAAACAATGTGATACAACACATTAATAAAAGAAAGAACAAGAACCATAGGATACTCTCCATAGATGCTGAAAAAGCATTTGACAAAGTACAGCATCCCTTCCTGATTAAAACTCTTCAAAGTGTAGGGATAGAGGGCACATACCTCAATATTATCAAAGCCATTTATGAAAAACCCACTGCAAATATCATTCTCAATGGAGAAAAACTGAAAGCTTTTCCGCTAAGGTCAAGAACACAGCAGGGATGTCCGTTATCACCACTGCTATTCAACATAGTACTAGAAGTCCTAGCCTCAGCAATCAGACAACAAAAAGAAATTAAAGGCATCCAAATCGGCAAAGAAGAAGTCAAGCTATCACTCTTTGCAGATGATATGATACCATATGTGGAAAACCCAAAAGGCTCCACTCCAAAACTTCCAGAACTTGTACAGAAATTCAGAAATGTCAGGATATAAAATCAATGCACAGAAATCAGTTGCATTTCTTTACACCAACAACAAGACAGAAGAAAGAGAAATTAAGGAGTCAATGCCATTTACAATTGCACCCAAAACCACAAGATAACTAGGAATAAACCTAACCAAAGAGGCAAAGAATCTATACTCAGAAAACTATAAAGTACTTATGAAAGAAGTTGAGGAAGACAAAGAAATGGAAAAATGTTCCATGCTCATGAATTGGAAGAACAAATATTGTGAAAATGTCTATGCTACCTAAAGCAATCTACACATTTAATGCAATCCCTATCAAAATCCCATCCATTTTCTTCAAATAAATAGAACAAATAATCCTAAAATTTGTATGGAACCAGAAAAAAACCCGAATAGCCAGAGGCATGTTGAAAAAGAAAGCGAAAGTTGGTGGTATCACAATTCCAGACTTCAAGCTCTATTACAAAGCTGTCATCATCAAGACAATACGGTACTGGCACAAAAACAGACACATAGATCAATGGAACAGAATAGAGAGCCCAGAAATAGACCCTCAACTCTATGGTCAACTAATCTTCAACAAAGCAGGAAAGAATATCCAATGGAAAAAAGTCTCTTCAACAAAGCAGGAAAGAATCGCCAATGGAAAAAAGTCTCTTCAACAAATGGTGTTGGGAAAATTAGACAGCCACATGCAGAAAAAGGAAACTGTAACATTTCCTTACACCACACCCAAAAATAGACTCCAAAAGGATGAAAGACCTCAATGAGAGAAAGAAATCCATCAAAATCCTTGAGGAGAACACAGGCAGCAACCTCTTTGACCTCAGCCACAGCACTTTCTTCCTAAAAACATCACCAAAGGCAGGGGAAGCAAGGGCAAAAATGAACTATTGGGACTTCATCAAGATCAAAACCTTCTGCACAGCAAAGGAAACAGTCAGCAAAACCAAAAGACAACTGACAGAATGGGAGAAGACATTTGCAAATGATATCAGATAAAGGGCTAATATCCAAAATCTATAAATAACTTATCAAACTCAACACCCCAACAACAAATAATCCAATCAAGAAATGGGCATGGACATGAACAGACATTTCTGCAAAGAAGACATCCAGATGTCCAGCAGACACATGAAAAAGTGCTCCACATCACTTGGCATTAGGGAAATACAAATCAAAACCACCAGGAGATACCACCTCACCCCATTCAGAATGGCTAAAGTTAACAAGTCAAGAAATGACAGATGCTGGCAAGGATGCAGAGAAAGGGGAACCCTCCTACACTGTTGGTGGGAATGCAGGCTGGTGCAGCCACTCTGGAAAACAGCATGGAGCTTCCTCAAAAAGTTGAAAATAGAGCTACCCTATGACCCAGCAATTGCACTACTGGGACAGGTGGTGAAGCCCTTCTGAAACTAGACCCTCAGGTTCCTCCTGCTGGGGACCCACCAAAGTCAGGAATCACGATGGATAGGGTATGTGACAGAAGATCCTGAGTTTGCCCTTGGGAAGGGCTGACACCTCTGTGGGAGGAATTCATTCTGCTCCCATAACATCTCTGCACTTGATAGCACACCTGATTCTTAGAATGAGAAATGGACAATGAAGGTGCCATCATGATCTTAGGAGCTAGAGGTAAATGACAGGTGTGACAATTATGTGATCAGATATCCATGTTACCAAACATATCAAATTTTTGTGAAGTAAAGGTTTTTCCTTTAGATTTGAGAGTGGAGTCTGAAAAGGTGAAAGAGAAGCTTTTGAAGTTTCATACACCATACTGTGAAACTATACTGTGAGTTCTTGAAAACTCACAACCATTCAGTTAATAATCACCAAATTCGGTTCTTAATAATTATTTTTGTTTTATTGATTTATTAGGAACATTGCCTTCCTTTCTTTTTTTTTTTTAATTTAGAGATATAAGGAGTGCATATTATCTTTCTTTTCAACCATCTGACCCTGATTTAGGATCTTTAGTTTTCTTTGTAGAACCCTGGAGAACAAAGTCAGAGGCGTATCTACCATACTGGAGACACCTGATGTGTTCAGGGGCCTGTTTCAATAGAGCAGTCCTAGTTTTGTTCCAGTATTGATCCCTGAATATGGAGTAGGTATTGCTTCTATCTCTATGATACAGGATTAAACCTAGGATAATGGTCTCTCCTATGCCCCCAAATGGCTGATTATTCAGGAATTAATGGTCAGATTCCTTCAGGATGGTGTCAGACACTAATGAAAGACATACACTACTTATATTTGACAGATCATTGCACCTCGGAAGAACTGTAATGCCTATGAATAAAATCAGAAAGTAGTATTAACAGGAAATATTTATGTAAAGTATATACCTCTTCCTGGCTTCATTTTGAGCCATTCAAGTACTGGGGGTCTCTTTCTCTACAGTAAATTAACAGATAAATGGATTTTTCTCTGAACCATTCATCTTCTATTTTCAGAGTTCCCAGGCAACTGAATTTCATGGGAAATAGCATCAAAATGCTTATGTTTGTACCACCATTGCTGATATCATGTGGAACTCACTGTATGAGCAGAATCTATAATGTCTTCCTGAAGAAATCGGGAAATACAGCAGAGGGAGAGACTTAGGCTAAACACCCAGCTATGCAGCCTTTGTGGTTGCCCATATTGAGAAGGATGTGGGTGGGTCAGATCTGAAGATGGTTCTTGTGTAGCTTTTCGTAACAACTCTGATGCTGTGGATCCCCTCCAGCAGGCACAGTAGTACATGGCCTCATCTTCTTGCTCTAAGAAATTTACCTTCAAGGTTGAAGTAGAAGTAATAGCATTTTTAGTTGCTTCAAGTTTGTTTTTCTTCCCACCTAAAGAAACTTGAATAGAGATTGCCTGGACCAATCCTAGATGTTCTATCTCCTGATGTGGTTTCTGCCGGTACCAGTGTATGACTGCATTGGTAAAGTCCTTAGTGGACACCTTGCATAATATGTGGGCATTCTCATCTCTTGTTCTGGAAATTGATATTTCAGGTTGCTCCAACTTCACCTGCCCGAGGCCAACTGCAACGCAAAGCAGAGAAATTCCCATGAACAAATGATACAGAAAAAGGCAACAATAAAGAATTTCTTGAATTTCTCCTGTAGACTGAAGTGCCTGGGGGACAACTCACAGGCCCAGAGACAGGAGAAGATGACTGCTTCCAGAAGTGGCATCCCATTGGCCTGGCTGGCTCCCCAGTGACAAGGTAAGAAGTGAGGTCCCTGTTGGCAGGACTTGACATGTCAGTGGCAGGAGGGCGGGGCTCGTTTGGGTTTCTCAGAAGTGGTGGCTTAGATAGTTTCCTGACGTTGTTCATGATCAGCCACAGATCTGAGCAGTCTGGGGCTTCCTGTGTCCCATCATTGCTGGGCAGATGGGGTGAGAGTATTCCGTATCTGCTAGGAAATTTCTAGTATGAATGTGTCTGTCTGGGGTAGGACAGGATGATTCTCACACCCATCAGCCATCCCCCTGGGATCCCATACTGCAGAAACATTGCTCAGAAACATGAGGATGTGCCTGCTGTGCTCAGCCCCATGTCTGTCTGTCTCTGACTTGCTGTTGATCTGGGACTGGGATGGGAAATCTGACCTTAACTCTTCTTTAACACAGCACAACAGAACAACAGGCAGTGAACTATCTCATAGATGTTGTTGAATGTGAGTTGTGCATAAGCATTTTTAAAATTAACTGAGATGTCACCGGGCAGATTAGGACTCAGAGAAAGAAATGCAATTTCATTTATCATCTGAGTGCCTCCGAGAAGGGACTAGGCTACAATTGCTGGGGATACATGGGTCAGAGCAGTCTCTGGAAACCAGCTTCTACTTGCCCTGGGGCTTGCAACAGTCTTGTGAGCATGATGTCATAGGCAGGATCATTTGCAAAGGAATGTTATGTCACATAAGTAAGGATGAGCTTTATAATTAATATTCTTCTGATGTCTGTTGTGGACTTGCAATGTGTCAGGCAGTGTTCTAAATGTTTTCTTACATCATTTTATTTATTACTCTCTGCAGCCTCATGAGAGAGCTGCTGTGATTAATCTCCATTTCCCAAATGAGGATAGTGACAAAGAGAAGTGACTGAGGCAAAAACACAGAGCTGGTACATAACAGAGTACACACAAGAAACATACTTCCTTAAAGACAATCTGAAAAAAATGAACTGTAAAAATGACAACACAGGCACCTATCATTTACTTTTACCTTGATTTTTCCCTACATATGTATAATTTTTTAAAGATTTGTTCATATATTTGTTTGAAAGAGAGAGAGAGAGAGAGGAAGATAATGGATGGGGGAAGGGGGAGAAGGACAGGGAGAGAGAATCTCAAGCAGATTCCACCTTGAGCTCAGAACTAGACTCTGGGCTCAAGCCCAGAACCCTGAGATCAAGATCTGAGCCAAACTAAGAGTCCAAAGCTTAACTTACTAAGCCACCTAGGTGTACCACACATATTTTTAAACATAAATAAGCAAGCTTGCAATTTTATATGCAAATATACATTTTTAATTAAGATTTGCACATTTGATTTTTATTCTCTTTATGTGGTCAACTTATTATTGTGAATAATACTTCAAGTCTTTATGATAATATTTTTATTTTTATTTTTTTAATCTATGAGAATATTTTTAATTGCAAAAATAATTAAACAACCTCCTCTATCACTTAACCCATTTAGTTAACATTGTGTTTTGAAAATTTATCAGGTCCTTAAAAAGTTATTGTGAATACCTGCAAAAATAGGTACCATCCTATATTACTTACCCCTTTGGATGGTGGCTGGGTTAATTTAATTTTTTCATGTCTGAGTTTCTATATGTTTGATTGTCATAAAAATATCTTTTAGAAAGTTAAATTACATCATGACACTGAAAATGATAATGAACATAAAGGACATTCTTTGCCTGGCAATAATATATCCTTTTGATGTTTTCAAGTTGTATTTTTATTATTATTGAAAAATAAGAAAGGCTTTGTTAAATAATATTTTAATTCTAAAAATTCTTATAGTCCTTTTTCTGAAAATGTATGTAATTAGTAAAAGAATTAAGAAGAAAATAACCAATTCTGATTCAGCAAACATAGTAGTCAAAACAACTTCTCAATTCAATCACCATGACTGACCTGGAGGTCCGTTACTGTCTTGTCCATCCACCTAAGAAGAGTATTTCTGTATGCCTCAGCGGGCTGAGAGTCAACTCTTAGTGAACTAGACAAGCTTGGAAATCCCAAAAGAGGAAAGTCATTGATATATTTTGATGAGAGGACTGTGCATAAAATGTTGTTCTTTTAACTTCAACCTATGCCTTTATAACACTTTGTGTTGGAAAAAGTTTAAAAAAAATCATTTATCTTGGGAGATGACTAACCCATTATTAAAACCAAGTCATAAGTAGCATGCTGGGGAATCACCCTTTGCTATGGAATCACAGAAGCTTAATCAATTACAGGTGAAAAGAGTGGGGACCAGTGCTGGCTTCCCCTGATGAGCCACAGTGGCATGAAGATTATTTTGAGTTAAAATCATCAAAACCCAGCAAATGCAGGAAAACTTCTGCCTCTCCCTGAATGGCAGAAATTTACCCTGGAAAGGTGTGCCTGTGGCAGCAAGACAGCTATTAACAGGGACTCACTCCACTTTACCTAAGGAATCATCTGCATAACTGGGCAATCTTGTTCTTCCAAACATTTCTTCTCACTCTCCTGCTCCTGGCCCCTTTTTGTTCTCAGATCTTGCCTCTCTCCTTAGCTCATATAAGCTTCCTATTGCCTTTATTATCTTTAGGATTTCCATGTCTGTGTGAACTCCCCATACATATTTCTATTGAATCTGATTTTTTTCTGTTAATCTGTCTCATATCAATTTGATTGTAAGTCCAGCCAGAAGGATAAAAGGGTACAGGAAGATCATTCCCCAACAGAAAGAAAGCATTTCTTCCAGAAGCCTCATTGTTTCTCATCTTTAAAAGATAAGAAAACAGCAGTCAAAATGCAGGTGACTCAATATGACAGGACCATGAGCAGCTGAGGCAGGATTAGAACCTCCACCCCCTCCTCTCTATTACGTGCACCTCTCATTGCATGGACCTGGCATTTCAAACTCAGTCACTACATGCAGAACACCCACCACCTGTCAGGCATGGGCCAGGCCCCTTTCAAATATTAACCTCAATTTTGTAACCATGAAAATATAAAATCTCTGAGGTACACATGAGTATTGTCAGACAAAGAGGCTTTGGACATTCTTCACCAAGGACTGGTTTAAAAAAGTGAGTGAATTTGATAATCATTGAATCTGCTTTATTAGAAGAAATTAGGATCAGTTATATTGGTCCACTTTGACTTTCCTCAAAGTGTGTGTGAGTGTGTGTGTGTGTGTGTGTGTGTGTGTGTGTGTTCCTTCTTACCTGGACTGGGACGCGGTTTCTGGATCTCAAAGTGTCACCTCAGAGGCAGAAGAGGAGCCACTGTCTCCCCAGGTTAGGTTCCTATGAGAAGCTAGGGACTGAGCTAGAAGGAAGACCATGGAATTACTGATTTGAATGGAGTCGCACTAGTGGTGGGTGCTAAGGTGGATCTCAGATCTCCCTCCTTTAGTGGGCCCAGCAAAAATCCAGAGCAGGTGATGGACAGGATGGGGAAAGAACATGGCTCCTCTCTCCAGCTGTCAGGCCAGTCTTCCCTCTAGGATAGTGTAAACCCTGGGGAAAGGACATTCCAACACCTGAAACAGCCAGCACCTCTTTGTTCCTGGTGATCCCAGTCCTAGGACACTAAGCACTATGTGCATCTGAACAATCCTGTTCGTCAGGGACAGAGAGATGGAAACCAGGCAGGCTGAGCTGAGACAGCAACTCTAAGAGTCAATGACCCTCTAGAGTCCCTCGTGGCTTCCATAGCACAGGTGTTGGCTTTGTGAGGCCACCATCAGCACAGGTGGTGCCTGGAGGGGATAAGTGGTAGGTGAGGGAGGAACATGGAGGGCAGGAGGAGGAAGACAGCCAGCCAGACAAATGCTCAGTCACTTAGGCTTCCCCCATCCTCCTGTGGGGAGCGGAAGGATTCCTAGTGTTGTGGGATACTGACCCCTGCCAGGTGGTTTTCATCACCTCTGAGATTGGAGACCCCTGGACATGGACTAGGAAACTCCATGATGGACTGAGCTACATGGTTCATTACTGGGCTGGAATTCTTCTGTGCATGATGGCCTGAGTGGATATCCAGGGGCCAGCCTTGCCCTCTTGTTGGTGACATGATCAAGACTCAATGCAGAGACCCAGGCCATTTCAAGATGTGATTATGCTCTGTCACACAACTGGCTTGGTTTAAACTGCCTAAGGAAAAAAAAGCCTTAAAATTTATTTATTTATTTATTTATTTATTTATTTATTTATTTGAGAGAGTACATGAGTGGGGTGGGGAGGGGCAGCAGGAAGGGGAGAAGCAGACTCCATTCTGAGCAGGGAGCCAGACATGACGCTCAGTCCCTAGACTCCAAGATCATGACCCCAGTCAAAGGCAGACACTTAACCCACTGAACCACACAGGCAGCCCCGCTTGAGAAGATAACCAGTCTTATCTCCTAGAAAAAGTTAACCATTATTATATCCTCAAGGAACAGTGGAGGAAAATAAATGTGTAAATGGTTTTATTTTGAGTAATCTAATTTACAGAGCAGAAATCTCTAAGAACAGAATTATTATTCAAGGGTAAATTTTAAAACACCCAAATCAGATCAAGATAATTCTTCTCTTATGTGCCCTCAGTTCTACGGAAACCTGTCCTGGAGCAGCAGCAGAGAGAACTAATGGAAGTTGCTTCTGTATTTGTGTGCGGACATCAAATTGAACTTGGTTGTAAGCATGGCAACTATTAATGTGACTGAGATTTGAATGTTTATGTGATGCAGCCAAATTCTAAAACTCAGGATGAATGGAACAGTTTACAGCAGCCTTTATTTTCTTGGTCTGTAGCACACTAGGCCGGGTGCTGCTCCAGCTTCTCCCAGTGTTACCTCCCCTGGGTCCCTGAGCCTCACTGATGGTCCCTCTCATCGTGTGCAAGTGTGCTGAGCTCCCACATCAGGATTCCTCCTCTTTTCTGTGTTTTTTAAATTCCTTTCTTCTCTGTGGGTAACTTTTTACTGAATAACCATGTTTTTTCTATCTTAATAATTGATAAAAGGCTATTCTTTATTATGCTTTAAAATTGACATTTCTCTACCAAAATCCATACTTTAGGCCATTTGTCTGACCTGACTGGGAATTTTGATTTGCTCTGTGCTTTGGTTTTGATGATGTCATAGTTTTCTGAAGGGAGGAAAGTACTCGCCAGGGAAAGACACTAAATACTGAGTCAAGGAATCATGTGATTGAAAAGTAAGTTTTTTTTTAATCATTTTTTTAAATTTATTTTCAGCATAACAGTATTCATTGTTTTTGTACCACACCCAGTGCTCCATGCAGTCTGTGCCCTCTCTAATACCCACCACCTGGTTCCCCCAACCTCCCACCCACCCACCTCTTCAAACCCTTCAGATTGTTTTTCAGAGTCCATAGTCTCTCATAGTTCACCTCCCCTTCAATTGCACTACTGGGTATTTACCCCAAAGATACAGATGTAGTGAAAAGAAGGGCCATCTGTACCCCAATATTTATAGCAGCAATGGCCACGGTTGCCAAACTGTGGAAAGAACCAAGATGCCCTTCAACGGACAAATGGATAAGGAAGATGTGGTCCATATACACTATGGAGTATTATGCCTCCATCAGAAAGAAAGGTAAGTTTTAAAACTAGTTGAAATCTGTGCTTATAGCACTGGTTCATAATTTATTAACAAAACAGTTTTTGGTCAAGAGATTTCAAAATACCTCCTTTTGCTGAGTTTTAGTCTCCTGAATCTGAAGTAGATAAAATATGTGATTATCATTTGTGTTTTCATCCATCACTCAATAGCTCGGCCCTCCCTCCTTTTCCTCCCCACCCCCCTACTCTTAGAACCTGAGGAGACTTGAACACAGCATGTGTTGAGACATGGCCTTGCTGTGGGACCCGTGGTGAGACCCAGAGTGTAAAATAAATGTAACCGAGGGACACAGACCCTGTGACTTGCAATCTGTTTCTCAGAAGACAGAGCAGGGGAAGGGGTTTTGATGCTCTCTTATTCCCTGTCATCCCCTTACCTGACCATCCTCCAGCACCCCCTGTGTGAGGAGGGAGTGCTGTCCTCCAGGTTGCCCATGACAGAGACCAGAGCCTCCCTGGGGAGCTGCCCTTTCTCAGGCCTCCATCCCATTGGTCACCTGCCAATTCCATCCTCTGTGTTCTTGCCTCCTGTGTCTCCTGCTTTGTACCACGTCCTGTCTCCCCCACCTTCCATTCAGCTCTTCCTGCTGTGGTTCCTGCACCAGCTCCTGTCTCCCTGCCTCAGTCAGCCTCTCCCCGCCCCACCAGAACACCATGGGACATAGAACACTGCATTGTTCCATGAGTTCCTCAATCCACTCTAGGAGGTGAAAGTCTCATCAGCCTATTTCAGAGATGAGCAGATTGAGGCACAGGGAAGGGAATAATTTGTGCAAGGCCATACAAAGAGTGAGAGGTGGAGCTAGGATTTGAACACTGGCTCAGTGCTGGAGTCCACACTCACAGCTAATCCATGTAGGCCCTTTCAGTATTAATGGAAAGGCTGCATTGATTCCATCCTCCCCAGAAGACTTCAGTGGTAGAAAGGATAAGGGAAGTGATGGGTCCTTAGCCTGGCAGCAAGCACCATTTGACTTCACTTTGGCAGTTGTCCACCTCCCCGTAGCATCTCCTTGTGTTCTCTTCTGAACTTTGCTGAAGACCTTGTGAGCCTAAACCATCAGGCCATTCGGCAGCGCGCTTCATTCACACTGTTGCTCTGCAGTCCTACTCTGCACTCCCAGGAGAGAAGCCTTCTCCCACCCAACCCCACCCTCTGGCTGCTGGGAGGGTTTTGTCTGCATTTTCCTTAGGAACTCTCCCCCAGCCCTGTCATGTGTGCTGACTGCACTGCCCTTAGCACTGACCTGGCCTGTTTCCACTGCTGGGATAGCAACCCGAGTTAGAGACTGTTTTATGTTATTCCCAGCACTGAGCCTAGTAAGTAATGAAACACACACGCATGCACACACACACACACACACGCACACACACACACACACACACTTACTCACACACACAAGAGTAAAGCAGATTCCAGGCAGAAAATCTCATGTCAATAATCAGATGCTCCGCAATGTGACATAGCAAGTCAGGGGAACTAAAAGTAACTTGATATTCTGGACTTTTGAATTGGATCTAAAAGCAATATAAAACATAAAAGCATAGTTAGATGAAATACAGATATGAATTAGCCAGCAGAAACTCAAATAAGTATTAACCTCCCTAGGCATTATTCATCATGCTTTCCAGTTGAGTCCATTGCCTTACTGCCTCTGAATTTTTTTTTTAATTAAGATCTTTATTTACTTGTTTGAGATAGAGATTGAGAGAGAGAGAGTACAAGCTGGGAGAGGGGCAGAAGGAGAGGGAGAAGCAGGCTCTCCACTGAGAAGTAGGAATGAGGAGTAGCTGTAAACACAGAAATATTTATGGATGATGAAAGTGCTCCAAAATTTTACTGCCCTGTTGATTTAAAAAGTAAGTATTTACCAGAAATCATGCAATTAATTGTCCACTGATCTGCTTTCTGTCTTGAAAATTTGCCCCTTATGGACAATTAATATTTATCTAATCACAGAATATATAGTTTTTTGCTTGTGACTACTTTTACTTAATATAATGTTCTTGATGGTCATTCATGGTGTACCATGTATAAGTAGTCTCTTCCTTTATATGACTAGATACTATTCCATTTTATAGGTATGTAGTGTATTATTTGTCATTCGCATTGTTGCCAAATTTTGGCTATTATGAGTGATTCTGATATGAATATTTACATACATGACTTTGTGGGGACATCTGTTTTATTTTTCTTAGATTCATAGGAGAGGACTTGTTGGGTGTTTTGGCAAGTTTCTGTTTAATTTTTTTTTAATTTTTTATTTCTTTTCTGTTTAATTTTTTATGTTATTGCCAGAGTGTTCTCCAAAGTTACTATACCATTTTATGGGTTTATTTCTTGACTCAGTTCTATTCTACTGACTTGTTTGCTCTCTTAGTGCCAATACAACACTGACCTTACTACTGTTAACTTGATTCTTCTGTAACCTTCGAAGTCAGGTGCTGTGAGGCCTTGCTTGAAAGGCCCGCCCTTCTGCCCCCAGGACCTTCTGTGTCAGTGAAGAAGCTTTCCACACCCTCTCTGTGTGCAACATCATCAGTCTCATCATCCAAATCCAATTTTAGGTGTGCCCCTCCCCCCACCACTTCTGTGGGATGATCATATCAGTTCTCCAGCTTGTTCTTTTTCAAAATCAATTTGCCACTTCTCGATCTTTTGGATTTTTATGTCAATATTAGGATTTTAAAAAATTTTTGCCCATGAAGGCTGCTGTATGGAATCTTCAATGGATTTGGTGAGAGTTGCCATCATGACAATATTGAAGCTTTTCTTTAGATATTTTGTAGTTTTTCTCTACATTGTTTTGTAATTTTCAATATACAAGTTTTGATCTTCTTTTGTTAATGTAATCCCTAAATGTTTCATTCATTTTGGTTTTGTTGTAAGTAGAAGTATTTCCTTAATTTCATTTTTAAGTTGTTCATGCTAGCATATAGAAATGTAACTAATGCTTTGTATATCAAATGTGCACCTTGTGTCAATGCTAAACATGTTTATGAGTTTTAATTTGGGTTTTGTTTGCATGTAGATTCCATGGAATTATCTACATACAGGATCATGTCATCTGTAGATGAAGACATTTTAACTTTTCCTTTGGAATCTCTTAGATATTTTAAATTTTTTTCTTGTTGTACTTTCTAGAACCTTTAGTACCATGTTAAACAGAAATGTCAAGAGCAGACATCCTTGTCTTGTCAGTGGTCTTGGTGTAAAAGCATTCAGTCTTTCAACACTAGGTATGATGTCAGCTATGGGTTTTCACAGATGCCCTTTATGAAGTTGAGGAAGTTAAAATGTATTGAAATTGTTTCTTCTGCCAAATGGAATATTTTCTTAAAGCACTCTAGTGAATAGTTCACTTCAGCTGTAATGCTTTTCTATTGCAGATTTTTTAAAAAAAATTATTATTTTTTGTAATTTCTGTCTCCTTCTTTAGATCTCTATTTTCTGATTTATTGTTTTCATACTTTCCTTTAATTCTCTAACATGGTTAGTTGGTAATAGCTGCACTGAAGTCGTTATCTGCTATGGAAAATGTCTGGTCACACTCAATGACAGTTTGAATTGAGTTGAGGGCTAGGTTTCCCCTTATAACAGACCTACTTTTGTGATTCCTTATCTGTTTTGCTAATTTACTATTGAAAAATATTTTGTTGCAAATATATTGCAGCAACTCTAGATTGTGATTTGTCCCCAAAATGTCACTCTCGTTGTTTGTGTGCTAAGAAAGTTGCCTGGGTTAAATGTGTGATATTATAACCTCTGTGGTATGTGGCTGCTCATGACTCTCCTGTTTTCTTTTCCAATTATTTATTTTTCAGGCTAGCTTCCTGAGGATCACCCATGTCTACATATCTTAGTGGTAGACAGGATTAGATAGGGATTGTGATCAAGCACTGTGATTAAGACTTCCATTGAATGGGTAGCACATTCATATTTTAGGCAATTTTGAGTCTTACCCAGCTTATACATTTTGTGAGGCCTTTCATGTTTGTTTAGCTTATGCCTAAGGCCTCAGGGTCGACCAGCAGTGTGGCTGGCTTGGGCTCTTTTGAGACCCTGCTAAGCACTCACACAGCTTCAGCCAAGCACATACTTGCTGCAGTCATGGCCACAACCACAGACCAGCAGAGCCCCTGGCTTTCCTGCTTGCACACCACGTAGCTTGTCAGCTTACTTTCACATCTCTCCCCATCCCAAATTAACTCAGCTTCTTACACTGTGTAATTGTACTGCTAGTCCTCATGGGCCATCTTATCTTAGAAGAACCTTCATGCCCGTGGACCTGGGTATTGGGAGGTGGTAAGGAATGGGCTCAGCTCCAGGTGAGAGCACAAGTGTTGTTCCCTAAATTCTGCAGTTTCTTGAGCACAAACACTTCTTATATTTGTAGGCCTATGGACATTTCCTGAGGGCTGAAATGACTAGTTTTGCTGTTTTAGTCCAGTTTTATATTGATTTTCAAGGAGAAAATATGTTAACCTCACTTAACCATAGCTGAAAGTCCTTGCTAGATTTCATTTTTAAATTATGCAAAGCATAAATACTATATTTTAATTAAAAGTTTTTGTCTTCAGTTAGGACAGGTGACATAATTCCAAGACACGTCAGCTTGTTGTGGCTCAAAAATACCATTAGCCTGACATGTGGAAAGGAAGCCCAGAAACAGGAAGACTTGACACAACCACCTTCCTCAGACTCATTTCAAACTGAGAAGGTATTTAATCTATCTCAGTGTCTCTAAGATTTATAGGAGTTTAACAGGCTGGCAAGTGAAGCCTTCCAATAGTGATATCCTTGTCTATTTACTTCACCACAAATTTAATTTGAACTGTGTGACAATTTTAAGTTTAAAAAGTGGGACACAATCTTTTCCTAACAATGTCTGCTATTCATTAGCCATACCAGACTTACTCTTGGCTATAATGCAGGCAGACATTCTCAGAAGAAAAATGTCCTACCCGAGGTATATATTTTGACAAGAGGAAAGCAACTGTGGAACAGGCTGCTTCCTTTGAGTGTGAGTCTACTCTATCCCTCAACCGCTCGCTACCTTGTCTTCCCATGGATTCCTTTTTATGTTCCTTCCCTGATTGTGAGAGTAACACATGCCTTTTATAAAAATGTGCACAGAACAGCAATCACAGAACCTTTCCTTCAAACTCTGTGCCACATCAGCAGTATTGACAGTTCAGTTTGTCTTCTGCTCATTTTCTGTTTGTAATTTCACATAATCGTGGCCACACTGCTGATATTATTTATACCCTATTTTAATTTAAAGAAATTATAAAGTCAGTTTGTTGTACATATTATGGAATATCCAGAAATGATTTGAGTCACCTGGTTATTTTCTTTTCTTTTTTTTTTTTTTAAAGATTTTATTTATTTATTTGACAGAGATCACAAGTAGGCAGAAAGGCAGGCAGAGAGAGAGGAGGAAGCAGTTTCCCTCTGAGCAGAGAGCCCGATGCGGGGCTCGATCCCAGGACTCTGGGATCATGACCTGAGCCGAAGGCAGAGGCTTAACCCACTGAGCCACCCAGGCGCCCCAAGTCACCTGGTTATTTTCATCTCATCTTTTGCTTTGCATATGTATCTTTACTTTTTTATTATTATAAATATGATCCTGTGATATACACATTTTTATTACATATTTGCATTTACTTTCTAACATTTGCATTTTCTATGTTGTTTTAAACTATATATAATTTTAAGCAGATACTAAATATCTTGTGGAAATGTAATATTTATTTAACTTTTCCTCTCTTCTCACACATTTAGACATTGTTATGATTTTTAGCAGTAAAGTGTACATAATTGAAATCAAGTGTTATTTATTTAGAGATATTTCCTGGAGAAATAATATCAGTGAAATAGCAGGGTTAAGTGTATGATTAACATAAGGCTCATGAGGCATGACCCACCATGTAGCAGTGGTCGCTGGCGGGAGCATTTAACAGTGACCATCTGGGATCCCCCTTGGCATTGGGAAGTCCTCACCAGTCTCACTCACTGGGGACAGAGATATTTTAAAACAATTAGATTATTTTTTTACCAAAGCTCATATATTTGCAATTGAAAAGTATATGCAAGCTCGTCAGAAAAGATGTGGAGGAAGAGCAGCAGTAGATAATAGTTCTTAGCCCATATAAATATTTTTGGTAGTATAGAAATGACATCCACTTTGACAGGTTAGCATGTGTTATAGATTTTTAAGGTTTTCCTCCTATAAGAAATGTAATAATACTTTATTTTACAGTTACAGCATTGTTACAGCATTGTTAAACTAAATCTCTAGAAGATTAAACACATGTAACTTGGGAGGTCTTAAAATTTGATGCACATATATTGTAATATTAAATACATTCTGTCATCCCTGAATAGACAGGGATACGTTTTCTCTTCTTCTCTACTCTGTAGGCTCTGAAGACAAAAAGCAGGACAGCGAAAAACCATACTTAAAATTAACCCTTAGAAGTTACATTCTAAAAACCTTTAGAAGTTACATTAGTTGAAGTACGTGTTTGAAAATGAAAGGGTAACAATAAAGTAGCTAAATGTGCCATTTCTCTGAGTAGAATCAAGGAATATGAATATAAATACAGCCATATTTGTCCTAGTCACATGAATTTATAGTTAGATGTTATTTATGTAAAATTTCTTACCATTCTTTTGCATAGGTGTGAATTTGTAAAGTATGAAGAATAACTCAGAGTCCCAAATTTTTCTTTGTTTTATAATTTTTACTAATTTTAGCACATAGCATTATATAAGTTTCTAGGGTGCAACATTACAATTCAATATTTGTATACACTACTCAGTGACCAAACCATAACTGTCATTACTACCCATATTTCTACACGGCAAGATTTTCATTTTGTCTACTTAGCCAGAACATGTCTGTGTGAGATGTTGTTCAACTATGTGTGCTATGAGGGTAACAGTGCCATGGGATGTGGGAATTGAGTGTCTGTCTATACCTGAGCACGTGGGACTAGAATAGTAAGTGGCTGTCCTAGACTGCATAGCAGGGAAGGGGCAGAGGTGAGACTCAGGCCTGTCCTGTCTGCTAACAGGGTCCACCTAGGCCCTCCACCCAGATGTCCCCCACAAGCTGTGGAGCTTCTGAGATGAAATGTGTGGTCCAGTCAGAGCAGGAGGTAATGGGCCTCAAGGTAGGGTCTGTTGTCCATCACTTCAGATCATCAAAGTAAACAGCCTCAGAAATGCCAGGAAACACACACAAAGTTAATTATAGTAGCAGCAGCTCTGCCTAATTACGTGAAGACAGAAGGAAAGTGGTGACTGGCTCAGAGCTGTGCAGGGGCCTGTACAGGTGGAGACTAGCCCCAGTGGCAGCCAGGGTGGCTGCTAGTGGGACACATGCCTGCACCTCCAGGGCCCCACAAGCTGGCCGAGATTTCTGCATCAGTGGTTGAGACATAGCAGAGATGGGAGGAGGAGAATAGTTAAGATTCTCAAATACTTTAAAATAAATTCTTGTGTGGCCACACTCAGGTCTTTTTGTATCTGTAAGAGTCCATATTCAGCACACAGAAAATTCTCATAAAATACAAGGCAAAGTGTACCATTTTCCCTTTAACGGTACATTTCAAATAATTTTGTGTCTTTTCTTTTCCTAAGTGTAAAAATAGATCATTGAAAGTCACTGGAGTGGGGGACAAAAGGACCAGAGCTGGGATCTTGCTATTGAAAGTTCAAGGTGACATCCACTGCTGACTTTAATGAACAGTTAATAAAGAATGTATTTATTGTAGTACCTTATAGACATTGTACCAGATCACGTACATTTAGGACCTACCTGCTAATAAGATAATATGCTGTGTTCAGTGAGACTGAGTCAGATTTGTTCATGAATAGTGGGAGCAAAATCTTGTGCTATATTCCCAATCAGAAGACTTCAATATTTTGGAATAACACTTTTTTATGATGCCAAATAGCTCTCTTTTAAAAGACTTATTTATTGGGAGGAGTCAAGATGGTGGAGAAGTAGCAGGCTAAGACTACTTCGGGTAGCGGGAGATCAGCTAGATAGCTTATCTAAAGATTGCAAACACCTACAAATCCAACAGGAGACTGAAGAGAAGAAGAGCAGCAATTCTAGAAACAGAAAATCAACCACTTTCTGAAAGGTAGGACTGGCGGAGAAGTGAATCCAAAGCGGCGGGAAGATAGACCGCGGGGGGGAGGGGCCGGCTCCCGGCAAGCGGCAGAGCAACAGAGCACAAAATCAGGACTTTTAAAAGTCCGTTCCGCTGAGGGACATCGCTCCAGAGGCTTAACCGGGGTGAAGCCCACGCGGGGTCAGCGTGGCCCCAGGTCCCGCAGGGTCACAGAAGGATCGGGGGTGTCTGAGTGTCGCAGAGCTTGCAGGTATTAGAACGGGGAAGCTGGCTACAGAGACAGAGCTGAGGAGTGAGCTCTAAACTTGAGGTTACCTTGAACTGGTCGCAGGCTCGGTCAGCTCCGAGTGCTGCCAGAGGCCAGGGTGACGGGAGTAATTGGGCACTGTTCTCTGGGGGTGCACTGAGGAGTGGGGCCCAGGCTCTCGGCTCCTCCAGGACAGAGGCTGGGAGGCCACCATCTTCATTCCCATCCTCGGAACTGTACAGAAAGCGCTCAGGGAACAAAAGCTCCCGAAAGGAAACCGGAGGGGATTACTCAGCCCCGCCCTTGGTAAGGGCGGTGCAACTCTGCCTGGGGCAGAGACACTTGAGAATCACTACAACAGGCCCCTCCCCAAGAAGATCAACAAGAAACCCAGCCAGGACCAAGTTCACCTACCAAGGAGTGCAGTTTCAATACCAAGGAGAGCAGCGGAATTCCAGAGGAGGAGAAAGCAAAGCATGGAACTCATGGCTTTCTCCCCATGATTCTTTAACCGCGCAGTTAATTTAATTTTTTTTTCTTTTTCAATTTTTTTTCTCTTCGTCTGCTAATTTTTTTTAACTTTTACCCTTTTCTTTTTTAACGTTTTTTTAACTAGTTTATCTATTATATATATATATTTTTTTCCTTTTTATATTTTTTCTTTATTCATTTTCTTCTTTTAATTGTTTCATTTTTTTTTTCTTTCTGAACCTTTTTTTATCCCCTTTCTCCCCCCTCACGATTTGGGATCTCTCCTGATTCGGTTAAAGCATATTTTCCTGATGTTGTTGCCACCCTTTTAGTATTTTACTTGCTCCTTCATATACTCTTATCTGGACAAAATGACAAGGCGGAAAAATTCACCACACCAAAAAAAAAGAACAAGAGGCAGTACCAAAGGCTATGGACCTAATCAATACAGACATTGGTAATATGTCAGATCTAAAGTTCAGAATGACGATTCTCAAGGTTCTAGCCAGGCTCGAAAAAGGCATGGAAGATATTAGAGAAACCCTCTTGGGAGATATAAAAGCCCTTTCTGGAGAAATAAAAGAACTAAAATCTAACCAAGTTGAAATCAAAAAAGGTATTAATGAGGTGCAATCAAAAATGGAGGCTCTCACTGCTAGGATAAATGAGGCAGAAGAAAGAATTAGCGATATAGAAGACCAAATGACAGAGAAAAAAGAAGCTGAGCAAAAGAGGGACAAACAGGTACTGGACCATGAGGGCAGAATTCGAGAGATAAGTGACATCATAAGATGAAACAACATTAGAATAATTGGGATTCCAGAAGAAGAAGAAAGAGAGAGGGGAGCAGAAGGTATATTGGAGAGAATTATTGGAGAGCATTTCCCCAATATGGCAAAGGGAACAAGCATCAAAATCCAGGAGGTTCAGAGGAACCCCCTCAAAATCAATAAGAATAGGTCCACACCCCGTCACCTAATAGTAAAATTTGCAAGTCTTAGTGACAAAGAGAAAATCCTGAAAGCAGCCCGGGAAAAGAAGTCTGTAACATACAATGGTAAAAATATTAGATTGGCAGCAGACTTATCCACAGAGACCCGGCAGGCCAGAAAGAGCTGGCATGATATATTCAGAGCACTAAACAAGAAAAACATGCAGCCAAGAATACTATATCCAGCTAGGCTATCATTGAAAATAGAAGGAGAGATTAAAAGCTTCCAGGACAAACAAAAACTGAAAGAATTTGCAAATACCAAACCAGCTCTACAGGAAATATTGAAAGGGGTCCTCTAAGCAAAGAGAGACCCTAAAACTAGTAGATCAGAAAGGAATAGAGACAATATACAATAACAGTCACTTTACAGGCAATATAATGGCACTAAATTCATATCTCTGAATAGTTACCCTGAATATTAATGGACTAAATGCCCCAATCAAAAGACACAGGGTATCAGAATGGATAAAAAAACAAAACCCATCTATATGTTGCCTACAAGAAACTCATTTTAAACCTGAAGACACCTCCAGATTTAAAGTGAGGGGGTGGAAAAGAATTTACCATGCAAATGGACATCAGAAGAAAGCAGGAGTGGCAATCCTTATATCAGATAAATTAGATTTTTAGCCAAAGACTATAATAAGAGAGGAGGAAGGACACTATATCATACTCAAAGGATCTGTCCAAACAGAAGATCTAACAATTTTAAATATCTATGCCCCTAACGTGGGAGCAGCCAACTATATAAACCAATTAATAACAAAATCAAAGAAACACATCAACAATCATACAATAATAGTAGGGGACTTTAACACTCCCCTCACTGAAATGGACAGATCATCCAAGCAAAAGATCAACAAGGAAATAAAGGCCTTAAATCAAAAACTGGACCAGATGGACATCACAGATATATTCAGAACATGTCATCCCAAAGCAACAGAATACACATTCTTCTCTGGTGCACATGGAACATTCTCCAGAATAGATCACATCCTGGGTCCTAAATCAGGTCTCAACCGGTATCAAAAGATTGCGATCATTCCCTGCATATTTTCAGACCACAATGCTCTGAAGCTAGAACTCAATCACAAGAGGAATTTTGGAAAGAACCCAAATACATGGAGACTAAACAACATCCTTCTAAAGAATGAATGGGTCAACCAGGAAATTAAAGAAGAATTGAAAAAATTCATGGAAACAAATGATAATGAAAACATAATGGTTCAAAGTCTGTGGACACAACAAAGGCAGTCCTGAGGGGAAAATATATAGCGGTACAAGCCTTTCTCAAGAAACAAGAAAGGTCTCAGGTACACAACCTAACCCTCCACCTAAAGGAGCTGGAGAAAGAACAAGAAAGAATCCCTAAACCCAGCAGGAGAAGAGAAATCATAAAGATCAGAGCAGAAATCAATGAAATAGAAACTAAACAAACAATAGAACAAATCAACAAAACTAGGAGCTGGTTCTTGAAAGAATTAATAAGATTGATAAACCCCTGGACAGACTTATCAAAAAGAAAAGAGAAAGGACCCAAATCAATAAAATCATGAATGAAAGAGGAGAGATCACAACTAACACCAAAGAAATACAGACAATCATAAGAACATACTATGAGCAACACTATGCCAACAAATTTGACAATCTGGAAGAAATGGATGCATTCCTAGAGACATATAAACTACCACAACTGAACCAGGAAGAAATAGAAAGCCTGAACAGACCCATAACCAGTAAGGAGATTGAAAGAGTCATCAAAAACCTCCAAACAAACCAAAGCCCAGGGCCAGACGGCTTCCCGGGGGAATTCTACCAAACATTTAAGAAGAACTAATTCCTATTCTCCTGAAACTGTTCCAAAAAATAGAAATGGAAGGAAAACTTCCAAACTCATTTTATGAGGCCAGCATCACCTTGATTCCAAAACCAGACAAGATCCAATCAAAAAAGAGAATTACAGACCAATATCCTTGATGAACACCATGCAAAAATTCTCACCAAAATACTAGCCAATAGGATTCAACAGTACATTAAAAGGATTATTCACCACAACCAAGTGGGACTTATTCCAGGGCTGCAATGTTGGTTCAACATCCGCAAATCAATCAATGTGATACAACACATTAATAAAAGAAAGAACAAGAACCATAAGATACTCTCCATAGATGCTGAAAAAGCATTTGACAAAGTACATCATCCCTTCCTGATCAAAACTCTTCAAAGTGTAGAGATAGAGGGCACATACCTCAATATTATCAAAGCCATCTATGAAAAACCCACCGCAAATATCATTCTCAATGGAGAAAAACTGAAAGCTTTTCTTCTAAGGTCAGGAACGCGGCAGGGATGTCCATTATCACCACTGCTATTCATATAGTACTAGAAGTCCTAGCCTCAGCAATCAGACAACAAAAAGGAAGTTAAAAGCATCCAAATCGGCAAAGAAGAAGTCAAACTATCACTCTTTGCAGATGATATGATACTATATGTGGAAAACCCAAAAGACTCCACTCCAAAACTGCTAGAACTTGTACAGGAATTCAGTAAAGTGTCAGGATATAAAATCAATGCACAGGAATCAGTTGCATTTCTCTACACCAACAACAAGACAGAAGAAAGAGAAATTAAGGAGTCCATCCAATTTACAATTGCACCCAAAACTCTAAGATACCTAGGTATAAACCTAACCAAAGAGGCTAAGAATCTATACTCAGAAAACTATAAAGTACTCATGAAAGAAATTGAGGAAGACACAAAGAAATGGAAAAATGTTCCATGCTCCTGGATTGGAAGAATAAATATTGTGAAAATGTCTATGCTACCTAAAGCAATCTACACATTTCATGCAATTCCTATCAAAGTACCATCCATTTTTTTCAAAGAAATGGAACAAATAATCCTAAAATTTATATGGAACCAGAAAAGACCTTGAGTAGCCAAAGGAATATTGAAAAAGAAAGCCAAAGTTGGTGGCATCACAATTCCGTACTTCAAGCTCTATTCCAAAGCTGTCATCGTCAAGACAGCATGGTACTGGCACAAAAACAGACACATAGATCAATGGAACAGAAAGAGAGCCCAGAAATAGACCCTCAACTCTATGGTCAACTAATCTTCGACAAAGCAGGAAAGAATGTCCAATGGAAAAAAGACAGCCTCTTCAATAAATTGTGTTGGGAAAATTGGACAGCCACATGCAGAAAAATGAAATTAGATCATTTCCTTACACCACACACGAAAATAGACTCAAAGTGGATGAAGGACCTCAATGTGAGAAAGGAATCCATCAAAATCCTTGAAGAGAACACAGGCAGCAACCTCTTTGACCTCAGCCGCAGCAACATCTTCCTAGGAACATCACCAAAGGCA
Source organism: Lontra canadensis (assembly GCF_010015895.1). Lineage (NCBI taxonomy): Eukaryota > Metazoa > Chordata > Mammalia > Carnivora > Mustelidae > Lontra > Lontra canadensis. The sequence goes on from NW_022631042.1 coordinate 14,553,159, forward strand.
AGGGAAGCAAGGGCAAAAATAACTATTGGGATTTTATCAAGATCAAAAGCTTTTGCACAGCAAAGGAAAGTTAACAAAACCAAAAGACAACTGACAGAATGGGAGAAGATATTTGCAAATGACATATCAGATAAAGGGCTAGTATCCAGAATCTATAAAGAACTTAGCAAACTCAACACCCAAAGAACAAATAATCCAATCAAGAAATGGGCAGAGGACATGAACAGACATTTCTGCAAAGAAGACATCCAGATGGCCAACAGACACATGAAAAAGTGCTCCACATCACTCGGCATCAGGGAAATACAAATCAAAACCACAATGAGATACCACCTCACACCAGTCAGAATGGCTAAAATTAACAAGTCCGGAAATGACAGATGCTGGCGAGGATGCGGAGAAAAGGGAACCCTCCTACACTGTTGGTGGGAGTGCAAGCTGATGCAACCACTCTGGAAAACAGCATGGAGTTTCCTCAAAATGTTGAAAATAGAACTACCCTATGACCCAGCACTTGCACTACTGGGTATTTACCCTAAAGATACAAACGTAGTGATCTGAAGGGGCACGTGCACCTGAATGTTTATAGCAGCAATGTCTACAATAGCCAAACTATGGAAAGAACCTAGATGTCCATCAACAGATGACTGGATAAAGAAGATGTGGTATATATACACAATTTCAAAAGAAATGAAACCTTGCCATTTGCGACGATGTGGATGGAACTAGAGGGTATCATGCTTAGCGAAATAAGTCAATCGGAGAAAGACAATTATCATATGATCTCCCTGATATGAAGGAGAGGAGATGCAACTTGGGGGGTTAAGGGGGTACGAGAAGAGTAAATGAAACAAGATGGGATTGGGAGGGAGACAAACCATAAGAGACTCTTAATCTCACAAAACAAACTGAGAGTTGATGGGGGGAGGGGGCTTTTGAGGGGGGGGGGGGGGTTTTGGACATTGTGGAGGGTATGTGCTATGGTGAGTGCTGTGAAATGTGTGAACCTGGCGATTCACACACCTGTACCCCTGGGGATAAAAATATATGTTTAAAAAATAAATAAATAAAATTTATTAATTCTCAAAAAAAAAACCCCTCCAAGTTAAAAAAAAAAAGATTTATTTATTTATTTTTAGGGGGAGAAAGCATGCTAGTGCAGGGAGGGGTGGGGCAAAGGGAATGAAAATCTTTAAGCAGACTCTGCACTGAGCAAGGATCCTGAGGAGAGGGCTCCATCCCTAAATTCTGAGACTAGGATCTGAGCTGAAACCAAGAATCAGGTGCTTAACTGAATGTGCCACTGAGGCACCCCAAGAAAATATCTTTTTATTTTGATACCCAGATTAGAATTTTGTTTCATGTTTCAGATTTCTTTTGTGTTTCTTTTTTAACATCCTTCATTTCCCTTGGGTTTTTTTTTTAACCTCATGAGAATGTGCTCTTTTTACAATTTTAAGAAGTAATAAATTCTAACATATCAAAATGATTCATTTTACTTCTCTTGTTTTGTATCATAGATTTGGCCTGAAGCCTTGGAATTAACAAAGGGGCCAGGAGGGAATGTGAGTAGATGTACAGTGTAACAAGGTATTTTGTATTATTTTCATCATGAAATAGCATCTTTCTCTTAGAAGTTTGCTTCTGAAATAGTGTGAGATTTATTTTGAACCCACAGTTTGAAATCATTGCCATCATTTTCCCTTTGTATTTGGCTCTTTTTTTTTAATAGTGTGCTTCACTAATTTGAAGTAAAATGAACTAAATTATGTTGTGAAATCTTTCTTTCAAACATGAATGTTTATCTTAATGCTTCATAGGAAAGTAGTGTGTCAATTAATTTTCCTTCTTTAATTCATTGTGTCCTTCAAGAGAAACGCACTTGTGCATAGCAGCACTGCTGCTGATCTGGGTGGAAAATGACCATTGATTCGTGCAGGTCAGATCATCCATCTGTGCTTGTTCTGAGAATGGACCAAATGACAGAAGTGCCACCGGGAGAGGTGTGGGAGGCTGAGGCCTAACCAGAAAGAGCTTCTTATGGTGGAGAAAGGTGGGGGTTTGGCCTTGGGACCCAAATCTCAGGAGTCAGAGGTGTGGCCACAGTTAGAATGTCCTGTCTCAGGAAGGGAGCCACATTCATACCAGGCCCATAGATGATGACTAAGCTAGATGGAAATGTATACTTTACCCTGAGAAAGTGCCCTCATCTACACATGCTAGACAGAACCTAGGGCATGGGGCCCATGCTCCTGGAAACCCAGACTCACCCAGAAGTTGGCTGTCAAGCACAGACCTAGAGTGAAGTCTATGGTGAGAATGTGCTGTCAGGTCAGACTATGAAAGCCTAGGGTTATGATCTCAGCAATAGAATTATACTTTGCCATAAACTGGACAGATTGGATCCAGGGAATGGGCACCCTCTCTGTTCCATGCTTGGATGGGGTGAGGATGAGGATACTTGCTCTTTGTGCTCACATTGCTGAACAGCCCTCCTCCGCTCCACCCCCAGCATGTTTCTCTGATGTGCAAGACTTCTATGGAGCCTTGCTCTAATTAAGTTTGACTCTACAGTCACTTGTCCCTGTAGAGGGACAGAGATGACTCAGTCTATGACATTCAATGACACAGGTGAACTCAGAGCCTCCATGTCTGTGTTCTTGTGAGGGAAGAAGGACCTGCTGTTGTGTTGACTACAGTCTACCTGTGCTAGTAGTTTCATGGGCAAGGATCTCGTGTCACCCTGCTTACACTGACTACATGAGACTGAAAATAGAAGCCTCAGTAAATCACCTGCCACAGAAAAGAGCAGATCCTGGTGGAATGTGGGAAATCACTTAGTGCTACAAGGAGTGTGCATGCTCTTTCCTTCAGAACAGTGTCATCGGAGTGGACTGAGGGAGCAGCATCTCAACAGTCCTGGTCATACAATCCCAACTCGCATAGCAGCTACTTGGAATGAACTCAGTATAAAATAGGGGACCCTCACCCACAGCCTGAGAGTATGTTTAACAGCAGGAGCATGCGTGTGCAGATGGATGTGTTCTTTTAATTAGCTGTGGCCTTCAGGAAGTGAACTAGTTGGCTGTGGTTTAACTGCCCTTATTTTATCTTTCAACACTGAAGCCAAAGCTTGCAGAGCCCCAACCAGCAGGAGCCGGTTTGACTTTGAGCATTTTCCATGAATCAACCACATTTGACAGAGCACATAGATGAAACAAGGCTGAGAAAACGGAACACCATCGCCACCCACACGATCTCCAGCACCACCACCCTCCCCCTCTCTGCACCTCTCAGTCCAGGGCAGCCCAGGTCCATTTGGGGAAGGAAGGTGCTAAGGTGTTGGAAGCCACAGGAGACACTGCCTAGGAGCCCCAGCAGTGACATCAGCCCACAGAGCTGTAGGTCATTTGTTAGTTTCCCCTCTGTGTCTCTGTGCTTTCCATATGCAGAAACAAGTTCAGATCTCTAAGTAGAGGCCAGGCATTTGTCGTAAAGTCTGATCACATTCTTGAGAATCAAGGAGTAGAACAAAATTAAATTTCCACTTTCTTGTATCTGGTGGGTCTTATGTTGTTTTCACATGGAAACCTCTACTTGGTTTCCAAAAGCACCTGTTTCATAGAAACTAAGGCTGATTGTAAATAAGAATTTTAATAAGATACTGTTGAATTTTATTTTTTGAATTTTAAATAAGATACTGTTTTATGCTAAAATATAAAAACTTCTACTTTAAAAGGATTCATTAGATAAGGAGAAAAATATCATTTATTTCTTCACCCACCAACCATGCATTGAACATTTTTATACCCATATTTATAGAAATACACACACATATATAAGTGAGTGCCATACTTGTTAGTGTTTTTACTCATAGAAATCATGGGCAAACCACTGGACAAATATTTGCACACACACACACAAAATAAATAGAAATGGACTCAATACATGAAAAGATGGTTATCCTCATCAGATAAAAGCAAATGAAGACCATGATGAGAGACTATTTTTCACTTGTCAGGTTAGCAAAATTGTGGTGTTTGACAGCACTGTCCTGATACTCACCTACATCATGACAGAAGTGTACAATGGTGCTAACTCTAGTGGGGTAAGTTGGCAACACCTGCTAAAATGACCAGTAACCACATCTGAAGTGATATAAAATAATATTATATTTCAGCATATTTTATAATTATAAAAGACTGGAAATAATTCACTGGTCTACCACGAGGAACTGGTCTTATAATATCTCTTATAAGGTAGAGTCAGCAATGAAATACTGTGCAACTTTCTAAGTGTTCTTCTTTGTTGACATAAAAAGAACACAAGGATGTATAAGCGAGAAGTGCAGAATAATGTGTCATTACTACTTATGCGTTAGAAGGAAGAAAATTAGATCTATATGTATTTATTTATTTTTTACAACTAAATTCATATTTGCCTAAATAAAAACTGAAAGGTTGGGCAAGAAACAAAAATGTGACCTGTAAGCGGTGAGCAGGTAGAGACAGTGGTTGGAATAAGATTTTGTGTTTCAATTTTTAGAGTGTTTTGATTTTGGAACCATGTAAATGTATAATCTAAAAATTTTAGTAGGATCCTGCCATGCATATTTTTTCAACAATACCTTCTTTAAAAAATATTTTTATTTATTCATGTAATCTCTATACCCACCGTGGGGCACCAGCTTACAACCTGAGATCGAGTCCCTTGCTCTTTCCGCTGAGCCAGCCACTGCCACCTCAACATTACTTTCTGATTAATTTTACATTTCTTCAACAATCTACATTTTTGTGTAGATGCATACTAGTCCATCATACAACATCATTTATTTTATTTTCTTAGTTTCTTCTTAGGTGTTGGACTTAATTTGGGGCTGTTGTAAATGGTGCTATGGTATTGCATGTAAACCTTACTGCATAGCTTGAGGGAATGTGTGTGTGTGAGAGAGAGAGAGAGAGAGCAGGTGTGTTATCTATTATTTCTAAAGTAGAGCTGTCAACAGTAGATGTTAATACTGTTGAGGACTCACATGTACCCAGTAAAATTAAATTATCTCATCTACACAACTCCAGGAGATGGGCACATTGTATCTTTATTTTACAAATGATAAACTTACGGCACAGAGAGTTCATACAGTTATAGACTCAAGCACTTGGGATTCAGAATTCAAGCACTTAACTATGCCACCACCCTACATTTCTGGTGTTAGTGGAACTCTTATGGGGTTCTTGTGAGGTCAGGAAACATGGTGTTCCTGACACATAGGGATAGGTCTGAACACACCCACTATCCATGGGGCAGGTTATACTGTCACCACCAGAGTGTCTTCAACCAAATGAATCTGAATTTGCTGACCTTTGAAGGAGAAACAGCCTGGCACCTTCACTGGCTGTGGCTCTCCTGGGGCTGGTGCCCCAAAGAAGACTTCATAAGGACTATCTCAGACAAAGAATTAGAAATGAGGAAATGACCAATATAACAACCACTGTTGAATTTGAACTCTCAGTTACATTGCACCAAATGAAAGAACACAGAGGCCAAAGTAGACCTTTGATTGTTTTTATTGTGCCTATTATGTAAAGCAGTACAAAACTCGGGCAGCAGTGATGGCAGTCCAGATGTTAGAATAAATGGCTTTGAAGAAGTTATCTGGTTAAAGAGCCCCAGGAGATGCAGCTGAAGCTGTGTTGGCTGTGCTCAGAGGCTCTGGGACTGGGTGGCTGAGGAGCTGGTGGACATTAAGGAGAGAGCAGTGCTGACACCCCTGTGGATGCCCCCTGGCCCCGCCCCAGAGTCATGGCAGAATTTGTTCTAGCTGCAAAGTGAAAGTTTCTGTTTGCCCAGTGGTGTGTAGACCTGTTCTGGAGTAATGACACAATAGAAAAAGACACATTTGAACTGAAATATAATAGTCTCAGAAAGAAAGCCCCATTAGATCCACAACAGATACTTTTGGCGACAATTGCCATTGGAGAAAAGTAGACTCTTATGCCACCATGTGTTAGGAACTCTTCCCATTGCCACAGAATGCTGGTCTCCCAGGCAGACAGATGGCCACGATGACAGAGTAGATCAGGCTCTTGAAGAGCAGTAGAAGGTAAGTGTAGTAGGCAGAGGTGGTCTTGAGCTGCAGCTGCAAAGTATCTAAAACAAGTCATTTATTATTTTCACCTTCTTTCTTTTGAAAGGCTAAGGCTTATTAATGGGAGACAGGTCACATTATACATTTCTGATGATCTAAGTGGAAAGGAAGCCCCTAGACCATTACAACCTGACAATAAACATCTACACCACTAACACTATCCCCACCACCATCACAAAATAACTCAAAATCCAGCTTGCAGGTCAAGTCAATCAATAACCTCTGGGAAATTCACTTAGAACATTCTAAAGTATTAAAAAGTAAGGCTATGTCTTAGATGAATGAGTCAGTCTATAAAAGCATTGGTTAAAATAGCTTTTACCATTTCTTCACCCCTACCAGGTCTGTAAGTAATAATATAACTAATATGCTTTAATCATTAACCAAATGGCAGACATTTAATTTGAAAAGTTTGTGTGCAAAAATTTAATCTTTCTTAATTTTTCAATAACCTAGGAGATTATTATTTTCATTGCCATTTTACAAATCAATTGAGGACAGAGAATAATTTGCCTGATGTCATATGATTAATAAATACCACCAGCAAGGTTTTAATCCTAGTGACATAATGTTGATGAACACATTCTTACCTACTTTGTATTTCTGTACTTCCAGAGTAATAAATACTCTCAGTTACAAAGAGTTAAGCATAAATATAAAGATGAATTGTTGATTTAGAAGCATCTTAGCCAATATATCTTGTGCATTGCTAAGATTCCTATCAAGGGTACAATCAATGGAAATTTTGTTGTGTTCAAGGTAGGGTAGGGGGGAGGTTTTATTAAAGAGGGCATTAGTTGTGATAAGCTCTGGGTGATGTGTATAAGTGTTAAATCACCATACTGTATACCTGAAACTAATATTATAATTAGTATGTTAACTAACTGGAATTTAAATAAAAACTTAAAAAATAATAAAATAAAATAAAGTGGAAGAAAGAAGCGAATCCAAATTCTCTGCAACTTTAGGAGATCAAACTCACTCCCTGAATATATTTATTGCAGTTAACATGTTATAGGATAATTGCATTTGTTATCCTTTGAGGTTTTGCAGGAAATACAAGATATCAAAAAATAATTAATGCCAATGTTGGTGTGTCAGATTGGCTATTCAATGAACCATTAGGCTGAGTCTGTTCACATGGAAATTTCGTTTATGTATTTATCTCCATTGAGTCAGAATTCCAAAATCATTAGCCCTTGGTGTGGAAAACGACATCCAGTGATGCTGTACTCATTATTCCTTGACAAAGTGTCCTTGGTCAAGTAATATGTTAGCTAAGGTATAGAGGCCTCTTGATATTGGACATGGAAGGCAGATCAGCAAAGCTAGAGCAATGTTCCTTGTACTCTCTTGTTATATATGTTGGAAGAAAGGGTGAGAAACTAGTGCTTATGTGTCAGCTAAATAAAATAAACTATTTAGACATTCCACATATATCACATTATGTCTTCAGTAACTGATGAGGTGTTATTTGTGTTATTCCTGCTTGCCAGAAAGTGTAACTACTGTACCCATATTCATGGAGCTAATAATAAAAAGACTGGGGTTAATGTCCAGTCTGTGGCATTTGAATCCCCGTACTCACAACCCCTCCCCATGTGTACACCTGTCTCAGGGCCTTGACTTTGGGATATCTTGTTTTATGACAACAACGTAGAAGAATAGAAAACTGAGTAAGATGTATGAATTGTTATTTCAGAAGGTCTGGGTTGAAGCCTCTAATCTCGCTGTGTGTCATGGTGTAAGGGACTTAATTAATTTTAAGTCATTGCCTTCATGTGTAAAATAGGAATATTATCCTTCGCTGTGAGTATTAAGAGAATTAAACAAAATGCACTCACAGTGCAGCATTATGCCTTTTGTACAAAAACCTCTCGGTGTCAGTTCATGTTATTAACCACCAGCAAGAACAAAGACATAAAAATATCTAGAAGCAACTTGATATCATGTTTTCCTCAGTCAGTAGAAATAAAAGTCACAGAAATGAGTCAAGTCCATTGTTGAAAGAATTCAGAGCAATCACTGTACCCCTAATTTATAGTTCTTTCACACCCAAACAAGCACTTACTCTGTGAAAAACACTCCTGAGAAATGATGGATTGACTTAAAATATCACCAGCTATTCTGAGGTTTCCACCTAAGGCCAGATGCTAAGTTGATCAGGAGGAAAAAATGCTATGGCATAACATAAAGGCAAACATAGACAAAAACTTACCATCTTTATATCTTAGAGAAGCTTTTGTAGAATTAATAGCAGTGAGCTCTAAAAGAAATGAGAGCAAGTATTATTCAATTGTTCATGTATATTATTTGACTGGTGTCTGTGTTATTGATATATGGATGGATGGATAGATAGATAGATAGATAGATAGATAGATGATAGATAGAATTTGTCAACCAAGAGGAGAGAGCTATTACCAATATGAGTGCCACAATTCCAGAAATGATTGTTCTGAGTCTGTGTAAATCAGTAAGTCAATTCATATATTGCATTTCTGCACATGAAGATGTTGAAGTTCATGAATGATACATCTTTTTCTTTCCTCAACTGGAGGGTAATGTCTAAGACTATCTAAGTGCTCCTAGCTCCTTACACAGAGCCTGCTGCACAGTAGGTGTTCTATAAATATTGGTTGAATGGAAAAATAACCAGAAACAGTGGCTTCTCTACAGTCCTTAGCACCCATTGCTAACATGAAATGCCTTATGCTAGACTAGCCAGGTTGATACCCAAATAAATTCCACAGCAGAATCTTACATTTTGGGAGGAGTCTGGTTTAGGTAAATTCTCCTTCTAAGCAAAAGAAAGAGACCCTACCTTTCCAAATTATGCATGTTCCCAATATTCCCAACTCCCACACATTCTTTTCTGGAGTGGTGGGTGGTATTTGTCAACATGACAACAATACGAATGAAAGTCAATACCTATTGAGTGATTATTACTCTGCCAGGCACCATGTGAAATGTTCACATGTATTAGGACATCTGATTCCCTAGTGACACTGACATGAACTGTATTCATGTTTACCATGAAGAAGTGAGGTTTAGAAAGTCTAAATAACTCACTGGGAGTCATATCAGTGATTGGCAGAGCCAGCACTCAAAGAACCATTATGAGGATTTAGATGAGCTAGAACATGTGGAAACTACCTTGTAAAACAATCCATAGAAATCGATAATATTCGATATTATATAATAGTCCACCATTGTGGACTCTAAGACATCATCCCTTCCAGTATCTTAATTACTCTTAACAAATGACCTTTTGATTTTAGAAGCTTAGTATTTCAGTGTGCTTCTTTCCAGGGATTAAAAGATTGGCCAAGTAAGAATCATAGTTTTCTGAATATATAAAACTGAGGTGAGGGTTGTATTTCTTCACAGTGTAAAACAAAACAAAACAAAACCCCAACAAAAACAAAACCCAACATGCATACAAAGACAAAAATCCTTAAAAAGATCATTGACTGTTGGATGGAGGAAGAAAGTCCCAACATGTTTTGGTTTATTCTTTCTCTGCTTGATTTGTTCTTGTCCATACAGGTATAGTTCTGTTATGCAAATTATTCACTTCACAGAATCTTATTTCGGTATGCTCTTAAAAAATAAATCTGAGCTGTAGGCTTTGGAGTAAATCTCAAGAATAAAAAAGTGTATATAATCATGTTTAGGTGTTAAAATATTCTCAAGAACTGACTTTAGTGTCTTAAAATTCCCTTTCTTTTCCATACAGGGGCTTTACTCATTAAAAGAGAAGTAAAAATCTCTAATCACCATGAATTGATTGGTTGAAAAACATTAAGGTAATAATCTCTCAAATTATAATCTCTGGGTATGTCCTAGATTTTCTTTTTCAATCAGATTTGTTGAAAACTTGGACTAGATTAGTTTTATCTCTTCAAAATCACTTTGTGAATTTCGACTTCCATGTTCTATGTATTATTAACTTTCATCAAAAACAAAAAGAACAAACAAACAAACAAAAACCTTACAAGAAACAGCATTAGAAATTTGCTATAGAAAAACATTAACAGAAATGCCCTCAATAGCTTTGTTGCTATGAGAAGATCTTGGGAGACAGTCCTTTCAGAACTTAATTCTCAGGTAAAACACCATGAATAAGAAATTCTCCCTTTTCTAAAATGATCATCATAGAATGTACCATAGTATATTTTTACTTCTATCACTATAAAAATCAATACTTAAAATATTTCAGCCCAGTGATTACATTAAACTTGTGTTTTGCTCATTTGCTTCCTCTCTGTTTCTTAGCTGTAGGAATAAGAAATTAGGGTTGTTTATAATTTTACACCAGCTATTAGGAAAATAAAAAAAGAAAATATAAAACAAATAAATAAACATATTCATCTCATGTTTTCAAAACCAAGTATTTTCACTGGCATTACTGCACATTGTCTTCATCACATTCCAGGAGAAAGGAAAGGTAAGTAAGTGTTTGACTCTAAATTGATCACTGGAGGAACTAAGGATTCAAGAAGATAAAGATTTACTTCAGCAATTCAGAGTGGTATACTGCAAAGGTCTTTGCGTGTCTCGTTATGTGTTTGTTGTCTGCAGCTCCCAAGCACTTGTGAACCACAGGGAAAGTATAAACTAGTTCCTTCTTATGGGCTCTGTAGGGCCTTGGTCTGTGATGTTAATGCCAGCCAGAACTTGAGTTCTGAGTCTAGTGAGTTCCTGGATCACAGCAGGTCCAGAGAACATTCAGTCATCCACCCACAATGTCTGAATATGACCAGCGTCATCACCAATGAGGTTAATTTGGGAACCTTGTCTGCATCGTGAGTGACCCTAAGTGATTAGACAAGTATAAAGAGAGCTCCTGTAGTGATCCTCTTTGGAGCAGTAGTTCATCCTACATCTTCCCAGGCCTGGCACACACCAGGACTGCAAGAATGTTTGCAGAGCAGCTTTACCAATGGTAAGAAATACATTCATTGTGTAGAAAGGGAGAATGTTTGTACATGGTAGCCTCAGCTCATCTTTACTTACCAAATCTCCCCTTAGAGTGGAATATAAATTCAAATATGAAAAACCCAAGACCATACTAAAACCTCAGCTGCCAAATTACTTTTGTTGAGTTGTGATCTGGCTCAAACATTTTGCAGCTTATAACTCATTGTTTGTGGGTAATCCTTTGAGTAGAGCAAGATTGAAGTGAAAAGAACTCTGGCTGCTGAGTAGAACATTCTTGAAAGATGAATAGTTGTTCTTATTTCATGATCAAGTGTGGTTCTCTCTTGAGCATTTATGGTTTGCAAGATTGCTAGGGGCTTCCATATGTATTATTTCAATTAATTCATACAATGACCCTCCAAAGACATCACTGTGACCTTATTTTCAGATGATGAAACTGAGGCAAGAAAGACTAAGTGAATTTGTCTTCTTTTTTTCTGTATGTCCCAAAGCCCATTCTACTTCAATTCTAAAGGACTGAATTTCTTTTAGAAAATAATTTCTAAAAGAAAGAGCAGGACATTTATATCCTACATTAAAGGTTGCAACATCAATAAAAAGTTTCTATTTGTTTCTTTTCATTAATATTTGACAAAAAATGTAGACTATTTCCTTTGGGGCAAAAAAGGGTACTGGAAGGTTGCATTCATATATACATGTACATACCTTTTTTCTGTGGAGGAAATAGAATCTCTTGATCAACTCCTCCTTTATTCCACTCGTGTTTGACGATACATTTGTGTTCTTTATCCATTGACGCTCCAGTCACGGTCAGCCAGCTGAATTTTATGTATGTGTCGTTAGTCTTCACGGTGTCTCCCTGCTGCGATTTCAGAATTGTTTCATCATCCTTTTCTCTCCAATCTATCTTGATAACATCCGGGAAAAAATCCTCAAGAAGACAAAGATATGTTCCAGCCTTATGGAGTTCTCTCTCCGTAACTGAAGGTAGAAAAATTGTGGGCTTGGGGGAAATGTCTACATTAAGGCTTCTATCTGTGGGGAAGTGGAATAACAATTAAAACATTATTAGAGTAACATAAACATTGTGTGGTTTAGAAGCACCTAGCACAGTGAAATGAGGAAATTCGCCACAGAATTAGTACTTATGTCAGGCCTTTCATCCACGGTGGTTTATGAGGTACTGATTGTTCTTATTTTCAGTGTGAAAAGCGTTACAAGAAACCGTGTAACTTGCTCAAAGTCACAACTATAAAGTGGTGGAGTCTGGATTAAAATGTGAGGGTTTTTTTGGAACAATACACACATTTTGAATGAGACTCCACTTCCACGTGTCCTTGAAAATCTATCCAGTTGATCTTTAAAACTTCAAATATGGATCCCAAACCTACTTTTAAAAAAATTATTTTTATTAACATATAATGTATTATTAGCCCCAGGGGTACAGGTCTGTGAATCACCGGGTTTACACACTTCACAGCACTCACCATAGCACATACCCTCCCCAATGTCCATAATCCCACCACCCTCTCCCTACCCACCTCCCCCCAGCAACCCTCTGTTTTGTGAGATTCAGAGTCTTTTAGGGCCAAACCCACTTTTGAAGTAATGGAGGTCTCCTATTTGATTCCTGATTTTGTAAAACATCTCAGTCTTCATTCTGAACAACTCCAGGATTTTAAGTGATTTTAGGATCCAGGATTTTAAATGATTAAAACTGCACCTCTCAAATATTTACAATGCCTTGAATTTAGAAGCAATGGGGCATTTCCAGTGGTATTTCCAAAACTGCTATTAGAAAACTCTTTTTTTTCCAGAAATGCTTTTGTATTAACTAATGCACTTATCAGGATTTTGTATTGCTTGGAAAATGTTCACTGGAAGCACCTTTTGTACTGGAATTCCATTTGACATTTATATATGACTAAGAAGACACCATATTTTGACTCTCAGAGTCTCTCTTTAAAGTCGAATCTGCTCTAGAAAGCTGCTGACTGGTTTCTAGAACCCCACAGTATCTGTGATTTCACCTGCTGAATAAAGTATATAGATAGATAGGTAGATTATATATATATATATCTATAGATAGATAGATATATGTATCTATCTATAGATATATATATATATATCTGGTGTAATGTTAGAAGTATGGTTCCAGAGTTTCTTACAGACATAATGTCAAAATATATGGCAAAACATCATTGGTTTTAAAGGGCATGTCACTCGAACACTGGTATGTTACTTGATTATACATTTACTGTTAGTGATTAAAATTATAAATGTTAGAATCCTTTTAAAATGTATTTCCGGGGCGCCTGGGTGACTCAGTGGGTTAAAGCCTCTGCCTTCAGCTCAGGTCATGATCCCAGAGTTCTGGGATCAAGCCCCGCATCGGGCTCTCTGCTCTGCAGGGAGCCTGCTTCCTCCTCTCTCTGCCTGCCTCTCTGCCTACTTGTGATCTCTGTCTGTCAAATAAATAAATAAAATCTTAAAAAAAATAAAATGTATTTCCATCATGCAAGTGTTTTACTGATATTCTCTTTGGGCTAGTTTGGAGTTAGTTTATTAATACAATGGGCAATTTCTTTAGAAAAGAACAATTGGATTTTTCATTTGAGAAGAAAAGGAAAAAAAATCTCTTCTGGGCAGTTTGTAGTACTCTTTTTTTTTTTTTTTGGAAAAAAATTCTTGAGAATTTCTCTCTGTGTATCATAGCTCCTATTTTTATACTAAATGAGTAACAAACAATGAGCTTTTATTCATGATATAAATAGAATGAAGCCAGAATATACTTATGTTTATACATCTTGCTGTAGTGCAAATACTATTTTGATTATAATATTAAGACACTGTATATTTCTCCAATGATATACTTTGTTTTTAATTTTAAAAGCATGTTAGATAAAGAAGATTAATTTTTCAATTATACATGATATTTACATAATTTTAATCTCTAGTCAAGATTTATGGAATCTAATTTTCATCTTAGAAACTTTGTGTGTTTTTTTGTAGGAATACTTCTGATTTGTTATAGTAAAGAAACTGAAAATAAATTGATGAATTTGAAAAGTTTCTGGCTGGTAACACATTGGTTTTACCTCCTGTCCCTTTACTTTAGCTAGACTCTTGATGTTTTATTCTTTTCAGCATGAAATGAATCTTGAACTCCCATAATTTTCTCAATTGAATATTAGCTGAGCATTAAAATAGTGTACTTGATTAAATATGGTTAGTGCCTATATTTTGGGTATTATAGTACCTAGTTTTTCCTTCAACATTCTTTTTAAGCTTATTAACAGTGATTTTTATGGCCAAAATCATTTTATGAATCATAAATTAGAAAACAGATTCCAAATAAATAAACCTGTCCAATATATTTATATATATTCATTGGCATAATCACAAAATACATTGGAGTTAAGTTGCTGGTTATGTATATTAAGATATGATATTGTGAATCCTATATAAATTTACCAAATGTCAACTACATTTCCAAGTGCAAATGTGATATTTCAAACCTACATATTGGTGTTGATTTAATTGTTCTTTATTTTTCTGTTATTTTTCTTTTATTCAATAATTAAAGCTAATTCATATTTGACTACGAATTTCAAATTTATGACATTTCTAACTTTATTTAAAATTCTAACTGTATTTAAAATGTTTAAACTTTTTTCTAATAAATATGAGCATGAAAGCCAAACTTGTTGGTGTCTGACCAGGTCTGCTGAAGGTCACCATCTGTGAATGACATTAAATATCGTGGTGCCCAAAGTAACGATGCAGTGGGAGCATGAAATGTGCTTTTCTTAAGACCATTTCTTCCATTTTATAAAGTGGATGTGGAAGGCAATGCCCACTCTCAGTTCACATTCCTCCTAAGCGACTTGTACATTAAAGTCTTTTTCTCATTTTATGGTGGGAAAAACATAACAAATGTGAAAAGTCAGTGTGCTTCATTTTCACAGGTGATATAAAGTATGTACTTCATCACAGTTTTCCCTACCTTTGATCCTAAAATTTGACCCTGTGTTTCTTGGTAGATAACCACAGGCCTTTTTTCTTCTACTTTCTTCAGTGCTTTGGATCTTCTATTTTTAGTTCATGGCAGAACGCTATTTGTGTATTTTAAGTCTTCTCAAATAGATTTTGGAAATAGGCAGTATAAATAAATGAGGAATAGTTTGTGCTCTAGAGCTTGTTTCTTTTTCTGCCCCAGAGCTTGGCCATTTGGTAAGGTTTACCTCAAAGATGACATGAAAACCGGGAGATGTTTGCAAATCCTGCTGAGATACAGACCAAAGCATGTAGAATCAAACACATTGAAATGCCAGAGCATAAGGTGAAGCTTTCATTTCCAATATTATCCCTCACAACACAGGGGTTGCCTTAGGTTTCAGCCTCTCATATTAAAGAGGCTCTTCTAATGCTCTATTTGATCAAACAATACTACTTGGACAAGGTATCAACCTGAAATAAACGCAACGTTGGTTTTAGAGGTAGAGCTGGTAAAGGCAGTAAAGAAGTTTAATATGGATTTGGTAAATATTACCTGGAACAAAAATCTCTACATGTTATGCTTACATTGAAAAATATGGAATACCAGAGGGAATACAAAATTTTTTTTTAATTTTGTAAGTGGGTAATTTTCTCTTCAGAAAAACTATCCATTGACGTCATCATAAGGGGATCCCAAAATAGACACTCAGACCCTGGGACGACTAAGAAATTTGCTCTAAAGTATATGTTTTAGATGCGTGTGAAGTGTCTGAAATGAATAAAATTGAGGGGGAAAAAAGCAGTTTCTCAATTGATGTTTGAATTGATGCAATTTTTAACTTTCTAAATATAACTAGATGATTAAGATATTAAATATACAAGTGAGTATTTGGCTTTTATCCATATCATTTTAAGTTTATATATTCAAATTGCAAAACATCCTCCCTTTTCCCTTTATGTCTGGATATTTCCACTGAAAAATGAGAGAGTACTTTATATTCAAGGTAACAATACTTGAGACAATGCTTATTACATTCTCATCATTTAAAAAAATTTTTAAAGATTGATTTACTTATGTTAGAGACAGAGAGAGAGTATACTGCAGAGGCAGGCTCAGAGGGAGAGAGAGAGGGAGATAAGTAGACTCCCTGCTGAGCATGGAGCCCATCATGGGGCTTGACCTGCTGCTTGACATGGGGCTTGATTCTGTGGCCCTGACACCATGAACTTGGTGTTCACCAGGGTCATCTTGATTCCATCTTTCCGTCTTTCCCTCATTCACAGGGGTTGGAGAGTATGATTTTACCTTTTCTCACCATTTTCCTGAAAGTTCTAATATCTTCCCTTAAAGGGTTTTCTTCTCTGATTTCACTTCTTTTACTAGAGTGTAATTTACAGTTAATATTTCTTTAATTTTCAAAAAAGAATAGAAATAATGTATTTGAGTATTTAATAAGTGAGTGTTCAGTATTTTTACAGGATTATTTTATTTCTATATATTAAGGGGTGGATATCTGGTTTAATTGTAAAATAAATTCTTTCCAGAATCTAATTCCCACTGACACTAGACCTGATAGGTTGTTACAGAGTCTGAAATTATAATTATGATTTCTTAACCTAGTTATTCCTGAAGCTCCTTTGAGCTTGAAATTACCCTAACAGTTTCCAGGGAATTGATTTAAAAATCTGAGTTGCCCTATCAAGAGGAAGATCCTGTTTGTTTTGGTCTCTCTGCAGCTGTCCTGGAGGACTTGCAAAGACAGCTCTGAGTTATGCAACTGAGTTCTGCATGTAGGACAACTCCCCCTCCCCTTCTGCTCCTCTCCCCATGTGCACTTTCCCTCTCTCTCTAAGAAATAAATATTTTTTTCAGTTTTTTTATTATTTTTATATTATATTAGTCACTATACAGTACATCCTTAATTTTTGTTGTAGTGTTCCATGATTCATTGTTTACATATAACACCCAGTACTCCATGCAATGTGTGCCCTCTTTAATACCCACCACCAGGCTAGCCCACCCCCTCTTTCCCTCTCCTCTAAAACCCTCAGTCTGTTTCTTGGAGTCCAGTCTCACATAGTTCGTTAATAAATAAATAAATTAAAATCTTTTAAAAATATGGCTTAGTGTTTCTAATATCACATTATGGCCTAGACCACACTTTTTTGGAATGGACAAGTTTCTCTCGGATTCCACTCTTTGCCATAATAACTAGTCATGTGACTTTAGGTAAAATAACTGAACATCTCTAAGCCTCTGTTTCCACACTGCAAAACTGGAAAAAGAGGATTTTCTGTATAGGGCTGTGGAGGAATGAGATAGTGCACTAGACCAGTCAGCATGGTATCTGGCCCTTAATAAATCTTAGCTAATATTATTGTTCCCTTTGCAGGAATGGTTTCAGGTCTTTTTTTTTTTATCAAATTCTTCCAATAAAAATACAACTTTGTTTTATTTTTTAGAAGATTTTTATTTATTTACTTGAGAGAAACCATGAGCTGGGGGTAGGAGCAGAGACAGAGGGAGAAGCAGGCTCCCTGCTGAGTAGAGAGCCTGATGCAAGGCTCATCTGAGGAACCTGAAATCATGACCTTCAGCTCGAAGGCAGATGCTTAAGCTACTGAGCCAACTGGGTGCCCCAAGTATATGAATTTTATAACCAGTAGCTATTACATAAATTAAGAAAGCAAAAGAGCTGATGAATCTAAGATGTTCTGTGTCTCTGGTAGTCACAAGCCAAAAAACGTGGGGCCCAATGAAGCCACAATCTAAAATTGTTGTCCTTTAGATGGAAACTTTTTGAGTGATGAGATTGTGTCTTGTTCATCCTTTTATCTCTAGCATCCAGTACAGAAACTGTCTTCAATAAACATTTGCTGAGACACTAAATGAACAAACGAAAATGTAAAAGCATGAAGACAGATTCTTTTTATGGGTTCTGGAGCTGAAATGGTTTACTGAGCTCAAAAATTCCATTAAACTGGACCATCTTTAGGCAATATCACAAGAGCCATAATAGCACACATTTTGACCAGTCTCACCCTCCCCTCTAAGATGTTACAGTAATAAGAATAAATGAGATTTATTGATGTTTTATAGTCATTTATTCTGTTAATTTTTTTGCACTTCTGTTTATTTTTTTTTAAAGATTTTATTTATTTATTTGATAGGCAGAGATCACAAGTAGGCAGAGAGGCAGGCAGAGAGAGAGGGAGGAAGCAGGCTCCCTGTTAGGCAGAGACCCCAATGCAGGGCTCGATCCCAGGACCCTGGGATCATGACCTGAGCCGAAGGCAGAGGCTTTAACCCACTGAGCCACCCAGGCATCCCTGTACTTCTGTTTAAAAAAGATCAAAGAAATCATATATTTTGCAGGTTACTAGAGAAAGAAGCACTACCCATTAAGAAAGGAACACTACTAATACTGGATGTAGTAGACTAAATTATTTCTCACTTAAGAGACTGTCTACAAGAAAAACATGTTGAAACAATAACTCACACCAAAGCTTTGTAGACGCAGTTCTCAAAATAATTTTAATTTCAATCCTGAATATATTTTACTGTGTGTGTATTTTCTAAAAGTAGACATATAATCTGTTTGCAAGCAGGGAAGTAAATAAACCATTTACAAAGTAGTTTTCTTTCCACTAGAGTGACAAGTAACTGCAAAATTGCTGTCCACATGTGGAGGGGATCCTATATTATTTTTTCTTAAAAATATCTATCAATTTTTCACTCACAGGATTGAAATAAAACAAGGTTACTTACCTGGGGGAATTACTATGAGCTTAGTTCCCTGTGCAAACATCTTGATCCAGCCTGAGTTATCACACTGGTTAGAGGTTCTACAAAAACATCAGCCTTCTCCTGAGCTTCACAGCAGGACCCAGCAGGTAGAAACATGGTACTGGCAATTTGATCTTCTGGGTTTCCTTGGAAAGCCTTGGATATAGGCTTCTTAGTATCTGATATTTTGTAAGTTTTCCTGAGCTGAGTTACCCAAGTGTCTGTTTTTCAAGGAGGCAGTATTCACTGAGAAGAGCTGATGGAAAACAGAAACAATAAAAGCAAAAGAAAAGAGAGAGATTGGTAGTACGGGTCAACCAACTGTTTATCTACATTACCAGGAAAAGTATTCAGTCAGTTAAGAGGTTTTGATTTCCACGTGTTCAGTTGTGTGAAACTGCTCAGAGATGCATCAAAGGAAAAACCCTTCTGTTCTCACAAACACCAGACCTGCTCTGTTAGTAATTTGGGATTGTATTTCTAAAGGAGGAAACTTCAGTAACCCAAGATGTAAATATACCAACAGAGGTATACTTTGGAAATATGAACAATGGCCTCCATTTTTTAATCAGCTACTTTCACGACTTGACAACATGATTCTTTACCACGCCATGCAAAATGAGAAAATAATTTGTGTAATGACAATGTTTTTCCCGGAATAAAAAAGAGATTTGTAGAAGTTTATCTCGCATGAGATAATAGATTTTGATTCAAACCAAAATTTGAAAACAAAATCCATTTTTCTGAAATGTTGAAAGGGGAAGCCTCTTGGAAGCTCTTCTATGATCTTCAAAAATACATGTGTAGCCCTGTCTCTGTGGTTAACTAGCTTTGGACAAGACATTTGTCATCTCTGGGCTCCCATGTCCCTATTTGCTGCTTAGGCATTGGGCTATGTATGTCCAAAGGACATTTTGTGTTCCCACAGCTTATGAACCTGAGATGAAGAGCAAGAAAGGGTCTGCTGGGCTGCTCAAGTGAGAAAGGAGTTGAGGGTTAGTAATAGAAAATGATTTCATACAGTTCCCTTCTGACTCTACAATACTGTGAGATCCCAGTAGACACAGTATCAGGGGGCTTCATGGCACATGAGGACCTTACTGACTATCAGGTAAAAGACTGTTGTTTTTCTTATCTGTGTCTAAGCCAGAATGGGGCTAGTCTTACAGGTAATATTGGTGGAGCCATATAGGATTCATTTCAGGGGCTTTTCTATTTTTGCTGGTAGCAGTGGACAATGACCTTCTTGAGAGAAACTCCAGACTGCTTGCAATGTATGTGAACTGTTCTGTCTGGTGTTCAGGTAAAGGAAAGTTGATTCTGAAAGATTCTCACTCTGGTGTCTCCATTTGAAATGCAATGGAGTGAGGTCAGAGGTACCTGAACAAGTTGACAGTAGACATAAAAACAGTGAAAAGACAAGAAACAAGTACATTCAACCTACAAACCCAAGCCAAAGACCCATATATCCATAGGGTTGACATTTGAAAGTGACTAGTTAGAATTCTCTCCAAGAGGGGCCATTAATCAGGACTGGGGAGGCAGTAGCAGCCCTTGTTCATTAAAGGCAGGGCTGGGGGAGGAAGGTTTGCTTTAGAACCAAGGAAAGACCTTCTCAGTAAGATCTGTCTGAGTGTTGTTGATTATGTTCCTGGTATAAAGAACTACCAGATCCCAGAAGACTTCACCTAAACCTTATGTTATAATAATTCATTGTAATCTTTCCCTTCAGAGCAACATCCTCACATTTTTCCATTAGGTTTTGTTTCAAACACACCTATCCTTGAGCTCTACTTCACTCAGACTTAGAGATTTTCCACCATGTTTTGGAAGAGTGTGTGGAACTATATGGCTATGGTGAGAATTAGAAGAAAAATCTTATTACTTTATGTAATAACAAATGAGACTATAATCCCACAACTTTACCTAGAAGCATGTACATTCTGTAGATCAGTAGTTTGTAAAAAATTTCCAAGGCTTGGTGAATATTCACAATTGTCGCAGCTGTTGCTTTAGACGCTACGATGTTTCTGCTGTGAATGAAGAAAATTCTTGGTGAAAAGACATCCTTTGGTTTATTACCCTCAACTCTTTTCTTATTCACAGTTCTTAGCTTTTCAAAATAAAGCAAACTTGATTATTATTGGGAAGACAATGTAAAATGTGCCTTTTAAAAATTCCTGACTTCCTATGTTATCTGAGATGGCTCAGAGAAACAGTGTAGTTGTAGTGGAAAAGGACACAGTGATGTGTTGACCCTGTGCTAAACCTGTCCTGCATGCAACCTTCTTCAGTCCCCATCATGAGGATTTCCCCGTATGAGAAAGATGTAGTAACTTTCCTAGATCATGCTGTCAGTTAAGAGGTTGAGCAGGAGTTCAAACCCAAGTCCATGTTACTTCAAAGGCCTTATATCTTCCATCATTCATTCATTAATTCATTCATTCAAAGTCAGCACACCATTTTGCTTATTGGATTTAGCTTCCTTCCCCAGAAACTTCTCATAGATGTAGAAGAAGGACACTAACTAGGACACCAGATGTCACTAACAAAAGCCAACCTAGGCCCCAGAGAGGTAAATAGATGATAAGGTGACCTGACTAAAAGAAACAACACAGATTGGGGGCTTGGGGTCCTAGCTCAGACCTTGCTGAGGACACAGATGCAGGAGAAATGTCCAGTCCAGACAATAGCCAGGTCCCTCTGGGAGGTAGAAAGGAGCATGTATATGTTTGCAGGGGTGTGGCGTTGTGGGAGGGTTTTTGTTCAGTGGAAGTGGAGCATTTCTATACAGTGTATCCCAGCAGGCACAGTAATATAGCCCAGCATCTTCCTCATTAACTCGGTGTATCCTAAGACTCGCTGGCAAATCCCTCTGCCATTTCCTGGCTTCATATCTTTCCTCATTAAACCCTTGTTCGTGGACCACATTTTCATTTGAGGAGATATACAGAATTCGTTTTAGAGGCTGGTCTGGCTTCTGTTGATACCAATGAATATATACATTATTCCTTAAGCCTCCTGCTTTTATTTGGCATTCTAAAAATGCTGTGTTTCCTTGTTTCTTGGTAATGGATGGTACAAGTTGCGTTATTAAAAACTCTGCATTTGTATCTGAAAGGAAAACAAAAATAACAATTAGCAAAATTTTGACATTCCTTAAAATAGTATACATTTATTTTCTATTAACGAAAACCTAGGGGTTTAGGATTTACATTTTTTTCCTGAAGAATTCAAGGTCATGGTGGAATTTATTTGCCTAGGTTGAATGACCTTTTGGGCTTTCTTCTGCCCACAGTGACTGACTTGATTGTCCATGCTTTCTATCTCTTTTCTTCACTGAGTGAAATCTCCCATGGGTAAAGCCACTTACAGATCCACAGGGAGGCCAGCAGGATGACCTGTGATGGGCGCAGCATCTTGCCGGCACTTGTCAGGAGAGGTGGTTGAATACTGAACTGATCACAGAGCAAATCTGAGGGCTGATTTACTAAGAGGAAGTGGTGCTCTGAACACACACCCAAGACCCATAGACTGCAGAGAAAGGGAGCCACAGTATTTACCTTAAAACATCCTGCAAAACAGGGTTGCTTACTCAGTTTATCAGTATATCCCTCTCGATACTGTGTGATTGTTATCATTGATTGATAATTAGTGTAAAGAAGCCATTTCTTACTAAAGGATTATGGTTCTTTATTGGTTCAAATCAGATAGTGGGAGAAAGGGGGGGAGTTCTTACAGTTTTCTTCTTCTAGGAGTTAAGGTTATCTGCTTCTCTCCTTCTCTATCTTTAGTCCTTCCATTGAAGTTTATGTAATTTCTAGTGGGTCTATCTTTATGTTAACTAATTCTTTCCTTATATCTCTTAAATCCACTGGTGAGCCTCTCAAGGCATTCTTCATCTCTGCTACTGTGTTTTTTTATTTTTTGCATTTCCTTTGATTCTTCAAATCTCTCTGCTGAAATCATCTGTCTGATGATCTTGTATACTATTTACCTTTTCTATTAGATTAAAGTCTTTAACATATTAATCATATTTATATTAAATTCTTCTATAGTTCCAACATCTGTATCATATCTCAGTCTGTTATGATGACTGCTTCGTAGCCTCAGACTATCTTTATTTTTGACCTGTTTTATGCCTCTGAAATTTTTGGTTGGAAGCTGGAGATGTTGTAAGGTATAGGAGATACTGAGATAAATGTATTTTATACTTGAAAATGAGCACACCTTTCCTTCTGCTAGCCATTACATGGGTGTTTGTGTTACTAGTCAGGAGTTAGCCTGGATTTGAAGTCTTTGTTGCTAAGTTATGAGGGTTGAAATTTTTTTGTCAGAGTTCAGACACTTAAAAATTCTCCAGTTGTACTTTATCTTTGTCTCTTCACTTGTCTTTGAGTCTTTGTTCTGCTCCCCAAAGAAAGGTCTCTTGAAGTTCTCTCAATAGTATTGCAATGTGACTTTTACTCAAGGTTTCCTAGCATGAGGGTGAAAGGTCAAGAAGGGGACATACTCTGATATTTTTATTAAGTCTCAATTTTAACCGGAGACAGTGAAACTGGGTCTTAAGGATGTGGCTTTGGCAAGTATTCCTTTCCAGAGGTAGAACATTTTATTTCATTTTCAAAAAAATTTTGTTTATTTATTTAGAGAGAGAAAGAGCATGAGTGGGGGGAGGGGCAGAGGGAGAGGGAAAAAGAGAATCTGAAGCAGGCTGCCTGCTGAGCTGGATCCAGAGATCACGAGCTGAACCAAAGTAAAGAGCCCAGCGCTCAGCCAACTGACCTACCCGGGTGCCCCCAGAGATAGAACACTTTAAATCCTTGTCTCCCTCCCCCAGCTGCAGGAGGTTCCCACCTATTTCAGGCCCTGGTTCTGATGCCCATCCTTGAGCAGATGAAAACTGTTACTTTGGACATAGAGGAGATGTTCTGGGCAAAGTCCTGGTGGTCACCTCTTTGTCTTCCCTCAACTGTAGCAGGATTCCACCAGCGCCTTCCCCTGCAGGTGAAGTCACTTTTTTCTACAGTGGTGATGGGGTAGATTAGGTATTGGTGGATTTAGCAGTAATAGCTGTTGTTCCCCTCCTGCAGCACCCAGGGAAGCTTACTCTGGATTGTCCCTGATCTTCCCTGCAAGAATTTTATGGAGTTCCTGGAGAAGCAGCTTTAAAGGCTGATGGGAAGTATCCCATATTTTGGTCCTCCAGGGTTCACACTCTTCCACTGGTCTATACTCGGCTCTTATTGTTTCATTAAAAATCTCCACTTTAATCCTGTGACCAGTGGAATGTGTTTGACAACATCTGTCCAAGGTGAGCATCCTGTTTCTCCCTGCAAGTGCCCATCTGTCTCCAGTTTTTGTTTAAGTCATTAGCCCTGCAATCCTAGTTCTCTGATGGGTTCAAGCAAAGTATCAAATTTCAGTGTGTCCTGCTTTTTTTGGATGTTATTGTAAGATGGGAACCCTGCTATTTCCAGCTGTTTACATCTCTGAGCACATGTAGGTCCTTTTTCTTATTTTATTTTTCTTTGTGTTTCTTTGTTTTTTTTTAATGTAAACAATTTTCTATCAAAAGAAGGAGTAAATTTCAGTTGGGTTCTGCCCAAAGGCCCATTATATTGCTTTCCATTTTTTTAACTGGATTTCTTTTCTTATTATTGAGTCTTGGGACTTCTCTCTATTCTGGACATCAGTCTTTGATATGTTTTTGGAGAATATTTTCCTTGAATCTGTTTTTTTTTTCTCTCCATTTTCTTGGAATTTTCTATTTTCCTTCCATTTTCAGTCTTGAGAAAAACAGAAATGTTAATTTTGAGGAAGTGCAGTTTATCAAAGATTTCTTTTATGATTCTTGCTTTTTGTGTCCTATATGAGAAATTTTTACCTAACCCAAGGTCACAAAGATTTTCTCCTATATGTTCTTCTAGAAGTTTACTGTTTTGTTTTTACTTTTAGACCTAGAATACAGTTTTAGTTAATTTGTGTATGTGATGCTTGTTATGGGTTGTGGTTTATTATTTTTTATATACATAAACAATTGTTTCATAGTCAGTTGTAGAAAAGCCTATTCTTTGTCCATTGGATTTCCGTGGCATCTTTGTTAAGAATTAGTTAACCACTTATGTGTTGCCCTATTTCTGGATTTTGTTCTTATCTATGTATCTACATTTTTACCAATACCCCACTGTTTTGACCATTGTAGCTTAACAGTAAGTGTTTTCTTTTTTTTTTAACATTTTTTTATTTATTTTCAGCATAACAGTATTCATTGTTTTTGCACCACACCCAGTGCTCCATGCAATCCGTGCCCTCTCTAATACCCACCACCTGGTTCCCTCAACCTCCCACCCCCCACCTCTTCAAACCCTTCAGATTGTTTTTCAGAGTCCATAGTCTCTCATGGTTCACCTCCCCTTCCAATTTCTCCCAACTCCCTTCTCCTAACTCCCCATGTCCTCCATGCTATTTGTTATGCTCCACAAATAAGTGAAACCATATGATAATTGACTCTCTCTGCTTGACTTATTTCACTCAGCATAATCTCTTCCAGTCCCGTCCATATTGCTACAAAAGTTGGGTATTCATCCTTTCTGATGGAGGCATAATACTCCATAGTGTATATGGACCACATCTTCCTTATCCATCCGTCCGTTGAAGGGCGTCTTGGTTCTTTCCACAGTTTGGCAACCGTGGCCATTGCTGCTATAAACACTGGGGTACAGATGGCCCTTCTTTTCACTACATCTGTATCTTTGGGGTAAATACCCAGTAGTGCAATTGCAGGGTCATAGGGAAGTTCTATTTTTAATTTCTTGAGGAATCTCCACACTGTTCTCCAAAGTGGCTGCACCAACTTGCATTCCCACCAACAGTGTAAGAGGGTTCCCCTTTCTCCACATCCCCTCCAACACATGTTGTTTCCTGTCTTGCTAATTTTGGCCATTCTAACTGGTGTAAGGTGATATCTTGGTGGTCTGGAGCTGCCCAAACAGTAAGTGTTTTCAAAAAGACTCTTTTCAAAATATTTTGGCAATACTATGTTCTTTGTCTTCCCATATAAATTTTGCAAAAAGCTAACTGATTTCTATGAAAAGTTTTTGTGGGATTTTGATTGGGATTACATTGAATGTATTCATCAGTTTGGAGAATTTTGACCTCCTAACTACATATGGCATATTTCTAGATTTATTTAGTTCTTCTTTGACTTCTGTCAGTAAAGTTTTATTGTTTTCAGTGTACAAATCCTTCCCATTTTTTGGTTAAATTTCACCTGTAACTATTATAGAGATTTTTTTTTTATATTGTTGTTGTTACTATTGTAAATGATGCTTTTTTTAAGTTTCACTTTCCAGTTGAGAATTGCCAATATAATTGCAACTGATTTTACATCTCACATTCTACTTCATTGTATATAGTCCTCCATTATGTGCATGTGCCATCATTTATTCAACCAGTCTTGCTGTGTTTGGATATTTATGTCACTTCCAACATTTTGCAATTACATAATGAAATTCCATGTATTTTTTCACATTTTTAAAGTTGTGCCTTTAGAGTAAATTTCTAAAGGTGCTTTTAATAGGTTGTAAGGTAACTGCAAATGAACTTTTGGTAGATATTTCCAAATATCCCCACAAAATGATTGTATTTTGCATCCTTACCTTCAATATATGAGTGTCTGTTTCCCCCCACAGATTCACCAATGGAATATATTGTCAAACTTTTAAATTGTTGCCAATCTCATGGGTGAGAAATTATATCTCAATGTAGTTTTAATTGATCTTTATCTTATAAGTGAAATTGAGCATTTTTAATATGTTTAAGGGCTATTTTTATATTTCTCTTCATAAGTTGGCTTTTCATGTCTTTTGTCACTTTCTTACAGGATATTTCAAACGTTTTACCTCCATTTTTTAAATGTATTTTTTGTATCGAGGATAGTTGGCTTTTATGTGCTCTATAAATTGCATCTATTTCCTAGTGACTTGTCATTTGTCCTTTGGTGTAACATGCTACTTTTTGTTATGTTGGCTTTTATTTTTTCATTTTCACGTAGTATAATTTATCAATTTTTTTTTCTTATTGCATCTTGAGTTTTAGTTATAGTTACCAACTCATTCCTTAACTTTGTGTTGCATTGCAGAGGCTGGCAAATACATATTTATTTTGTACAGAGTCAGATAACAAATATTTTATATTTTATTCAGGCTTTTTTGCTTAAAGGTCTCTGTTGTGATTAGTCACCTCTGCCATATAGCTCAAAAGCAGTCATAGACAGTTATAAAATGAATAGGCATGGTTGTGTTCCAGGAATGCCAGGGGCATGTGTCCTATTATAAATTTTCAAAAGAAAAAGGACTTATTTATTTATTTTCTATTATTTAAAAAAAAGGAAAGAAAATACTATGCTATGTTTTTAAAAAAATATTTTGTTATTTCTTATACTGTTTTATTGTTTGCTATTATATTTTGTTGTTGTTTTATAATTTGAAAGTCCAATCAGCCAATGTACTTACATTTATTCAGACTCAGCAAAGAATAGTTGTCTATTTGTGTCAATAATTATTTTATGAATAACAGTTTGTCTTCTCTTTGGCTGTAGGAACTGCAGAGGAGAAGCCATTTCTACTGTTCGTGCTTCAGAGGCAGGACGGTACCCAGTACGAGGACAGACATTGAAGCCAGAAACCAGCCCTCCATCCCATTCGGTAACTCCATGACCACAAAGTAAACAACGTCTTATGCTTTTGTCTGCTCATCTGTAAAATGTGAATCATGATAGTGCAGTATCACAGTATTGTCACAGGATGAGAAAGACTATTTCAAGGGATTTAGCGCAGTGCCTAAGAAAGAGCAGCAGCTCTGACTAAATTGCCCCTGCAATCCTCCCTAGGCTCACAGCAGAACCCTGGGGGAAAAGGTCTGTGTGAACACTAATATCCCCTCCCTGCCCTGGAGGATCTGAGGCTTGTGCAGAAGAAAGTGGGCTGCTGGGGCTGTCCCCTGATCCACAGTGTGGAATGATCTATAATTCTCACTTCTCACTGTAGGAGAGGCTGTGAGCTCCTGTCCATGTTCTTCCCCAGTATGTACAAAGCAAATAAATGCTAAACTGCTTCAGAAGACCTGATGGAGGAAGAAAGTGGGAATGAAGGATTTGAAAGTTATTTCATCTTTCTAAGTCTCAAATTATTCATATTACAATGGACAAAATGAATATTACATTACAGAATGTTGTGATGATTATATACACATATGTAATATCAGCAAGGTGTTTCCTGGCACTCAGTGATTTCCTCTTTGGATCTGAGCAATGTTAAACATTCAGGTAATCTCTGGACAGTTAAGAAAAAAAGAGTACACGACTAGGTTTCTGTAGGTCCTAATGTGTGAACATAATTCAAGTTTTCAGAGGTTGAAGAAGAAGTCCTGGGAAATGGAGTCCAGCCCTGAGAACAAGTTGAGGAGCTGCTCCTGGTGCTCATGTAGGGAAGGATGCAGGTGGATACAAACCTGAGAGGAGGACTGTGTGGGTTGTCTGGGTGTTGCAGAACTTCTTTTCCTTTAGTGGCCACAGTTCTTGGTCATGCTGCTTCAAAGAATGAAGAAGTAGATCAGATGAAAGAAGAGTGGTGGGCAGCAAAGCAAAGTTTATTGAGCCGTAGTACATAAACTCCCCAATGGGAGGGGCCCTGTGAGAGTTGCCTACCCCCACCCCAAAGTTCCTAAGTGTAGGGGTTTTTATGGCCTTGTTGGTGAACTGTTTTTATCTGACAAGCACTCCATGCTCCTGTCACCCAATCAGGTTTTTTGTTCACAAACTCATCTACCTATTCGGTAGTTGTTCACGTGGGAAAGGGTGGAAGCCTCCTTGCAGGGTGAGAAAAATCCTCTCACAGGTTGTTTCCTCTCAAGGCAGGACCCCTTCTCCCTGCCTGCCTTTCTTTGTGGGAACCTTGCAAAATGAGATTATCACTCAGTAGCACTAGTTGAGGTTTGATTTTCTGCCTTTGTAACAAGATCCTAGGTGAAGTGGATGTTGCTGGTCCAGGAATGAAACTTTGAGTATCAAGGACTTGGAATACAGATCTAAATAATTTCATTTTCAAATATGCCATAATAACCCATATAAGCAATGCAATGTCTCAATATGGTGAGCATTAGACATGCTCTAAGCACTTGTAAGAGCTTTATATGTATTATCGACATTACTCTTATCGACACCTCCTTAAAGTTAATACATATTCCATTTTAAAATAAGGAAAATGAATCAGAGATACATTATGCAATTTATCCAGAGTAAGACAGCCAATATGGGAAAGGTGGATATGTAGTAAAGGGTCATTGAAGAAACACTGAGAAATAGGGAAACCTAAAATAACAATCAATGTCACTCTATGATATACTCTCAGTGTATCATAGAGTGGTGACTGGCAAATGTTTTCTGTAGAGGGCTAAATGGTAACATTTTAGGCTTTGTGGGTCTCTGTTGCAACTACTCAATTCTGCCATTGTAGTACAAAAGCAGCTATAGATAATTTGTAAACATATGGACAAAGTTATGTTTCAGTAAAACTTTATTTACAAAACTGGGGGCTGCTAGGTATAGACACAGTTTGCTGACTTCCTGTTCCGTGGTAACCATTATGATTAATTGTAGTGTTTCAGCCCCCCCCCCCCCCCCCCCCGGGGGATACAGTGTAATAATATAATATTATTCCACAGGAAATGGTAAGTATATAATAATATTAAGTATCTCTTAAAGGTATATATTTAGTCTATATTGTTATGTGAACGATCTCATTATTAAATGTATAAATCAATAAATTTTGGCTGTTATGTATACATAACAGAAGCTTTTTGATAAAATGTACAAAATCTGTACATGTACCAAGAAGAATTAAAAACACCTATCCTTCCAGGAACATCCACTCTTTAAAGAATTCCTTTGCATTTGTTCTTTTTATCCCTTGGAGAGTTTACTATATGTAAACCATTTCTGTATTTGACATTTTCCTTGCTAATATGTGGTGATTATGCTTGTTTACTTATAATTGGTCAAAAAAATTTGTTTTTAAGGGCTCCATAGTACTTTGACACTTCAAAACCTCATAGGTAAGAAGCCCTCTTCCCTCCTGTTCATCACTGTAGTGTTTCCCCGTTGTTGTGTGTTGAAAAGTCAGGGTAGCTGCATCTCCTGAGATGAGTCCCCATGTGCCCACTTCAATGCAGTTCTGTACTGCTCTATTGGTTTAATCAAATAATCTGTGTAAAGTATTTAGCACATACTGTGAAAACCTTAATCCCTCTTTCATTTACTCCTCCCTGGAAAGGGCTCATGTTTTCTTGCTCTATATTCCATTCAGGGGTCTTCTTACTTTGTTTCTATAGACACCTTAGAGGACAGGTGAGGCCCTGTTGAGACCCAGGCCCTCAGGTTCCTCCTGCTGGGACCCTCCCCAGTCAGGAATCATGATGACAGGGTGTGGGACACAAGATCCCGAGTTCGCCTGTGGAAAGGGGCTGACTCTGTTGTGGGAGTAATTCATTCTGCTTCCATAGTGTCTCTGCATTTGATAACACCACCTGATTCTTAGAAAGAGAATGTCATGATCTCAGGAACTAGAGGTAAACCTCAGGTATGGCAATTCTGTGATCAGATATCCATGTTACCAAAGGCAATAAATTTTCTGTGAAGTAAAGGTTTTCCTCATCCTTTGAAAGTAGACCCTTGAGTGATGGGAGGGGACTTTTACATTTTCACACATTACACTGTTTCCCTATTTTTGAAATCTCATAGCTAACCAGTTACTAATCACAAAACTCAATTCTCAATAATTATCTTTTATTTTATTAATTTGTGAGGGACATTACCTTTCTTTTCTTTAGAGATGTAGGGAGTGTGTATTATCCTTCTTTTTAACCATCTGATCCTTATTTGGGATCTTTGGTTTCTTTGTAGAACCCTGGAAAACAAAGTTAGAGGCATATCCCCCATGCTGGAGATGCCTGATGTGCTCAGGGGCCTCTTCTAATGGGGCAGTGCTGGTTTTCTCCCAGCACTGATCCCTGAACCTGGAGTGATGTACCACTTCTACCTCTAGGATACAGGATTTATACATTGGTCTCTCCTATACCCAAAATAGCTGATTGTTTTCTTTGAGATTTAATGGTCACTGGATTCCTTCAGGATGGCCTCAGACACTAATAAAAGACATACAATTTTTACATCCAACAGATTATTGCACCACTAAAGAACTGTAATGTCCATGAATAACATCAGTAAGTAATAATAACCAGAACTATTTATGTTAAATGTGTACCCCTTTCTGTCTTCATTCTGAACCATTCAGATACTAGACTTCCCTGTCTCCACAGTGAAATAAAAGACAAATGGATTTTTTCTCTAACCCATCCACGCTGTATTTTCATAGTTTCCAGACAGTTGAATTTAGTGGGAAATCGTGTCAGATTGCTATAATTTGGACCATAATTGCTGATATCACATGGGGCTCACTGTCTGAGCAGAATCTATGATGTCTTCATATAAAGTTCAGGAAATACTGCAGAGGGCAAGACTCAGGCTGGGCACCCAGCTGTGCAGCCTCTGCGGTTGCCCATATTGAGAAGGATGTGGGTGGGTCAGACCTGAAGAGGGTTCTTGTGCAGCTTCTCTTGGCAACTGTGATGCTGTGGATCCAATTCCAGCTGCCACAGTAGTACACGGCCTCATCTTCTTTCTCTAGGAAATTTATTTTCAATGTTGAAGGGGAAGTATGAGTGTTTTTACTTGCCTCAAATTTGTTGTTCTTCCCATCTAAGGGAACTTGAACACGGTTTGTTATGACATCTGTTAGATATTCTATCTCCTGATCTGGTTTCTGCCAGTACCAGTATATGGTTTCACTGTTGAAGTCCTTAGCAGACACGTTGCATGATATGTGGGCACTCTTATCTCTTGCTCTGGAAACTGATATTTCATGTTGCTCCAATATCGCCTGCCCAAGGCCAACTGCAACCAAAAAGAGAAATTCCCATGAACAAATTACATGGAAACAATTTCTTCAGTCTCCTCTATTGACTGAAGTGACTGGGGGACAACTCACAGACCAAGAGGGATGAGAAGATGACAGCTTCAAGCAGTGGCATCTTGTTGGCCTGGCTGGCTCCCCAGTTGACAAGGTAAGAAGTGAGGTCCCTGTTAGCAGGACTTGTCAGGTCAGTGGCTGGAGGGTGGAGCTGGTTCAGGTTTCTCAGAAGAAGTGGTGACCTAGATAGTTCCATGGGGTTGTTCATGATCAGCCACAGATCTGAGCAGGTCTGGGGCTTCCTGTGCCCTGTGAGTGCTGGGCAGATGGGGTAAGAAGGCTCTCAATCTGGAAAGAAATTCCTGGTGTGAATGTGTCCATCTAGCCCAGGATAGGATAATTCTCACACCCACTTAGCCATCTCCCCTGGAATCCTGTACTGTAGAAAAGTAAGGACATGACTGCTGGGTTCAGCCCCTATGTCTGTCTGTCTGATTTGTAGTTGATTCAAGACTCAAATAGGATATCTGACCTTTACTCTTTATAACACAGCACAACAAAACAACAACTGGACACTGAAATATCTCATTGACATTACTGAATATGTACACAAGCACCAGAGTATTTTGTGTTTTCTAAAGTTAATTGAGATGTCACCAGGCAGATTAGGACTCAAAGAAATTAAATTTTATTTGCAATTTAGATACTTCCAAGAAGGGACTAGGCTGCAATTGCTGGAAATACAGGGGTCAGAGCAATCTCTGGAAATTAACTTCTACTTGCCCTGAGCTTTGCAACTGTCTCATAAGCATGATGTCACAGGCATGATCATTTTCAAAAAAGTGTTGTATTTCATATCTAATAATATGACTTTATAACTAATATAATATAGTATATTATAACTAATATACATATATAGTATATACTATGTATATACTAATATACATCTAATATTTGTTGTGGACTTGCAATTTGTCAAATATTGTTTTAAAACATTTTCTTGTACTATTTTATTTAATCCTCTCTGTAGCCCCATGTGATAGCTATTATGATTAATCTCCACTTCACAAAAGAGGACAGTGGAAAAGAGAAGTGACTCATGCAAAGACACAGAGCCTGTAAATATGAGAACACATATAAGTAAGAGTTGTTCCTTGAAGAAAGTATGAGAAAAATGAGATGTGAAAATAACAATACCAGACACCTATCATTTAGTGTTGCTTTGAATTTTTTTATATATTTACAAATAGAAAAAAAGTGCTTGGAATTTTATATATAAATGCATATTTATATATAAATGTACATATAAATGTGCATTTGCGTATTTGGCCTCATATTTTCTTTATTTGGTTGACTTATTATTGTAAGAAATATTGGAATTCTTTAAATTATCTATGAGCAGATTATTTTTAAGTGCCAGAGTTAATTAAACACCCTTCTTCACCACTTAACCCATTTAGTTTTGAAACCCATTCATGTTTTGAAAATTTATCAGATCCTTAAAATGTTACTGTGTATGTTTTTAATGACCTATGAAAATAAGTACCTCCTATACTACTTACTCCTTTGGATGGTAGCTGAGTTATTTAATTATTTCATATCTGAGTTTCTATATCTGTAATTGCTGTAATAAATATTGCCACTTCCACTCGGCAATTAGAATTAGGCACAAATAAGTCAGCTGCAAGAGATTGGGAGCAGGGGACAACAGTCGAAAAGACGGCTGCCCTGAGCAACTCCACAGTCTCGCTTTTATTAGAAACAGTAACCAGCAGAAGAGTCGATGAAAGTCAAACGTTAGTCATATGGCTTGTAGATAAACAAGAAGGAGGGCAGAGTATGTCTGTACAAGTAGTATAAAGTTTATAGTTGAACAAGCACATTCAAAGGACTTATCTAAGTAGCCACAGGTGCTCTCCGGGGGGAAAGGGGAGATAACGGAAAAATGTCCTGCCTTGAGCGAGCTGGGCATCCCCAGCTGCTCAGCTTCAAGGCCATATATCGTCCTCTCCCCCAGAGGCCTGTTTCAGTATCTGTTTTTCTTAAGGCTGTATCTAAATGTGCTTGGTAACTAGTAAAATTTCCCGGGGGTTATATTTTAAGTAGTACATTGTTCTGCGGGGCAGTTGCAAATATTTTTCAGGAATTTAATTATGTTATCACTCTAAAAATGATAATGAACATAATGTACATTCTCTGCCTGGCAATAATATGTGGTTTTTATATTTTCAAGTTATATTTTTATTATTACTGAAAAATGGAAAAATGACTTTGTTGAATAATATTTTAATTGTGGGGTGCCTGGGTGGCTCATTAGGTTAGCATCTGACTCTTGATTTCGGCTCAGGTCATGATCTCAAGAATTGTGAGATCCATTCCTCATGTTGGACTCCACACTACATTCTCCCTCTCCCTCCCTTTCTGTCCCTTCCTTTTCTGCCCTTTAGTCCATGTACAAGGTTTTGACCACTCTCCTTGTTGTTGATCTATGATATATTCTGCTAAAGCAAGATTACAATACAGAGAAGATACATGATTTTCCTTACCCCTTTCTCCTCCACTAGCAGGTAGGGTCTTGGGGCAGACAGGAACTCTTTCAGATGTCTGCCTGCTGTGACCCTTTTGCCCTGGCTTCTTGATTAACTGGTCATTCTTTCCTGACCAGGCTCTGCTGGGCTGGGCAGCAGGAGTGGGACCACCTGTGTTTATCAGCAAATGCCAGAATATATTCTTGTAAAGTTAACAAACACTAAGGGAATTCAAAGTGACTTAATAGTGCAATCAAAAAAGAATGGACTATGTATTTAGAAACATATCTCTTCCTCTCTAAGCATCAATTCTTTCTTCCAAATAAGTTTATTTACAGATTTTTATGATGAACGCATGATTTTCTGGACAGACACAACATTTAGCTAATTTTCTGGCAGCCAATGGAGCTAAATGTAATCAATTCCATTTTGTGCATTGCCAGCACCTTCAGCTTGAGTTTTCACAATTGCTGAAAGTCTGTGGGGAATGGAATACTGCTCCTTGATACAGATGTAGTGAAAAGAAGGGCCATTTGTACCCTAGTGTTCATAGTAGCAACGGCCACACTTGCCAAACTGTGGAAAGAACCAAGATGCCTGTCAAAGGATGAATGGATAAAAATATGGTCCATTTATACTATGGAGTATTATGCCTCCATCAGAAAGGATTAATACCTAACTTTTATATCAGCATGGACGGGACTAGAAGAGAATATGCTGAGTGAAGTAAGTCAAGCAGAGAGACTCAAATGTCATATGGTTTCGCTTATTTGTGGAACATAAGGAATAACATGGAGGACATGGAGAGATGGAAAGGAGAAGTCAGTTGGGGGAAATTGGTTGGGAAGATGAACCATGAGAGACTGTGGACTCTGAGAAACAAACTGAGGGTTTTGGAGGGGATGGGGTAGGGTGTTGGGTGAGCCTGGTGGTGGTTATTAAGGAGGGTATGTATTGCATGGAGCACTGGGTTTTGGTGCATAAACAATGAATTCTGGAACACTGAAAAGAAATTTTAAAAATAATAAATTAAAATTAAAAAAAAAAGAAATACTGCGTCTTGCTTCTCTCTGAGATAATCAGACAGTTTCAACATACACAGTCTCTTAAGTAGGAACCCAAGTCAATACCAGACATTTGAGTGACATGGTTAGTGACATCTGTGGGGGTACAACTAATAGCCATCAGACTCCCTTTCTTTTCTTCTGATACTGTGGCACTGACCAGAGAGGCTTAGGAAGTAGTGCAGTCTGAGTCTGATGCCCAGTCAGGGCTGAGGTCTGGGCTTGGGACCAGTATTGTTCAGTGTTGGGGAGTATGTGGGGTGTGTGTGCTTATTAACTTGGCTGTAATACTACTGTAGGTCTAGGGGTCTTTATAATAGGTCATCATGTTCTCTCCCTCTTCTGCATATTTTATTTTAAAGACCAAAGAGGAACATACAGAATTTTATGTGCCTCATGGTTATATTTGTCTGTAACTAATATTGAACAAAGGTTTTTTCCAAAGAATTATCTGATCCACAAAAACCTGATTTGGCACTTGTTGGTACATGTGTGTATGAAGAATTAAATCTGGACACTCTGCAATGAAAATGCCATTTCTCCTATTGAAATAAATGTTTTCAATTGCTTCAGTTATATCTGTGCACATGCAACTATAAACAAAAGAATAGCATTTCTAACAAAAGCCAAAGTTGTCAAGGAATAAAACATTAATTTTTAAAAAATCCCTCAACCAATCAAAGAAGTAGGGGAACAAATTCACATTCCAAGAGGGAAGAGCAAATGAATATTTGTAGCCATAACATCCTGTCTGCTCAGGCTTTATGCTCAAGAAGAAGGATGAGGAATAGACGTGGAGCCTGGAACAGGAAGAGGAAAAAGGCACCTGTGACAGGTGTTAACAGTGGAAATGGGTGGTTCAGAGCCCAGTGCCCAGATCATTCATTTCTGAGACTGTTCCAATGGTCAGTTTTACCCATATCTATCTGATACCAAATAAGTAATCAGCAGTCCATTTACTAAGGTAAAAGTTACCCCTAGGATAATTCTTAGGAAGATTATATTTTATTAAGATTATTTAGTTGATTTCAGTAGAAAAGTTGGCCCAAGTTACCAAGTCTGCTATGACCTGACATCACCTTTTGACTTTTTAGGTGAGAGTCATCACTGGCCTCTTTGCCCATCTAAACCACAAGACAGAGGGGACTTTTTATACAGACGTTGTCTCTGAATATGTGGTAGCCCCAGAGCCTCGAAGTCCCCTTGTTTGGTGTGGAAGTGGAAGAGATGTCTCTCTACCACCTCAGTGGAAAAAAAGAATGGTTGCCATGACACTTCCAACAGTGCTTTTTAGAGAAGGTCTCCATGCAATCAATGTCCTCAAGGATTTAGGCTCTCCTTGTATCTGGGCTGGATGTAGCTCAGGATCTAAAAGTTGGGAGTTATCAATTTTGTCCATTTCTTAAGGTAGCTAGGCCAGGGTTTCTCAACCTCAACATTATTGACATATTGGCCTCAATATTTGTTTGACATGGGGGTGGGGCTCTCTTGTGCCCAGTAGGATGTTTAGCAGCACTCCTGGCCTCTACTCATGAGATATCTACAGTGCCCCAACCATTTGTGATGACCAGAAATGTTTTCAGCTACTGCCAATATCCTCTGGAGGATTTCGGAGGGGGGAATGCCCCCAATTGAGAATTAGTAGTCTAGGCTCCTTCTTGTAGGATACAAGCACACCCTAATATTATCTTGAGCTTGAGCCCCAGCCAGCCAAGACTGGGACAAAATGAAGCTACCATTAAACATCCAGCACACAAGAGTTCTATTCACTCATGAGCCACATCACTAATATTCCTTAGTATGTTCTCTGTCCTTGGTGATTTCTCTCCCTCATCTGGGTGAGCATAACAGCAAATGACTCTGTTGCTTTGTTAGCAGATAAGTTCTGCCTTACTTGACTCTGTTACTTTCATAAAACCTGTGCTAAATTTCACCAAATTTCATATGTCTACATCAGCCATATGTTTTGGCATTGTTAAATTTCCCTACTGTGTCAAGCATGGTGCCTTCCCTTTGGTGAGAGCTCCTTAGATATTGGTTATCATTAAATAATAATTCATGTTGTAGATCTTATTGGAACAAATGAAAGATGTTAAAATAAAACCATAAAAACCATAAATCTTTAATACGGTATTTACAATTCCAAAACATACATATTCTTTAGCTCATTTTATCTAAATGATGATATTTTTGAGGCAGGCAGTGATTTCCAGAAGCATGACGATGTAATGTAAGTCTTCTCATGTAGTAAATGGTGGAGCTGCAAATCAAACTTATTTCTTTACTGCTTTTAAAAATATATATTAATTTAAATCAATTTAGTTAACATAAAGTGTATTATTAGTTTCAGGGGTAGAATTTAGTGATTCCTCAGTTGCATATACCACCCAGTGCTCATCACAAGTGCCTTCCTAGTTAGTCTGTCCTCTCACCCCCTGCAACAGCCGTCAGTTTATTTCCCATGGTTAAGGGCCCCCACTGCTTTTAAATCCAATTTTGCATGTTATCAGCACGATTTATTGGCTATCTAACACTCAGTGTCCTCAACTATGTAAATGCAATAAGATTTCAGGGTCTGACATCTATTGCCCCTCTCCCCATGCTAGGTCCTCCTGGCATGCTGTAGAGGAAGGGAGCATAACTTGACCATTTTAGCCAGGGCTGCTGTTTTGTCTTTCAAACATCAACCAATGGGCTCCTGTGAGGAATCCTCATCAGAATGGACCCCTAACTGTGTCTTATCTACACCTTCTATGGCTATCTCGAAGTATTATTATTAGGATTATGTAACAGAGAGTATATGGAGTACTTAACATAGTGTCTAGTAGATAAGGAATACTCAATTAGCAATAGCTTTCATTATGTTCTTATCAGAATATTGCATTATATTTCTCATTTTCATATGGAACTCAGCTCCCTGAAAGCCTGTCTGCACATTTACCGCTATACACAGAAACTACTTAATTCTTTGTTTTGATTTGGCTGAGCAAAGAAAAGGAGTAAATTCAAAGAAATTTGTTGACCCACAAACTGCAAATTCTAATTCTACCATTTTCAGAATATAACTGCAGATTTTTGTTAATTATTTTGTAACCTCAATTTAGAAGTTGAAAAATAAAGGCAACAGAACTATAGTAGCTAGGAATGATCGACTTGTGACTGAAACAATTAAAATTTGACTCACAGATAGCAAGAAAGTAGATTGAGGAAGGTCAGAAAGGATAAATCAATTATAACTAATGTGAGAGGCTGAGTTTTGTTGACATTATGGAAGTGGCAGGTATTTCTGTAATCTCAATTATTTAATAAGAGTTGGTATTATTTCACTGTTATATACTTGTTTATTGTATTAAAGAACATCAAGAACACAAAATTGGATTTATCATAATATTGGTTCATAAAACACTATGATCATTTATATATCTCTTTTATGTCATTTATTTGACTTATGCGTTGATGATTTACTTAACAAGTCAACAAATACCAGAGAATCCATTATTTAACCAAAGAACAAAAGCATTACAAATAATCTACTTGCTCTTTTCTTAGTTCATCAAATAGAGAAGCATAGAATTAACAATAATCTCTCAACACTTGTCCTGCTTCCTGTTTTGTTATAGAAGGAACAGGGCACATCCTGTTCTGTTAGAAATGGGACCTTGGTGGCTTTGTGGAAAGTGAAATGAATCAATTTAGATATAATCTTTCCCCTATTTCCCCAAATTGTGTTACTAACCTGGGGACAAGCATAACCACTTATCTGACCATCTGCTTGATTTCTTCATTTTGCTGCTGCAGATGGACTGTCCACCTCTCTTTACTTTGCCTTGGGCATTACTAGACAGACCCTCATGGACTGCACCTATGGTCTTCCTTATCTTCTGGTTATTGTTGGAAGCGGTCAGTGGGAGCATCAGTGGGAGACTGGGAAATGAGAGCAGAGTAAGCTCAGGGTTCCCTCTATGACAAGTGACTTTGGATTGGCTGAAACCTTTCTAGGTCCAACACATGGTGCCATCTACCCCAGAGCCAGAGGTTTATGCTCAGGAACCAAGGAACTCAGCAAGTGGGAGTGGCCATTTCCTTTCACACCAGTTACCCACTAGAGGAATTTGTTTCTTTTCTCCCCGGTCCCTGGATCCACAGGCTAACTCTAATGCCCAAGAGGCAATATTTATGTCAGGTGACATGGGGATGGTTCTTTGAACTTCAGTTTCAATTGGCTAATAGTCAATAGAAATCAGAGCAAAGATGCTCATTAGTGGAATCCATAGGGGTTAGCCTCAGGGTGCAGAGAGCATGGTGGAAAAACATGGCGTGATGACTCTTGGTTAAAACAAACAAACAAACAAACAAACAAAAAACCCAGAAAATTTCAGAGAATTCTGCCCCTTAGAATCCATGTTGGTCAAGTTATTCACACTCATTGTGTTTCGCCCACCTCAGGCATGAAAGAAAATGTACTTTGG
This sequence comes from Lontra canadensis, assembly GCF_010015895.1. Taxonomy (NCBI): domain Eukaryota; kingdom Metazoa; phylum Chordata; class Mammalia; order Carnivora; family Mustelidae; genus Lontra; species Lontra canadensis. The sequence continues at coordinate 14,593,120 of NW_022631042.1, forward strand.
AGAGAAATCTGTGTCCCCAAAGAAGGGGACACACAGAGTCCTAATTGAAATTTTTTTAACACAATACAGATTTATTTCTCACTTAATGCTAAATGTTCAAAAGTAGTTCTCTTTTTAAATAAATGAAATATTATAGATATAAACAAAGACACATTTTCTACCCCTTTCTCTTTACATCTGTCTCTACAGGTGACCAGATATAACTAAAGTCAGTAAAATTTATGATAACCTTTGAATTTCACAAAAATTGTGATTTTGTTAGAATTCCATTAATTTATACTTTAAGAGATGATAATTGCTATTGCTACTGATTCTTTCTATTCCTAAATATAGCTCTCCAGGTTTTTAAGTCTTCTTTTATATCTTTGGATAAATTATTAATTTCTCCATTACATTTTTGCATGTATTTTATTAAACTGTATTTCTAGTTACCTTATATATTTTTTATGAGTTTTAAGAAGAGTCTGTGGCAGGCTTTGTGTATTGGTTAATCTAGTAGCGATTCTTTCTTTTTTACTTTTTTAAATTAACATATAATGTATTATTAGCCCTAGGGGTATAGGTCTGTGAATCGTCAGGCTTACACACTTCATGGCATTCACCTCCCCAATGTCCATCAACAGATGAACGGATAAAGAAGATGTAGTAGATATATATACAATGGAATACTAATTGAAATTCAATCTCCAAGTGAAGATGATGTGAAAATGATTTTCTAGCAACATTCCTTGAAATTAGGAGGTCATGTGTTCAGGCAATGAAAGTGCCAAACAACTTTGCTAAAGAAATTATGGTTGCGTGAAAACTGCCTGCCATTCTGCTTGAGAGGATCTCATTCCTGCACCTTCATGTGGAGAAAAGAGACTTAAAGAAAGCAAGGACGTTATATTACAGTGTGAATAAGAAGCCTGAATATTTGTGATCCTCTCTGTAGTACCTGATGTCTGTCCTACACAGAGGAAAAGACACTTCCCAGAAGCTACTCTGAACTCTCTCAAGGGTGAACCTTGTCTCTAACGTGGCGGAGAGTCAATGGGAATCAGGAGAGAAAATTTGTAAAAGAAGCCAAGGTTGTTTGAGGAAAGGGGAGAAAAGTGATTAGGACAGAGCCAATTACAGGCCTTCCTGACCATCAAATCTGACATGTTGTGCCTAAATGCTCAAAAATATGCAGTGATTTTTAGTATTAAGAATGTAGTGAATGACCCGTTCCACACGGTCATGCTGAGCTAGTACCCGCGCCTGGAATCGGGTCGCAACCTCAGCCGCGCCTGCTGCCTGCCACTGCCTCTGGACCATGGACCCCCACAAAGTGAGCGAGCTTCGGGCTTTCGTGAAAATGTGTAAGCAGGATCCGAGCGTTCTGCACACCGAGAAAATGCGTTTCCTGCGGGAGTGGGTGGAGAGCATGGGGGGTAAAATACCACCTGCCACTCATAAAACTAAATCAGAAGACAGTATCAAGGAAGAAAAACCAGATAGTAAGAAGGCGGAGGAAAACATAAAGACAGATGAACCATCAAGTGAGGAGAGTGATCTAGAAATTGACAATGAAGGTGTGATTGAACCAGATACCCATGCCCCTCAAGAAATGGGAGATGAAAATGTAGAGATAACCGAGGAAATGAGGGATCAGGCAAATGATGAAAAAGTGGCTGCCATTGATGCCCTAAATGATGGTGAACTACAGAAAGCCATTGACTTGTTCACAGATGCCATCAAACTAAATCCTCGCTTGGCCATTCTGTATGCCAAGAGAGCCTGTGTCTTCATCAAAGTACAGAAGCCAAATGCTGCCATTTGAGACTGTGACAGAGCTATTGAAATAAATCCTGATTCAGCTCAACCTTATAAGCGGCGCGGGAAAGCACACAGACTTCTGGGTCACTGGGAAGAAGCAGCACATGATCTTGCCCTTGCTTGTAAACTGGATTATGATGAAGATGCTAGTGCAATGCTGAAAGAATTTCAACTGAGGGCCCGGAAAATTGCTGAACATCGGAGAAAATACAAGCAAAAATGTGAAAAGCAAGAGATCAAAGAAAGAACAGAAAGGGTTAAGAAGGCTCGGGAAGAACATGAGAGAGCCCAGAGGGAGGAAGAAGCCAGACGACAATCAGGAGCTCACTATGGCTCTTTCCCAGGTGGCTTTCCTGGGGGAATGCCTGGTAATTTTCCTGGAGGAATGCCTGGAATGGCAGGGGGGATGCCTGGAATGGCAGGGGGCATGCCTGGAATGGCAGGAATGCCTGGGCTCAATGAAATTCTTAGTGATCCGGAAGTTCTTGCAGCCATGCAGGATCCAGAAGTTATGGTGGCCTTCCAGGATGTGGCCCAGAACCCAGCGAATATGTCAAAATATCAGAGCAACCCAAAGGTTATCAATCTCATCATTAAATTGTCAGCCAAATTTGGAGGTCAAGTATAATGCTCTTCTGACAAATAAAGCCCTTGCTGAAGGAAAAGCAACTTCGATCACCTAATGGATGTCGCAATAATACAAACCAGTGTATCTCCGACCTTCTCATGAAGAAAGCTGGGGTGCTGTGAAGAGAATCCCTACCCCTCTGTTCCCCATGCAAATGAAACATTCTACAATGGTTTGCCATTAGGGTATTCATTCAGATAATGTTTTCCTATTAGGAACTACAAACTTTAAACAATTTTTAAACCTTAAAAATATTTAAAAACATATTAAAAGGGTGTGTTAGTCCCTACCAAAAAAAAAAAAAAAAAAGAATGTAGTGAATGATTTTTTTTTTCCCAGTTTGCCTGTGTTTCATGGACGCCGGTCCTCAGGGCTTGACTGCGTCCTTCGGCTGCCAGGACAGCCATCCCTTCCACAGCTGCTTCTTGGTCCTCAGGTTCTCTGCCTGCTTGTTCAGCCAGCACCCAGGTCCATGTCTTCTTGGACTGTAGATCCATATCTTGGGCTTGTACTTCTTACCCTTGTAGAATTTCCTGATGTTTTCTTTCTGAGTCTGGTTGGTGATGGTGAGGACACAGGTGATGCATTTGTGAACAACTCTGTCCTTGAGGTTGGCAGCAGCGCCTCCTGGCACTGTATTGAGGCTTAGCTGGACAGCTCCTCCTTCCAGTTCTCCTGACCTTTAAGTAGCTCCTCCTTCTTCTTGACAGGAAGGTCTGGAGACTTAATCTTGACCATGACTATATAATACACCACTGGGTGTGGTACATAAACCATGAATCTTGGAACACTGAAAAAATAAAATTAAATTAAAAAATATATATATATACACACACACATATAAAATCCACCACCACTGAGGGACTCAGGCCAAGGGTCATGTGAATTCTTTTTAAAATAAATTTTAAAGCAAAATTCAAAAGCAATACAAGGTTTTTATGTGACAATTCAGGAAATGTGGAAGGGACATAGAAAAAACTATGCTCACCCCAAGTTTAGAGGTGACCTCTCTGAAATTGTGCCCTTTCCTTGCCCCAGGCCGCATCCCTGAACCTAAACATAAAGAACACCCAGCACCAAAGTGTCAACATGAAATTCTGGATGTGCCAGGCCATTTTTAGAACTGTGATTTTCACAAAGTGACTCTGAGGTAACAGACATCAATTTTTATAGAGTACTACTATGCATGGTCACTTGATAATAGGTAATGTAACTATGAAATCTTGGTATTTTAGGTGTTCTTAATCAGCTTTAATATGATAACATAATGTTGGTCAAATTATTCAAACACCTCAGGAATGAAATAAATGAGTTGAGCCCAAATTATCAGGATATTTCAAGCATCCATCTATGCAAAATCCCCCACCCATGAGGCAATGTGAGCCCCTCTCTAATAGTCAAAATATCAATTTCACTTCAACAGATATTAATGGAGTCACCACTGTATTCAGTGCCTTATACTCTAATAAGAAGCTTTCAGTGTCAGACATTTAAACCACCCTTTAATTAGCAAAAGTTTACTTAGGACAGGAGGGCTGACTGGCCTTTGCCTGGTTTGCCTTTGCTGTGTGTGACCAGAGTGTCCTTGGTGAAGCTCACCTTAGCCACAAGGAGAAGGGCAGGAGCAGTAAATGTCTCTAAAGTTGGACTTGCTTCCACCCCACCACAAGGTTGTTTGCTCCAGGCACAAGGCCACTGTCCTTTTAGTTATGTGTAACTCAAAGACACTACAGAATCATGTTGGCAACTTGGATTTTAGCTGATTTGGAATGATGTCTCATGAAAGAGTCTTCATACTTAGCAAATTTCTCTGTAACTGGTAATATCGGGTCTCAGAGATATTTGTCTGTGGAGTCAGGCACTGAGAAGGTACAACAAGAGGAAGAGGTTTGGTTGTAATAGGAAATGGGGGAGACAGATGAAGGAAGACCCCCCAAAACAGAGTGAACATAACTTTCTGCCCCTCCACACCCTCCCCTTCCTGAACACGCTGGAGATGTTTGTCTTGACCCAGGCCTTCAGAACAAGGTCAGGGTGTTAGTTGGGGTCTTTCAAAACAAAGCATGTATAAATTAAAAATCTCCCACTACAAAAAACAGAAGCTCAAGGGGATAGATGAGGAGTTAGTGAACCCTAGAGATCAATTTCCTTGAGATCATGTAGACTTTCAAGCATCATGTTTAGCAATGCAACTAAGCTGTACGTAGACTTTGAAATTTCAATTGAAAATGGGTTTAATTCAGCTTGGGCCTCCTCAGAGAGATTATTCTTCTTCCCTACATACAACAACAGGTGTTTTCCTGTTTGGGCTAGAGGATAAGTAATACCAGTTTTGTTTTCTTTCTCTCTTTCTTTCTTCCTTCCTTCCTCCCTCCCTCCCTCCCTCCCTCTTTCTCTCTTTCTTTCTTTCTTTCTTTCTTTCTTTCTTTCTTTCTTTCTTTCTTTCTTTTTAAACATTTTTTAAATTTATTTTCAGCATAACAGTATTCATTGTTTTTGTACCACACCCAGTGCTCCATGCAATCCGTGCCCTCTCTAATACCCACCACCTGGTTCCCCCAACCTCCCACCCACTCACCTCTTCAAACCCTTCAGATTGTTTTTCAGAGAGACTATGGACTCTTTCTTTTCTTTCTTTCTTTCTTTCTTTCTTTCTTTCTTTCTTTCTTTCTTTCATCTTTTGAATCAGTTGACTACCTTTATGAGAAGGTAGTGAATATAATAATATTTGTTTAATTTTGCTTTATACAGAAACCAGTCATCTAATCTTAACCATGAAATGTCCTTGTTTTACAGATGAGAGAACAGAAGTCAGGGGAATCTGGCCCCCAAATTCCATATGGAGTCGCATGGAAGGAGAATTGGAAGCCTGAGGGCCCCGGGTCTCACCCAGGGTTGGTGCATCATGCTGCCTGAGGATCATGTCCCCCCACAGGAGTTAAGCACCAGGCATGCCAGCACATGGGGGTGCTGAGAAGTTAGCCCTACTGTTCGCTGTGTTTCTGCTCACTGAGTGTCCACTGCAAAGTAAAAAGCAGTGGGCGGGACAGCAACTTAGAAACTGGAATCAGGAGGTGACGTCCAACCTCAGTTTCAACCATTTTGTGGTAAATCTCCAAAGATTCCGTCACCCTTGACATTATTTGCACCACATTTTATTTGCACATTCTTCAGGGCATAGTCAGATTTCTCAGTTGCCGGTGTACTGGGGTGCTATATAATGTAAATAAATGAGGGTCAGCAATTGGAGCCAAAAATAAATATTGTATGGCTGTTACATTAAAAAAGGCAAAAAGGAAGTAAAATTCACTTTAGAACCATTTTTATTTAGTAATCCAAGATATCTGAAGTCATTTCAAGCATGCACTCATTATAGAGATCATTAATGAGATATTTAATCTTCTTTTTGTAGTCTTCGACAAAATGGTTTGTATGTCACACAAGCAGCCCCTCTCAGCTTGGACTAGTGAACTAGCTACATTTCGAAAGCTCAGGAGACACATATGGCTAGTGGCTAGTGGCTCCTGCATTGAGCAGCACAGATTCTCTTCCAAATGCCTCAGAAATGCTGCACTGGACGATATTCAGAGAAGTCCTTCCAGATGGACAGCTCCCTGGGTCTGTGCCAGCCTACACACCAGGGGCTCCTTGCCCTCCAGTGTTCTGTGCAGTGGACCAATGGAGGGAGTGCTAGAGGAGTGCGGGGTGCTGAGGGCTGACCCCAGGGCAACCCCAGTGACCCAGAGCCAGTGGAAGGTGCCAGGCATGGAGCGCCTTGGGAGACAGAGACCTTTTTGCTCAGGCACCTGGTCAGAGCACAGGGCTGTGGTATTCCCAGAAAGCACAGTAGTACATGCCCTTTTCACTCTTCTCCAGCTTCAACACTAACAGGGTACAGCTATAATCATCCTTGACCCCTGTGGCGGTGACTTTTTCTGCTTTCTCAACCAGATCCCAGTGGATGACAGATTGGTCCATGGTCAGATGGAGCATCCTCTGGAGGGACTTTCCATCCTGGTGGCAGTACCAGTGGATGTAGTTGACTTTGGTGTTGGCTGTGCAAGACAGGGTAGCTGAGGTGCTCTCACATACCACGACTACAGCTGGCTGCTCCAGCCTCATCTCTGTGTGGCCACCTGCAAGGGGGACAGTGGTGAGGTGGTGGCAGGAGCCTGATGGTGTCTCACCCATCCTGCACCAGGGAGGGAGTCAGCACCTACCAGAAAACAGGAGGGCACAAAAGATGGCAAGTGGACCCAGCATGATTCTCCTTCCCACCAGGGAGAGAAAAGCCCAGGGGGACCTCACAGCTGCTCCTGCTGGGAGGAGACTGCCTGGGAGGTGGCAGAGGGCAGCCTCTGTTAGGGCTGAACATCTGATTCCCTGAGGGGCCTACAGGTAACTGGTGAGAGAGAGGCTGCAGTGAGGGTGGGGCCAGAGGGCTGGGACAGGTCTAACCACAAGAAGGGCAGTGCTGACAGACCATCAGTGGTCAGGCTGCTGAGAAACACTGAGGAATCTTGGTGCAATGAGAGCACCAGTGATAATAGAAATCCTTGATTAAAGAGCAGTACACCTGTGCACTGCACTAATTATTTATTCAAATCCTGAAAACAACCCTGAGGAATAAATATTGCTATATTAGAATGGGAATTATATTAGAATGGGAATAGCCTGGCTCATATTTTAAGTAACTCTTCCACGGCTGCATGCCTACAGGGAATTAGGTGGGGATGTGAGGCAGGTCTCACTGGGAATAAACCTCAATAAACCTCAGTAAATCTCAAGCCTCAAAGGACCACTCAGTATTGATAGAGCAATGGGTGTGCAGGCTGCTTGGGAGGCAAGGACAAGCCCAGAACAAAGATGCCTGCTGAAGAGGCAACAGGTCCCCTGGGCTAGCACTGGAGTATTTCTCTCAGAAATCTCCTCAGAAGTTGTAAATGCCCTAACGTAAACATAATAGCTGGCTAGTCTTGGGCAATCTATTCTCTTCCTTTTCCTCATATGTCAAAGGGACCACATTAGGTTGCGTGCAGAGTAAGCAGAGAATGTGAACAAACAGGTAGCCTGCCCCAGATATAGAGAAAATGCTCAAGATATATTGGGGATTATTTTACCTCAAAACTGGGCTGGTTGCAGTAGATAATTTCTGGGGTCCTCATAGTGTAGAATTTCAGGAAATATTGCAATTTTACAAAATCAGGGGTGGGGGGGTTCAGAGGAAGAGGGCTGCATTGAGCCAGGGGCTAGTGCAGACCAGGGGGCAGATGGGACCAGGTCCTGCAGTTCCAGGGTCAGATTCTCAGAAATAGTAAGGGCAGGGCCTCAGGAAGGGTCAGCTGAGAAATGCATCTAAAATGAAGATTCAATTCAGTCAAGGTAGCATTGACCTTCAACTGAAATGAACATTCCCTTTTAGTTGTGACAGTATACAAGGGCCTCATGGGTATTGCAGTGATCATCAGTTATGCTAATGATAGCCTATCAACCTGGAGGGAGAGGGCAGTGGAAATCGCCAGGAAGGGGACTTGGCTGTGGCAGGAGGTTTGGGCCCTTCACACCCACTACCAGACCCAGCTCCTGAGCTCCGTCTGTTTGTAAACAATGAGACGCACACACGCTGAGCTCCTACCAAGATTCAAGGCTCAAGGATCCCAAAATGCAGGCCTTGAGGTTATGCTGAGCTGGTGAGGAGTTGATGAGGATACTCTGCTTAAAGAATAATCCAGGGCCATCATTCAGACCCTTGGCAGGTGTCTAGGGCAGCTGTGCTGAAGTCTTAAGTGGAAAAGAGAGTGACAGTGGGGGTGACATCTGCACAGGAAAATGAAAGTTGGACGAAGTCTGAAAATAGAAGGTGAGCAATATGTGTGGTGAGAAATTGGGTGACCTCTTTTCTTTCTATTTTTCTAGATTTCTACCAATATGTAAGTCTTACTTTTGGGGGGATAATCCTCAACCATCTGTTGTTTCATGAAAATAAATTTTATGCCACATTGTCAGCATTCAAAACTCTATTTCTCTCAATTACTGTTTTTATTCAAACACCTGTTGGCCATGACCAGACTTAGTGTGTAATAAAGTCTGTGTCAAACCTCCAGCCAAATACTCTCTTCTGTGTGTCAGGTGACGGAAGTGAAACAATTCAGTCTGTAGGGTGTGGTGCGCTTTACTCAAAGGAGAACAGTCCATGGATTGGGGAGTTCAGTTTCTCACAAGCAGGGGACAATTTTCCCCAGGGAACTTGGGCAAGAGGGAGTTTTATCGAGACTTAGAAGCAGTAAAGGGGAAACAGGGAGGAATAGCAAGTCAGTCAGAGACTAAGGAGAGACTATTTGGCTTAGACTGATTGGCTGGGGTTGCATATCTGATCTTACTTAGAACAAGAGAATTATTATATATTCCTGGTGTTTGGTGCCTGCCTAGTTGGGATATACTGTGTTTTTGGTCAAGGGCAGCATTTACAGGGACAGGGAAGTTACCTAAGTTTCCGTTTGCCGACTTGGCACCCCAGGGAGGAATGGATCCATCCTGGGCCTGGAAACGCATTTCAACAGGTGACAATTGTGTTCTTATACTCATCTTCTTGCTGTGGTACATCTGTGCTCTTGTGTAAGTGGTGCTGAAAGGTCATATTTGTTAAAAGATGCACATATTTTAAAAAATAAGGGAAACCTTCTGGGCCAGACACAAAGGGTAGCTAAGACTTCACCCCACACTCATGTAGAGAGTGGAGGGTCATGAGCAAGACCCTATGATCTCCAGGAAGAGAGAAATCAGGTGGCTCTTGAGGGAGCAACACTTGTTGTCCCCCCAGGTCATCCCGCTGCTGCCATGAATGAAACTGCTCTGATGCCCCCTGACCTCAGCGCCAGGGGAAAGACGGGGGTCAGAGCAGGTGTGGACTCAGGCAGACCCTGTGCAAAGAGCCAGGTGCTGAAGCTTGAACTTTCACTGAAACTCTGAGAGGCTCCTGTAGTTCGTCTGACCAGGGACAGCTCCCTTCTGACCACGGGAGAATGTGAGATCTAATCTAGTTTGACTTCCTCCCTTAGTCACGGGAATAGATTGGTTGTACATGCGATGTTAACTCTTAGTCGAAAGGACAAAGCTCGAAAATTCAAACCAGGAAAGTCACTGATACATTTTGATGAGAAGACTGTGCATAAAATATTCTTTCTTTTATCTTCAAGTTAAACCTTTATAACACTGTGTTGAAGAAACGGTTAAAAAAAATTTCTCTTTGTTAGACAAGTAGCCCCATGTTTAAAACCAAGTCGTAAGTAGCATGCTGGGGAAATCACACTTTGCTATGGAATCACAGAAGTTTAGACTTTTAAAGATGGACAGTGTAGGCGACCCAGGACAGGCTGCCTATCATAGGCCAATGAACACTGTTCTGAATTAAAATAATCAAAACCCAGCAGATGCAGGAAAAGCTTCTGCCTCTCCCGAAACAGCAGATATTTACCCTGGAAAGGAGAGCCTGTGGCAGCAAGACAGTTACTAACAAAGACTCCCCTTCATCTAAGGAATCATCTGCATAACTGGGCAATCTTGTTCTTCCAAACACCTCCTCTTACTCCCCCGCTCCTGACCCCTTTGTGTCCTCAGACCCTGCCCCTCTCCTTAGCTCTTAAAAACTTCCTGTTGCCTCATTGTCTTCAGAATTCTTGTGTCTTTGTGGACTTCTCACATGCCTGCCTATTAAATTTGATTTTCTCCTGTTAATCTGTCTCATATCACTTTGATTTTAAGTCTAGGTAGAAGGACCAAAGTGCAGAGGAAGGTCTTTCCCCCCAAAAAGGAAAGCTTTTCTTCCAGAACCCTCATCGTTCCTCATCTTTAAAGATAAGAAAACAGCTGCCAAAAGGCAAGTGACTCAATATGACAGGACCGTGAGCAGCTGAGGTGGGATTAGAACCCCCACCCCCTCCTCTCTGCTGTGTGCACCTCTTGTCATGTGGACCTGGCATTTCAAACTCAGTCACTACATGAAGAACACCCACCCCCTGTCAGGCACGGGGCCAGGACCCTTTCAAACATTAAACTCTATTTTGTAACCATGAGAATAATAAAACCCATGAGGCACACATGAGTATTATCAGACAACAGAGAATGACAGGCTTTTGGACATTCTTCACCAAGGACTCATTTTAAAAGGTGAGTGAATTTGGTAATCATTGAACTTGCTGTATTAAAAGAAATTGAGGTCAGTTATGTTGGTCCACTTTGGCTCTCCTCGAAGTGTATGTGTGGTTGTGTATGTGTGTACATACATAGCAAGTCAGTTTGACAGGATTTCTGTTCCTATAAAGTCAAAAGTCTGCCTCACATAGGGTTGCCAGAGTTAATGGGAAAGAAGCACAGTGTTATACAACATTTGGGACATAAATTATAAAATTATATGTTGTTTATCTGCAATTCTTGGAAAGGCAAACCAACTGACAATAATATGGCACCTCACTCCTGTTAGAATGGCTACTATCAAAAAATACAGACAATAAGTGTCACCATAGAAGCTGGGAGCTGAGGAAGGGCAGGGATTCAGGGTGACTGTCCTTTGCTCAGGAACCGTATGTGCCCGGGGCAGGAGGCTGCTCCAGGAGCAGCTCTGAGAGCAGACTCTCCTAGGCAAGCTCAATGTTGTGCAATTCCGGAAGTCCTTGCTGGCCCAGAAGACTCCTGGCCTCAAAATTAAAAAAGTAAAACTGCTGTCACACTAGAGTAGAAGAAAATTTTTTTTTTTTTAGTTTATTTTCAGCGTAACAGTATTCATTGTTTTTGCACCACATTCAGTGCTCCATGAAATCAGTGCCCTCTCCAATACCCACCACCTGGTTCCCCCAACCTCCCACCCCCCGCCCCTTCAAAACCCTCAGATTGTTTTTCAGAGTCCATAGTCTCTCATGGTTCACCTCCCCTTCCAATTTCCCCTAACTACCTTCTCCTCTCCATCTCCCCTTGTCCTCCATGCTATTTGTTATGCTCCACAAATAAGTGAAACCATATGATAACAGACTCTCTCTGTTTGACTTATTTCACTCAGCATAATCTCTTCCAGTCCCATCCATGTTGCTACAAAAGTTGGGTATTCATCCTTTCTGATGGAGGCATAATACTCCATAGTGTATATGGACCACATCTTCCTTATCCATTCGTCCGTTGAAGGGCATCTTGGTTCTTTCCATAGTTTGGCAACCGTGGCCATTGCTGCTCTAAACATTGGGGTACAGATGGCCCTTCTTTTCACTACATCTGTATCTTTGGGGTAAATACCCAGTAGTGCAATGGTCCTCTCAATTGATGCAGAAAAAGTATTTGACAAAATCCAGCATCCATTCCTGATTAAAACGCTTCAAAGTATAGGGTTAGAGGGAACATTCCTGAACTTCATAAAATCTATCTATGAAAGACCCACAGCAAATATCATCCTCAATGGGAAAAAGCTTGCAGCCTTCCCGTTGAGATCAGGAACACGACAAGGATGCCCACTCTCACCACTCTTGTTCAACATAGTATTAGAAGTCCTAGCAACAGCAATCAGACAACAAAGAGAAATAAAAGGTATCCAAATTGGCAATGAAGAAGTCAAACTCTCTCTCTTCGCAGATGACATGATTCTGTATATGGAAAACCCAAAAGACTCCACCCCCAAACTACTAGAACTCATACAACAATTCAGCAACGTGGCAGGATACAAAGTCAATGTACAGAAGTCAGTGGTTTTCTTAGACACTAACAATGAAAATACAGAAAGGGAAATTGGAGAATCGATTCCATTTACTATAGCACCAAGAACCATAAGATACCTGGGAATAAACCTAACCAAAGTGGTAAAGGATCTGTACTCGAGGAACTACAGAACACTCATGAAAGAAATCGAAGAAGACACAAAAAGATGGAAGACCCTTCCATGCTCTTGGATCAGAAGAATAAACATTGTTAAAATGTCTATACTGCTTAGAGCAATCTATACCATTCAGATCACAATTCCACCGGTATTTTTCAAAGAGCTGGAGCAAATAATCCTAAAATTTGTATGGAATCAGAAGAGACCCTGAATTGCTAAGGAAATGTTGAGAAAGAAAAACAAAACTGGGGGCATCTCGTTACCTGATTCCAAGCTTTACTACAAAGCTGTGATCACCAAGACAGCATGGTACTGGCATAAAAAGAGACACATAGACCAGTGGAAGAGTAGAGAGCCCAGATATGGACCCTCAACTCTATGGTCAAATAATCTTTGACAAAACAGGAAAAAACATACAGTGGAAAAAAGACAGTCTCTTCAATAAATGGTGCTGGGAAAACTGGACAACTATATGTAGAAGAATGAAACTCGACCATTCTCTTACACCATACACAAAGATAAACTCAAAATGGATAAAAGACCTCAATATGAGACAGGAATCCATCAGAATCCTAGAGGAGAATATAGGCAGTAACCTCTTCGATATCAGCCACAGCAACTTCTTTTAAGGCAAAGGAAACAAAAGCGAAAATGAACTTTTGGGACTTCATCAAAATTAAAAGCTTCTGCACAGCAAAGGAAATAGTCAACAAAACAAAGAGGCAACCCACGGAATGGGAGAAGATATTTGCAAATGACAATACAGACAAAAGATTGATATCCAGGATCTATAAAGAACTCCTCAAACTCAACACACACAAAACAGACAATCATATCAAAAAATGGGCAGAAGATATGAACAGACACTTCTCCAATGAAGACATACAAATGGCTATCAGACACATGGAAAAATGTTCATCATCACTAGCCTTCAGGGAGATTCAGATTAAAACAACATTGAGATACCACCTTACACCACTTAGAATGGCCAAAATTAGCAAGACAGGAAACAACATGTGTTGGAGGGGATGTGGAGAAAGGGGAACCTTCTTACACTGATTGGTGGGAATGCAAGTTGGTGCAGCCACTTTGGAGAACAGTGTGGAGATTCCTCAAGAAATTAAAAATAGAGCTTCCCTATGACCCTGGAAGAAAATCCTTTTAAAAAAAATGAATTTATTTCAGAGAGAAAGAGAGAGACCACAAACCAGGGGAGGAGCAGAGGGAGAGGGAGGAAGAAAGAAATCTCTGGCAGACTGCACTGTGGGCGGAGCCAGACATGAGGCTCTGTTCCAGGACCCTGAGATCATGACCTGAGCATAGACCAGGAGTAGGATGCTTAACGGACTGAACCACCTAGGTGCTTCAAGGAAAATTCTTAAAATAAAACAGACATAACAGCAATCTTCTCCATCAGAGTGTTAAAAGAAATCATAGACTACAGCACTGAAAATTGTGCACTGTTGACACTAGACCTTATTCATGGAACACAGACGACCCTAGAAAGGTTGCAGGGAGAGAAAGAAGGAGTGAAAAAAATCTTAAATTTCACCCTCTGGCCCTTGTGTAGGTAGTGGTGATTATACAGTTGTTTACTTGTATTTTTATAAATTCATGTTGATAGTATTAGAAAACAACATTTCAGTGTAAGGGAAAAATGCAAGTATATAATTTTTCACATTTAGTAAAAACTCTATGGTCTATAATTTGATTCTATTTCCTCTAAAAGAAAATACTCGTTTTTAGCTACCCACCAGAAAAAAGGAAAAAGAAAAGAAAACAATAATAATCCAGAAGTGAGCACTCCTGGCATCTATGTAGTGGCATCAAATATCATTTCTTATTCCAAGTACCAGGGCCCAGTTGAGAAACGACTGAAAACAGAAATAACACAATAGTAAAAGAATCAACCACTTCCCTGCCCGCTTCCATACAGACTACATTTCAGGCTGCACAGAGCTTATGCATGACAGTTCTTCTCTATGGAATCATTACCACCACGAAGTGCAGGAAGAATCAGAGAGAATTTAGAATTAGGAAATGCCCCCCATGCACCCCTTAATGAGACACTGGATCCAGACACATGTCCCAGGGGTTCCCCAGCTTCCTCACTGGCATTGGTGCTGCTCCCACTGCCTTTCTGTGTCCCTGCCCCTACTGCACCCCCTCCTCACCTACCTCTGTCCCCATGGCTGTATCCAAGCTCTTTCTTTGTCTTCTGTCCTATTGCTGTCTGTCCCTCTGCACCATTTTCTCTCCATCTCCCGTTCTAGCTGGGTCTCCTTCTCCTGCTTTCTTTCTCTCGCCCTCTCCTCTGTCTCCTCCCGATCTCTCTCTTTCTCTGTGTCTCTCATCTGTCTCTATACTTCTATCTCCTGACATCTGTCCGCCCATCTCTACTCCCTAGTTCCTTCATCTACTGACATCTCTCTTACCTATTTTACTTCCTATCTCTCTCTCTCTACCTCTCTGTCTGTGGTCACAGCAGATACTTTAAATTCTATGTCATTCCATCTGTGTCATTTCTCTCTCTTCTGGTGACCACTGTCAGCTGCTCTCAGCGCTCTATTCATATGAGCCTCTTCCATCCATCGTCCCTTTCTTCTCTTGGGTCCTCATGTCAAGTCTCCTGGGGCCTATGGGGTGCAGGCCTGTGGGTCTGTGTCTGTGCTCAGTGTGGTGACAGGATGGGTCCAAGCTCAGAAATGTACATTTATTCCTTCGGCTTCCCCTGATGATTGCACCTGTTATATATCAAAACATCCGAATGATGATGGCGGTGACAGAACTGTCACCAGCATTATTGTCTCAGGGACAAGGTCATCACACACACTAGTGCTTATTATTCTATTTCAGCTGGCTGTGATGTGCCATCTGGGAACAGTATGAGAGACAGTCTGTTTATCATGAATATCCTACAATTTCATGACCCCTACATGGGTCACTCTATACATATTGTTTTCTGACCACAGGGTGGCTGATCTATTATTTTCTTAATGAGCTCTGTGAGGGCACATACCTCTGTATCAAGAGCACTTGGAGAAACGCCTGGAAGATGCTGTATGTTTGATATATATGCATGCAATAATGTAACCTGTGTCTGTTAAGTTTTGTACAAGAGTGTTAACAAAACTGAATTGCATCGTGTGCTCCTTGCATTGAGGATGGGAAGAAACTGTCAGTGAACAGAAATTTCATGCAGTGAGTCTGGGCTGAGACGTGGATGGGAACATGACTTTATGCAAATCATGACTCAACGCACCGGAGTGAAAGAGGGGTTGGCAGTGGAGGGGAGAGGAAGCCAGACCAGGGCCCAGTTCCTGCTCCTGGGACCAGTGCTTCTCGGTGTCACCCCCAACTTCCCAGAAAGCAGCCCCATCTCCTGCTAGTGCTGTGGCAGGGCTGGGCCAGTACCGTTTCCAGAAGATTCCAGAGGAGCCCAGAAACGAGAATAATTTTTTAAAGGTCATAAAAGAAATCACTGATCCACTGAATAATCACAAATACACTTTATCGAATGTCCAACATTATATGTATGGATTCCTTCCCTGAAAGCAAAAAGTAGGTGTTATTCATCCCATTCTGCTGATGAGACTGAGGCTTAAGGAGGTTGAGTAACTTACTCGAGATTGCCCAGCTAAGACAAAGCACACCAAGAACTTCAGGTTGGCCAGACTCTCGCAGGCTGTGGCCTACATAACCTGCGTGGATGTTTCTGATTCAGGGATTAATTTCTGTCCTCACTGAGCTGTTGCTTTGAATGCACGTTGTGATCTTGCTCCATTTCCCATGTTTTCAGTCATAAGCTTCAGGCGCAAAAACTTTGGTATCTTGTTCCTTACATGGACTTCTCGCTCCCCCTGCTGGCCATTTCAGGCATTACATATACCTTACAATTTGTATTGGAGCCCAGGTAAGCGCAGGCTATTACAGCAAAAACTCAGCTTAGGGAGTGGAGGTGCCCAGAAATACTTCGTAGGAAACCTGTTTTTCCGATTGTATATACTCAGTGTGCTTGTAGATTTTTCTAAGCTGATCTTCCTTGTAAGGCCCCTATTTCCCATCTTCAAATGAGAGGATTAACTAATATGCTTGGTGTCGTATGTACCTGTGAAAACTACAGAGATTTGCTTGTGAATATGCATACTTATGTTTACATAAAGGCACAGCATTCCTGTCAATCCATGTCTGTCCATCTGTCTGTGCCCCAGTTCACTGGTCCTCGGTGCTGCTTCTGGTGCCACTGGCTGCCGCCACTGCATTAATTCATACACCGACAGTGACAGACACCCTTACTGTTGTCCAGACTGGCTGTCAGCAGTAAAGCTGTCCCCAACAGCTCAGGGGCTCTGCATGCTGGGAGTAAACATTTCCCTGGGAATCTGATCCCAGGGAGGCTGGTCCCAGGAAATACACAGACATGTTCTCCATAAACACTGCCCATGCTGTGTTATCTCAAGTTTTTACTGGCCTGATGGCTCCCACACAGCATCCCATTGTTTGAGGAGGTAATGGGTTCCTGTCTGATGATGAGCAAGCTGACGGTCTCTGTTTATACCTGGTATCCATGAAGCATCTCCCTCAGAGACAAGGTTCTCCATGTGCTTTAGGGGCAGCAAAGTGGAGGCTGGCTTGCAGAGGCTACAGCACACAGCAGAACCAGGCTGCCTGCACTGTGGCCGGGGCCCCCTTTTCCTGCTTGTGAGCCCTGAAGTCAGTGCTCCTGCCGCGGTTTCTCAGCTCCTCATCTGCACAGAGGAAAATCAGCAAAAGGGAGGCTGGTACTACATTGCACTTGGTGTCAGCCTGTAAACATAATGAGTATCAGAATGTAAAATGCCTCCTCTTCCAGGAAGCTCACATTGGCTGCAGGGTGTGCGTGTGTGTTTGTGTGTGTGTGTGTGGTGATTTGCTAACCAACATTCACCCTGCAGCTATGTTAATATTTACAGGGCTTCTCACCCAATGTCCCCTGACCCCCATGCTGTCAGTCAGGCTACTGTTGGTATCATTCTGGGCTGCCGTCCTGTTACTAGGAATCCAAGTTGGGGGATGGAGGGACAAGGCCCAGGTCCTGTGGGATGATCTCTGGGCCTCTAACCACTAGGGGTAGCCCTGCCTCTACATTTCAGGGCTCCCTTCTGTGGGGAGACTGCCTTTGCCTGTTGCACCTTGTGGGGGACAAAACTTAGTTTGCCAACACACTAGCCTGCTAGACCCTAGGAGGAGGGAAAACACCAGCAGCCAGGGAGGGATGGGGCACCATGGAGAATCCCACGTTGGCCCAGTGTGTGTTCAGGGGCTGGAGACAGAGTGATGTGGGCAGGAGCCGGGCCCGGCAGAGCATTTCCAGGCATTAGGAGCTTCTGGCTCAGGCAGGTGTCTTTTGGGAGCAGCTGCCTTCCCTTCTAATTTGAATGGTGCTGGATTATGTGTCTGTCAGCTGACGACAGCAATGCCCAGTGCCTTTGACTCCCAAAGGTTGTCCTCTCACAGGTCCAGGCTCCCACATGTTCTGTATCATCACTGTCTATAATAGTGAAGCTTCGTTTTCCAGTGTGAGCTCCTGGAAACTGCATTTCCCTCTCCTGGTCACGTCTGTCCTTACAGCTTTTCTCTCAAGGGGCTTTCGGCTGGATGCTCCCATCATTCATTTCCTTCTCGCCTGGACTGAGACATGGTTTCTGGATCTCAAAGTGTCACCTCAAGAGGCAGAAGAGGAATCAGAACATGTCTCCCCAGGTTAGGCTCCTGAGAGAGACTAGAGACTGAGCTAGAACTCAGTCCCTAGCCTCAGGAACTTCAGGAACTTCAGGACCCTGGAAGTCCTGATTGGAATGGAGCTGTACTCAGGGGGTGAGGTGGGTCTCCGTTCTCCATCCTTCAGTGGGCCTAGCAGAAATCCAGGGCAGGTGGAGGACAGAATGGGGAGAGAACTTGGCTCCTCTTTCCAGCTGTCAGGCCAGGCTTCCCTAGAAGACAGTGTGAGCCCTGGGGGAAAGGACATTCCAACACCTGAAACAGCCAGCACCTCTCTGTCCCTGTGATCCCAGTCCTAGGACACTAAGCACTATGTGCATCTGAATGGCCCTGTCACTCAGGGAAAGAGATACAGAAACCAGTCAGGCTGAGCTGAGACAGCAACTCTAAGAGTCAGTGACCCTCCAGAGTCTCCCGTGGCTTCCATAGAGCAGGCAGTGGCTTTGCGGGGCCACCATCAGCACAGGTGGTGCCTGGAGGGGATGAATGGTGGGTGAGGGAGGAACATGGAGGGTTGGAGGAGGCAGACAGCCAGACAGACAAATGCTCAATCACTCAGGATTCCCCCATCCTTCTCCCGTGAGGGACAGAGGGATTCCTAGTGCTGTGGGATCCTGAGCGCGCCAGGGCATTCTCATCACATGTGGGCTTTGAGACCCCCAGACATGGACTTGGAAGCCCCACGAAGGACTAAGCTCCATGGTTAATTACTGGGCTGGAATTCTTCTCTGCATGATGGCCTGAGTGGAAGCCCAAGGGCCACCCCTGCCCTCTTGTTGGTGACATGATCAAGACTCAATGCAGAGACGCAGGCCGTTTCCACACATGCTGTGGTTACGCTCTGTCAGCATCTGGCTCAGTTTGTCCTGCTTAATAGGAAAAGAAGGTCTCATGTCCTAGAGCACGTTAAGGAAGAGTGGAGGAAAAATAACCTTGCAAATGGTTTTATTTTGGGTTATATCATTTACAGGGCAGAAATCTACAAGAACAGAATTGTTGTTCGAGAGTAATGGTCAAACACCAGAATCAGATGAAGATAGGTCTTCTCTCCTGCACCCTCAGTTCTTCGAAAGCCTGTTCTGGAGCAGCGGCAGAGAGAGCTAATGGAAGTTGCTTCTGTAATTGTGTGTCAACATCTAATTGAGCTTGAATGAAACCATTTCATTCTTTAATGTGACTGAGGCTTGAATGCTATGTGATGCAACCAAATTCAAGAACACAGGATGAATGAAACAATTTACAACAGCCTGTATTTTCATGGTCTATAGCACATAGACCACGGTCTATAGCTTCCTCCAGCTTCTCCCAGTGTCACGTCCTCTGGGTCCCTGAGCCTCAGTGTGATGGTCCCTCTCATAGTGTGTAAGTGTGCTGAGCTCCCACATCGAGCTTCCTCCCTGTTTCTGTCCTCTTGTAATTTCCTTCTTTGGAGTGCATAGCATTTTAGTTAATGAATATTTCTTTACCATCTTAATAACACTTTGTCCATTTATAAAAGGCTATTCTTTTATTATGCTTTACATGGCCATTTCTCTAACAAAACACATACCATAGGCCAAGAGCCCGACCTAACTTGGATTTTTTATTTGTTTTGTGTTTTGTTTTCCTTCTTTCTCCTTTTAAGATTTTGTGTATTTATTTGTTAGAGAAAGAGAGAGACAGAGAGAAAGCCGAGAAACAATGAGCAGCAGGAGGACAGGAGGAAAGGGAGAAGCAGACTCCCCACTGAGCAGGTAACCTGACTTGGGTTCAATCCCAGGACCCGGGATCAAGACCTGAGCCAAAGGCAGATGCTTAACTGACTGAGATACCCAGGTGCCCCAAGTGTTTTGTTTATAATGATGTTGTTGATTTCTGCAGGGAGGAAGTATTCCCCAGGGAAAGATGCCATAAGTACAGTCAAAGATTTCCATCAGTAATAGGCAATTTTAAAAACTACTTGGAATCTGTCCTTATAGCACTGGCTCATGGTTTATTAGCAAAGCAGTTTTTGGTTGAAAGATTTTCAAAGTACCTCTTTTTGCTGTGTTCTATCCTCGTTCTGAATCTGAGCTGGTAAAAAATGAGGATATCATCTGTGGTTTCCTCTATCATACAAAGCTCAGCCTTCCTTCCTCCTTCCTTCCTTCTACTTTCAGAACACTGAACAGACATTGAACACAGCAGGCATTGAGGATACGAGAGTAACAGAGACCGGGTCTTGCTGTGGGAGCCATGATGAGACCCAGAATGTAAAATAATATAACTGAGGGCCACAGACCCTGTGACGTGCGATCTGCATCTCAGAAGACAGAGCAGAGCAGGGGAAGGGTCTTGATGCTCTCCTACTCCCTGTCATCCCCTCACCTGACCATCCTCCAGCACCCCCTGTGTGAGGAGGGAGTGCTGTCCTCCAGGTTGCCCATGACAGAGACCAGAGCCTCCCTGGGGAGCTGCCCTTTCTCAGGGCCCCCATCCCATCTCTCTCCCTGCCATTTACATCCTCTGTGTTCCTGCCTCCTGCGTCTCCTGCTTTGTACCACGTCCTGTCTCCCCCACCTTCCATTCAGCTCTTCGTGCTGAGGTTCCTGCACCAGCTCCTGTCTCCCTGCCTCAGTCAGCCTCTCCCCGCCCCACCAGAGCGCCATGGGACATAGAACACTGCATTGTTCCACGGGATCCTCAATCCACTCTAGGAGGTGAAAGTCTCATCAGCCTATTTCAGAGATGACCAGATTGAGGCACAGGGAAGGGAATAATTTGTGCAAGGCCATACAAAGAGTGAGAGGTGGGGTTTGCCTGTGTGGCTTAGGTGTTAAGTGTCTGCCTTTGGTGGGGTCATGATCCCAGGGCTCTAGGATCAAGCCCCTCATCAGGCTCCCTGCTCCCTGCTCAGCAGGAAGCCTGCTTCTACCTCTCCCACTACTCCTGCTTGGGTTCCCTCTCTTGCTGTGTCTCTCTCTCTCTCTGTCAAATAAATAAATAACTAAAATCTTAAAAAAAAAAAAAAGAGTGAGAGGTGGAGCTAGGATTTGGATCCTCGCTCAGTGCTGGAGTCCACGCTCACAGCTAATCCATGTGGTGGCTCTCAGTATTTATGGAAATGTAACATTGATCCCATCTTCTCCTGTTCAAAATCCTTCAGTGGCAGAAAGGATAAAGGAAGTGATGGGTCCTTGGTCTGGCAGCAAGCACCATTTGACCTCACGTACAGTTGTCCACCTCCCCGTAGCATCTCCTTGTGTTCTCTTCTGAACTTTGCTGAAGACCTTGTGAGCCTAAACCTTCAGGCCATTCGGCAGCGCGCTTCATTCACACTGTTGCTCTGCAGTCCTACTCCGCACTGCCAGGAGAGAAGCCTTCTCCCACCCAACCCCACCCTCTGGCTGCTGGGAGGTGTTCTCTGCACTTCCTTAGGAACTCTCCCCAACGTTGTCATGTGCGGGCCGCACTGCCCTCAGCACTGACCTGGCCTGTTTCCACCACTGGGCTAGAAACCTGAGTTAGGGACTGCGTTATGTTATTCCCAGCATTGAGCTCAGTAAGTAGTGAAACACATAGACACACACACACACACACACACACACACTAGTGCAGCAGGTTCCAGGCAGAAAGACTCATGTGAGTGATCGGAGGCACAGCAATGTGACCGTGAGTCAGGCGAACTCCAAGTAACTTGATATTCTGGACTCTTGATATTGGATCTAAAAGCAGGTTAAACCATGAAAGCAGAGTCAGAGGAAATCCAGATGTGACTTAACACAAACTCTTTCTCAACCAGCAGAAACTCAAAGGACTATTAAACTTTTGCCTAACTCATTATGAGGTTATTTTCATGGAGATTTTTTGTATGTCATAGGACTTACACTTTTGGAAAAAAGTTCACATTTTACTTCATGCTTTTGTATAGCTTTCATTTTTCCAAGAGTAATAATTTCTCAGTAGTAATGTATTTACTCAATTAGAAGTTCAGAGGAGCAGGAGGATAACAGGAAGAATGCCACGTAGACATTCTTCATCCAGCTTCCAATTCTGAATCTATGGTTGTCTTTCTGCCTCTGACTTTTACCCCCACCTAGTGGTAGTTGTCAGCATTACCATTTCGTTGGATCCTGGAGCTGAGCTAGAACAGTGTCAGGGTGTTGTGCTTTGTTCAAGACAAAATGCAGGTGAGTAGCAGGCAGAGAAGGAGTGTTGAAAGTGACTGACTTTACTGTATTATATTTTCATTGTCTGAACATTCAAGTTAGGAAGTTATTAAAATTAAAACTATTACTGGAGCAAGTTTCCTAGAACGTAAGATTCGATTCTAAAGCATCGTGGGCTCATTCGGCCTGTGCCTACAAATGAAACAGGACATCTGGGCTCCTGCTGCCCTGGGACAGTTCCAGTGCTGATGGGCCCCTGGTGGAGGAGAGGGTGTCTGGGGGCTGCTGACCTTCTCCTGACTTTCTTTCTCCAGCACCTAGTGCGGCAACGGCACAGAGTAGAGGATAGCTGTGGAAGGAAGGGAGGAGAAGTAAAAAGAAAGAAAGACATCGGAGCCACCCACATTTACAATGTTTAGCACTTTTCCTTGTAAAGGAATGGGTTGAGTTTTGTTATCATAGAGATTTGGAAAATTAGCACCTTTTCTTGTATGAACTTTGCAAGATATAAAGGGAGTCTGCAGGTTTGCGTGTTGGTCTCCTTCTCTGTGTCTTCAATGGAAGGAAGGAGGGAGCACAATTCTCTGTCAGACAATTGGCTGAAGGTGTTATGTGGGATCAGACAGCTGAAGTGAACCAGTCACAATGCTGAGGAAAAGGTGGTTTGTCACCTCTTGAGTCATGGGAAGACTTAAAATGAAGATTAGCTCAATTGCATCATATAATCTGTGCTAAGGAATCTAGATAAAGGCCCTGAAAATGGAATTTGACACCTTCTGAACCCACACAGCTTTAGGTCATTTGCTAGTTTTCCCCTCTGTGTCTCCGTGCTTTCTATGTGCAGAAACAGTTCCAGATCTCTAAGTAGGTCCAGGCATTTGTTCTAAAGAGATCTGATCAAATTCTTGAGACTCAAGGAGTAGATCGAAATTAAATTTCTTCTTCCTTATATCTGGTCGGTCTTACATTGTTACCACATGGGAACATTTCCTTGATTTCCAAAAGTACCTGTTTCACAGAAACTGAAGCTGATTATAAATAAATAGAAAATCTTTCCCAATTTTAAATGAGACATTGTTTTATTTCTAATATATGAAAGTTTCAACTTTAAATGCATTCATTAGCAAAAATAGAAAAATATACAATCACTAATTTTTCAACAACTTACCAGACACTGAACATTTTGTTTTAAACCCATGTTTATAGAAATATACACACACATAAAAATGAGTGTCATACTTGGTAGTGTGTGTGAATGAGTACACTACGTATTATTACTAAAGTAGAGATTCCAGCAATGGACGCTAATGCTGTTGAGGACTTGCATGTATCCAACATAAGTAACTCATCTCATCCACACAACTCCAGGAGACAGGTCACTCACACTGTATCATCATTTTACAAATGAGAAGACTATGACACAGAGAGTTCAAATAGCTATAGACCCAAGATTTAAACCCAGGCACTTGGGGTTCAGAGTCCAAGCACTTAACCCCTCCCCAACCCTACCTTTCCAGTGTTAGTGCAGCTCTCATGAGGTTCTTGTGAGATCAGGAACCTGGTGCTCGTGTGCTGAGCACACCTGCCAGTCATACGACAGGTTATACTGTCACCACTGGATCGGTTTCAGCCAAATGAGTCTGGATCTGCTGACTTTGAAGTAGATGTAACCTGGGCACCTTCATGGCTGTGGAGCTAGGGCCCCAAAGAAGGCATCATAAGGATTGTCTCAGGGTAATAATTAGAAATGTGGAAGTGACCATTATAACAAACACTGCTTAATTGGAAAGCTCAGTTGCCATGCTGTCCATTACTGTGGACTTTCAATTAGATTGCACCAAATGGAGAACACAGAGGCAAAAGGAGATTTTTGGTTGTTTTATTGTAGCTATTATGAAAAACAGTATACAATTCAGGTAGCAAAGATTGCAGCTTCCGGATGTGTAGAATAAAAGGCCTCCAGGCAGTTATCTGGTTAAAGACCCCCATGGGACATGACTAGAAGCTGCATGCTGGTTGTTCTCAGAGGTACGGAGACTGGGTGGTTAAGGAACTGGTGGACATTAAGGAGAGAGGGGTGCTGAAGTCCCTGTGGATGCCCCCTGGCCCCACCCCTGAGTCATGGTAGCATTTGTTCTTGCTGCAGACTGAGAGCTTCTGTTTGCCCAGTGATTTGTTAACCTATTTTCCAATATTGACACAATAGGAAGAGACACATGTAAATGGAAATGAGGCAAATCCAGTAAGAAAGCACCAATAGATGCTCAGCAGACACTTTTAGCAACAGTAGTCAATGGGGAAAAGTGGACCCTTGGTGCCACCATGTGCTAGGAAATCTTCCCACTGCCATAGATTGCTGATGTCCCAAGCAGATGGACAGTGATGATGGTGGAGTAGACCAGGCTCTTGAGGAGGAGGAAGAGCTAGGTGTGGTAGGCAGAGGTGCTCAAGAGATGCAGCTGCAAGGTGTCTAAAAAAAGTCTTTTATTAATTTCACCTTCTGTTCTTTTGAATGGCTAGGATTTATTAATGGGAGGGTCATATTATACATTTCTGATGACCTAGGTTGAAGGGACACACTCACACCAATGCAACCCAAGAGTTAAACATCACCACCACCACCACCACCACCACCACCACCAAGACAACTCAGAATCCCAGTGGCAGTTCAAGTCAATCAACAATTTCTGTGAAACTCACTTACAGTATTCTGAAGTCTTAAAAAGTCAAGTTGCGTCTCTCTCTCTCTTTTTTTTTTTGTTAAGATTTTATTTATTTATTTGATAGAGAGAGAGGTCACAGGTAGGCAGAGAGGCAGGCAGAGGTGGGGGGGAAGCAGGCTCCCTGCTGAGAGCCCGATGCGGGGCTTGATCCCAGGACCCTGAGATCATGACCTGAGCTGAAGGCAGAGGCTTAACCCACTGAGCCACCCAAGCGCCCCAAGGAACTAATCTAGTGGGATAAAAAAACATTAGTGAAAAATAGTTTTTAGCATTTTTTCATCCACACCTTGTCTCTAAGTAAGAATAATAGGCAACATCCATTGACCACAAAAAGAATGTCACTCATTTAGGGAATGTTGCATTCAAAGGTTTAATCTCATTTAATTGTTCAGTAACTAATCAAATTTATTAGATCACTCCTATTTTACAAATAAACTTAGGACACAGAGAGAGGCAATTTGCCTGATTTCACACAAGTAGTAAGTACTAGAATCCAGATTTTAATTCCAACAACATGAAATTCAAGAAACCTCCTCAGCTGCTCCATAATTCTGTATCTCCATGTGCAGTAGATACCAAAGACATCAAATGATTAAGGATAAGTATAAAGTTGGATAATTGTGAAGGAGGGGCATGATGGCAGAGAAGTAGAAGACCCTGTTTCAACCGGTCCCCTAAAGTGAGCTAATTATCTACAGAGCACTCTGAACACCCATGAAATCAGCCTGAGATGTAAGATTATACACTTCTGGATCTCTACAGGGGCAGAAGACATCAGTGGAGAGGTAAAGTGGAGTGGGAATAATCTGGCTGATATAGGAGGATTAACTGAACGGGGAGGGAGCCACCAGAAGTGACACATTGAGAAGTAATACCCCAATACAAAAGTGCCCTGTGCTTGGAGACCAGCATTAACTTGGAGTCTGGTTAAAAGCACTCAAAAAGAGCAAAAGATCTTAAGGGGCAACTGGTGGAATTGGGTAGTCACGGGCACAGGCCCAAGACCACAGACCCAGGACAGCCACTGCTGGTAACGATCTATGCCAGAGAGTGGGGTGGAGCCTCCAGTCCATGATCCCTGAGCCCCCAACTTTCCACTGCTTGCACCACTACTAAGCTGAATGCAGTCCTTCCTATGCATGAGAGAGGCTGGTGTGGGTGCTGGCTAGCACCCTCTAGGTCCACAGCCTTCTGCACTCTGTGTACCCTGCGTGACCTCTGGGTGCTCCCACCTGTGCCTGAGAGAGCTTGGTGTGGGCAGCAGATGGCGCTCTTTAGGACCCCGTCCTTCTGCCACCTGCTGAGGGTCTGGACACTCCCAGCCCACGCCTGGGAGAAGCGTCACAACAACAGGGTCTGAGTACGCTGTGTGGGTATGGACCCCAGACAGCAGTCCCGACAAGGGCAACTAATGGAAGCGGGCTTCCTGATCCAGGAAGCCTGTGGTTTTAGTGGCACGGGGGTATAGAGACAAGCGGGCGCTTTGGGCGACCCCTGAGACAGTGGCTGGGGATGTGCTCTCTCTGTGGGAGTTTGCACAGCTCAGCACAGTTTGCAGGGGGAGTCTGTGTGTTCTGGACCACCCAGAGGGGAAAAAACTGAGGCTTCTCTCTGAGACAGAGGTCTGGGTGCAGTTTGCTTTCCACTAAACCTCCCAAAGCTGCAAAAAGCCACCAAAGTACAAAAACCTTCAGAGAACAAAAGCCTGAAAAACCGGTTTCCACAGAACTCAGCCCCTTGATAGGGGACAAGGCAGCTCAATCCAAGCAAGACTGACTGAAAAGCAACACAGCAGGCCCCTCCCCCAGAAGGCAAGCAAAAGAACGAGAGAACAACCACCACAGCATCCCAATAAAACTGTAAAACCCCAACATCCAGGTAAAAACAATATATTAAGCTCCCGGTATTGCCCTGAATCCTGTATATTTCATAGATAGAACTTTATTTTTTTAATTTGTTCTCATGATTCTTGTTCTTTTAATCTTTTTAATCTACTTACCATTACAACTAGAAGTTTAATATATTCCATAATAACCTTTTAACTTGAACTTTTTCCATACATATACCTGTTTTTCTTTTTCTTTTCTTTTTTTAAATATACATATAGATATAAGCTTCAAGGTAATTCTTTTCCCCTAATCAATACTACCCCTATATATAGACCAGTTTTAATCTCCCTTTATCTCTGGAAAGTTGAGTCCTCTAACAAAGATATCAAGATATACCCAGGAAGAGCCAAAATAACCTTCCTCTCCCACATCAAGGATTTATAACCACCCTCCCTTCTTTTTCTTCTGTCAGTGTTACTGTGTGTTTGTTTTTGTTCTGGTAGTATATAAACCTTATCCTTGTAGTTCATTTTGGCTGGGTTCTTTTTCCTTTCTTTCTTTCTTTCTTTCTTTCTTTCTTTCTTTCTTTCTTTCTTTCTTCCTTTTTTTTTTTTCTTCTTGTCATTGCTTTTTGTTGGTCTTTTTTGGTCCATTTTTGTTTATATACCTTATAATTCTTACTTTTGGGGCTCATTCTGGCTGGGTTTTCTCTTTTCTCTCTCTCTCTCTCTCTTTCTTCTTTTTTTCTTTCTTCTTTCTTCTTTTTTCTTCTTTCTCTTTCTTTTTGGTGGTGGCTTCCAATTGCTCCAAAGCATTCCAGGGTGCACCTTGCCTGCATTGTGGTTGGTATATTTAGATATACATTCCCTCAACCACCTCTCAGCAAAATGACTAGGAGGAGGAACACCAAACAGAGGAAAAAAATCAGAGACTATGCCCTCTCCATCAGAACTATTGGATATGGACATAAACAGTATGTCAGAAAGGGAATTCAGGGTAACAATTATCCAGGCAATGGTTAGCTTGGAGAAAATCATTAGTGACAACATAGAATCTCTAAGGGCAGAAGTGAGAGCTGATCTGAAAGAAGTTAAAAATGCTATCAATGAGATCCATTCTAATCTAAATACTCTAATAGCTAGGGTAACAGAGGCAGAAGATAGAATTAGTGATCTAGAGGACAAAATAATAGAGAAAAAGGAACAGAAGGAGGCATGGAACAAACAGATTAGAAGCTATGAAAACAGAATTAGGGAAATAAATTATGCCATGAAATGTTCCAATGTCAGAATTGTTGGGATCCCTGAGGGGATGAAAAAAGAGAGAAAACTAGAAGATATAGTTCAACAAATTTTGGATGAAAATTTTCCCAAACTGGGGAACAGAATAAGTGTTTTGGGCCCAGAAGGCAGAAAGAACACCCACCAAGATCAACAAATCTAGAAAGACCTCAAGGCACTTAATTGTGAGACTAACAAATCATAATTTTAAACAAGAGCTTCTGAGGGGAGCAAAGGGAAAGAGATTTCTTACGTATAGTGGAAGGTCTGTCAGAATAACCTCAGACTTCTTCACAGAAACCTGGAAAGCCAGAAAGGGCTGGCAAGACATATTCAGGACACTAAATGAGAAGAACATGTAGCTAAGAATACTTTATCCAGCAAGGCTGACTTTCAAAATGGATGGAGAGATAAAAAGCTTCCAAGACTGGCAAGGTTTAAAAGGGTATGTGACCACCAAGCTGGCACTACAAGAAATATTAAGGGGGCAGGGTCTATAAAAGAAAAAAGAACCCAAGTGACATAGACCAGAAATTTACAGAGACAATCTATAGAAACAAGGACTTCACAGGCAACATGATGTCAATAAAAAGGTATCTTTCAATGATCACTCTCAACGTGAGTGGCCTAAATGCTCCTATAAAGTGGCACAGGGTTGCAAATTGGTTAAAATGACAGGACCCATCCATATGCTATCTACAAGAGACCCATTTAGAACCTAAATATACATCCAGACTGAAAGTGAAGGAATGGAGAACCATCTTTCAAGCCAACAGGCCTCAAAAGAAAGCTGGGGTAGGGATTCTCATATTGGATAAATTAGATTTTAAACTAAAGACTGTAGTCAGAGATAAAGAAGGACACTACATCATTATTAAAGGGTCTGTCCACCAAGAAGATCTAACAATTGTAAATATTTATGCCCTCAATATGGGAGCAGCCAACTACATAAGCCAACTGTTAGTCAAAATAAAGTCGTATTGATATGAATACATTAATAGTAGGGAATCTTAACACACCACTCTCAGTAATAGATCATCTAAATAGGAAATCAATAAAGAAACAAAAGCTTTGAATGGCACATTGGACCAAGTGGACCTCATAGATATATACAGAATATTCCACTCTAAAGCAACAGAATACTTCTTCTTCTCAAGTGCACATGAAACTTTCTCAGAATAGACAACATACTGTGTCACAAATCCCATGCCAAATGATTGAG
The DNA here is from genome assembly GCF_010015895.1 of Lontra canadensis. NCBI lineage: Eukaryota > Metazoa > Chordata > Mammalia > Carnivora > Mustelidae > Lontra > Lontra canadensis. Next base: position 14,622,345 of record NW_022631042.1, read on the forward strand.
ATTATTCTCTGCATATTCTCAGACCACAGTGCTTTGAAACAGGAACTCAACCACAAGAAAAAGTTTGGAAGGAATTCAAACACTTGGAAGCTAAAGAACAACATGCTCAAGAATGTTTGAATCAACCAGGAAATCAAAGAAGAACCTAAACAATTCATGGAAACCAATGAGGATGAAGACACATCAGTCCAAAACCTATGGGATACAGCAAAGGTGGCCCTAAGGGGGAAATTCATAGCCATCCAAGCCTCCCTCAAAAAAATTGAAAAATCCAGAATACGCCAGCTCTCTTTACACCTTAAAGAGTTGGAAAACCAACAACAAATTAAGCCAACCCCCCACACAAGAAGGGAAATAATCAAGATTAAAGCAGAGAACAATGACATAGAAACTAGAGATACAGTAGAACACATCCATGGAACTCGTACCTGGTTCTTAGAAAGAATCAATAAGATCAATAAAACACTGACCAAACTAACCCAAAAGAAAAGAGAGAGGATCCAAATTAATAAAATTATGAAGGAAAGGGGAGAGATCATGACTAACATCAAGAAATAGAAACAATCATCAGAAGTTGGAGGGGATGTGGAGAAAGGGGAACCCTCTTACACTGTTGGTGGGAATGCAAGTTGGTGCAGCCACTTTGGAGAACACTGTGGAAATTCCTCAAGAAATTAAAAATAGAGCTTCCCTATGACCCTGCAATTGCGCTACTGGGTATTTACCCCAAAGATACAGATGTAGTGAAAAGAAGGGCCATCTGTACCCCAATGTTTAGAGCAGCAATGGCCACAGTCACCAAACTGTGGAAAGAACTAAGATGCCCTTAAATGGACGAGTGGATAAGGAAGATGTGGTCCATATACACTATGGAGTATTATGCCTCCATCAGAAAGGATGAATACCCAACTTTTGTAGCAACATGGACGGGACTGGAAGAGATTATGCTGAGTGAAATAAGTCAAGCAGAGAGTCAATTATCATATGGTTTCACTTATTTGTGGAGCATAACAAATAGCATGGAAGACAAGGGGAGTTAGAGAGGGGAAGGGAGTTGAGGGAAATTGGAAGGGGAGGTGAACCATGAGAGACTATGGACTCTGAAAAACAATCTGAGGGTTTTGAAGGGGCGGGGGGTGGGAGGTTGGGGGAACCAGGTAGTGGGTATTGGAGAGCGCACAGATTGCATGGAGCACTGGGTGTGGTGTAAAAACAATGAATACTGTTACGCTGAAAATAAATTAAAAATTTTTTTAAAAAAAGAAGTTATTACCAACAGTTATATGCCAATAAATTAAGCAACCTAGATGAAATGGATGCATTCCGGGAAACATATAAACTTCAAAGACTGAATCAGGAAGAAACTGACAACCTGAATAAACCAATATCTAGTAACGGAGATTGAAGCAGTGATCAAAAACCTCCAAAAAACAAAAACAAACAAACAAACAAACAAACAAACAAAAAACCCAGAGCCCAGGACCTGACAGATTCCCTGGGAATTCTACCAAACATTCAAAGAAGAAAAATACCTATTCTCCCAAATCTGTTTAAAAAAATAGAAACAGAAGGAAAACTTCCAGACTCTTTCTATGAAGCCAGCATTACCCTGATCCCCAAACCAGGCAAAGACCCCACCAAAAAGGAGAATTTCAGACCAATATCCCTAAATGAATATGGATGCCAAGATTCTCAACAAGATCCTAGCTAACAAGATCCAACAGCACATTAAAAAGATTATTCACCATGACTAGGTGGGATTTATCCCTGGGAGGGAAGGGTGGTTCAACATTCACAAATCAATCAATGTGACAGAACAAATCAATAAGAGGAGAGAGAAGAACCACATGATCCTCTCAATTGATGCAGAAAAAGCATTTGACAAGATACAACATCCATTCCTGCTTAAAACACTTCAGAGTATAAGGATAGAGGGATAGGGATAAAATCTATCTATGAAAAACCCACAGCTAATATCATCCTCAATGGGGAAAACCTCCAGCCTTCCCTTTGAGATTAGGAACATGACAAGGATGCCCACTCTCACCACTGTTGTTCAACAGTGTTGCCAGAAGTCCTAGCAATAGCAATCAGACAACAAAGAGAAATAAAATGTATTCAAATTGGCAAAGAAGAAGTCAAATTCTTTCTCTTCCCAAATATGATACTTTATATGGAAAACCCCCAATCTACTAGAATTCATATAGCAATTCAGTAATGCGGAGGGATACAAAATCAATGGACAGAAATCAGTTGCTTTCTTATACACTAACAATGCAAATATAGAAAGGGAAATTAGAGAATTGATTTCACTTACTATAGCACCAAGAGCCATAGGACAATAAAGTTGGGTCATGATTATTATTAGCCAAGGTCCAAAGCCCCTTGATTTTGCATATGGAGGACAGAACACCAGGGGTAGAATCAATGTTCCTCATCACTTTCTTGATACATATGTATGGAAACAGGGCCAGAAACCAGTACTTACCATGTGTCAGCTAAATGAGTTACCTATGCCAGACACTCCACAAATATGACCTTATGTCTTTAATAACTGTGAGGTGTTATTTCTGTTATTCTGGGTTGGCCCAGAAAGTGTACGTACTGTACCCAAATTTATGCAACTACTAATTATAAAACTGAGGTATAAGTCTAGTCTGTGGAACCTGAAACCCTGCTTTCACACCCCTCCCCATGTGTGCACCTGCCTCAGGACCTTGGCTTTGGGGTTTCTTGTTCAATGTCAAAAACTTAGAGGAAGAATAGCAAATGGAGTAAGTGTGTGAACTCTTGATTCAGATGGTCTGTGTTTAAGCCCCAGATCACTGTGTGTCAGGGTGCAAGGGTTAATTAATTTTAGCTCATTGCTCCCATGTGTCAAATGGGAATAAAATCCCTCACAGTGAGTATTAAGAGAATTAAATAAAATGCACTCACAGTGCAGCACAACACCTTCTGTACAACCTCTCAGTGTCAGTTCATGTTATTAACCACCAGAAAGAACAGAGACTTTTAAAAAAGCTAGAACCAACGTTCCTTGTTATTTTCTTTGCACATATGTGAAGAGAAAGGACGAATCTATACTTACAATGGGTCAGCTAAATGACATACCCTGTGGTTGACATTCCACATATGTGACCTAATGTCTTCAATAACTGAGTCAGGTGTTATTTGTGTCATTTGCGGTTGACTCAGAAAATGTAGATAGTTTACCTATATTCATGCAACTAATAATTAAAGATTGGAATTTAACTCCAGCCTGTGACACCAGAAACCCTGCACACACACCCCCACCCCATATGTGCACCTGTCTCAGGACCTTGGTTTTGGGAATTAGAGGAAGAATAAAAACTGCCTGAGTGTGTGAACTCTTGATTCAGAAGGTCTGGGTTAAAGCCCCAGATCTAGCTGTGTGGCATGGTGCAAGGGACTGAATTAATTTTGACTTATTGTCCTCCTGTGTAAAATAGGGATAAAATCCTTCACAGTGTTAGGAGAATTAAACAAAATGCACTCACAGTGCAGCACAACACCTTCTATATGAGAAGCTCTCAGAATCCGTTCATGTTATTAACCACCAGTAAGAACAGAGAATTAAAAAAAAGACTAGAGCCAACTGTATACCATGTTTCCTCAGTCAGTAGAAACAAAGGCTACAGTGATGAATGGAGTCCATTGTTGAAAGAATTCAGAGCCCATCACTGCACCCTAATTTATAGTCCTCTCACACCCAAAACAGCATTTACTGTGTGGAGATGACTCCTGAGAAATGATGGATTGACTTAAAATATGACTTGGTCTATCTTGCAATATCTGGCCATTCTGAGGCTTCTCCCTGAAGCCAGGGAAGTTCAATGGTTAAGTTGATCAGGAGGAAAAAATGCTACAGCAGAACATAAAGGCAAACATAGACAAAAACTTACCATTTTCATCACTCAGAGAAGCTTTTGTGTAGTTAATAGCAGTGAGCTCTAAAGGAAAAGGGAGCAAGTATTATTCAATTGTTTATTTGCATTATTTGATGTGTATCTGTGTTGTGAGTAGAGGATAGATACAATTTGTCAGCAGAGAGGAGAGAGTCATTACTAATAGGAGCCCCACAATTCTAGAAAAGGTTGGTCTGCTTCTGTGTAATTCAGTAGATCAATTTATATATTTTTCTGCACATGAAGATGTTGAAATTCATGAATGATACATGTTTTTCTTTTTTTTTCCCCCTCATAACTGGAGGGTAATGTCTAAGACTATCTTGTTTCCTTCTGTGCTTATAGGTCCTAACACAGGCCAGCTGCACAGTAGGTGTTCTATAAATACTTGAAGTTGAAAGGAAAAATAACAGAAACAGTAGCTGCTGTACAGTCCTCAGCCCCCACTGCTGACATGAAGGGTTGCTACCAAAATGAATTTATCCAACCCTAGAATCCACCACAGAATCTTACATGTTGGAAGGAGTCTGTTTCAGGTAAATTCCCCATCTAAGAAAAGAAAGCAACCCTACTTTTCAAGTCATGCTTTCCACAGTATCCCCAGCTCCTCCTATGATTTTCTATAATGGTAGATGGTGTTTGTGGACATGACAACAATACTAATGGAAGCCAGTTCCTATTGATTGATTATTATTGTGCCAGTATGTGAGAGCTCACAGGCATTATCTCATCTGATCTCCTAGTAACATTGATGTAAACTGAATTTGGAGGGCTCCATGTCAGACATGAGGAAATAATGTTTAGAGAGTCTAAGTTCCTTGCAAAGAGTCATAACAGAGCCAGCAGTCAAAGGGCCTTTGTAGGGGTTTAGATGAGCTAGAGCCTATGGAAAGTACCTTATGAAACAGTACGTAGAAATGGAATATAACTTTACCATTGTGGACTCTGAAGCATTCTCTCTTCTAGTATCTTAATTACTGTTAGCAGATGACCTTTCTGTTACAGCTCGGCATTCAGTGCACTTCTTTCCAGGAGTAGAATAACAGTTCAAGTCATACTGATAGCTGTCTGAATATAAAAAAATGAGGTGAGGGTTGTATTCATCTACAGCGTTAAAAAGAAAAGCCTAACATACATACAAAGGCAAAATTCCTTGAAAAGGTCACTGACCACTGGATGCAGGAAGAAAGATTTTCAAGGTTATTTTGGTTTACTCTTTTTCAGCTTGATACGTCCTTGTCCAGAGATACATGGTTCTGGTGGGCAATATTATGCACCCCACACAATCTTATTTTGGTGTGCTCTAAAAACAGGTTTGAGGTATAGGCTTTGGAGTAAATTCCAAGAATGGAAATGTTAGTATATTTATGTTAAATGTTAAACTATCCTTAAGAGCTGAATTTGAAGTGCCTTAAAGATCTCTTTCTTTTCCATATAGTGACTTTATTTATCATATTTGTACCTGAAACTATTATAACACTGTAAGTTAACTAACTGGAGTTAGGATAAAAACTTAAAAAGGAAGATAAATAAAAACCACTTACCATAATGCATTGATTGATATAAAGAGAGTAAGGTTACAATTTTCATGATAAAATTTGTATGTGTATCCTAGGTGCTCTTTTTCAATCAAGGTTCTTTGAAAATTTGGACAAGATGAGTTTTATCCCTCTTCAGAATCACTCATTCTTTTGTGCACAAATACATACCTACATACATACACATACATGTGTTTGTTTTTAGGATTTATTTATTTATTTGAGAGAGAGAGAAAGATAGAGCAAGGTAGGGGCACAGGGAGAGGGATTGGGATAGATTCCTAAGCAAGAGCCGGAAGCTGAGCGGGAAGCCCAACATGGGGCTTGATACCACAACCCTGGGATCCTGACCTGAGCCAAAAACAAGAATCAGATGCTTAACTGACTGAGCCGTAAGGAGTACATACATATATATATATATATATATATATATATATATATATATGTGTGTGTGTGTTTGTGTGTGTGTATACATATATATGTATATATATAATGAAAAACAAAACAACAAACAAAAAAATTTTCAAGAAACATCACTAGAAATTTGCTGTAGAATTGTATTAACAGAAATGCCCTCTTCAGCTTTGTTGCTATGAGAAGACCTTGGAAGGCATTCCTTTCACTAATAAGTTCCAAGTAAAACACATCATAAAGAGAAACTTCTCCCTTACCATAATCATTACCATGGAACTTACTACACATTTTATTTTTCTCTGATCACTAGAAAATCAAAACCTAACAGGATACTTTAGCCCAGGGGTTTTGTTAAATGTATGCTTTGTTCATTTATATCCTCTCTGTCTCTTAGCTATAGAAAAAAATTAGGGCTGACTGTGTCATCTTATTTTAGTGGGTTTTAGGAAATTATATAAATAAATACAATAAATATAAAAATAAATTCACCCATGTTAAGTTTTCAAGAGCAAGCATTTTCACTGACATAATTTTATTTGCTCTTCATTGTAGTCAAGGTGAAAGCAAAGGTAAATATTTGACCCTAATTTGATCATTGAACAAACTATGAATTTATGAATAACAAAAATTCAATCAAATAAATTTCAAAGATCTAGTTGGTTGTATCAATTGATCTATTCATGAATCAGGCAGTATCTAGCAAGTAGAGGGGAGCTCCAAAGGGCTACAAAAAAGGGAAGATTTTTAACAGTAGAGAGGAAGTGAAAAAGTATTAAGAAAGAATCCATTGTTTTAGGTAAGGTCCCCCTCCTAAGGAGAGCAGAGGGGTCAATCAGTAAACTTCCTAGGGCTGACAGGGAAATTCCCATGTCCCCTGGTTAAAGGTTACAGTTCTGAGTGTTGAAACTGCAGTTAGGGGGCACCTGGGTAGATTAGTGGGTTAAGCCTCTACCTTCAGTCAGGTCATGATCTCAGGGTCCTGGGATCAAGTCCTGCACCGGGCTCTCTGCTCAGCAGGAAGCCTGCTTCCCCCTCTGTCTCTGCCTGCCTCCTAGCCTACTTGTGATCTCTTTGTCAAATAAATAAGTAAAATCTTGAATGAAAGAAAAGAAAGAAAGAAAGAAAGAAAGAAAGAAAGAAAGAAAGAAAGAAA